>NC_143053.1:185059696-185362727 GCF_052426305.1 Pelodiscus sinensis | reverse complement strand
AAGTTCCACAGACGATTTTCTGCATCCTTAACTGGTGGAAAGACTATTCTTCCTCTTCCAGTGGGAACAATAGTGATAGATGAATCCTTACTGGATTGTGAAATTCATCTGAGTGGTCATTTAGCTCAGGGAAAATGGACTCCAGAAGAATCTTTATTACAGATCTGTGCCCTGGAGCTCAGAGCTGTGTATACTATAAGGCATGCATTTATTTCTTGCTGATGATTCATGATCAGTCTGTTCTGATTATGTCAAGAGAACACAACTGAAGATTTTTACATAAACAAGTAGTGTGGAGTGAGATCGTTCTTTGTGTTGTGCAGAGGCAATATAGATTAGAACAAGACATATTGGATATTTTGTCGAAGCCCAGGTTCCCTGCTAATCCCGTATTCATGTATGCTTCTCCTCGAGTTCTATTTCTTTTGAAGATGTGAAGGAAAAACAGACAAGACAAGGCTAAGATTATAAACTTCTGTGTGACTGAGGCAGTACTGTTCCCACAACTTTTTTACTTGTCCATTCACTCTCCAATCTGATTGCTTCTGATGCTGGATCTTGTGACTCAGAGTTAGGAAATGACTCATCCTGATTTTTCCTCCTTCCATTTAACTGCTTGGATTTTGGATAGATGTCATCACTAGAAAAATCATGTTCTTCGGAGTGCAAATCATCCTGAGTAGCAGTGGAAAAGAGTCTACAAGAAAAATGTACTGTGCAAAGTAAAACAGATTTGCCATCTGGTGTGATCATTGTAAACTGACATCTCTAAAGTCCCAGATACCTGGGTTCCTTGTAAGCTACATGGCATGCAGCTGTCTACTTATTCTCATGCAGGTGCTCAAGGCACCTGTGCAAGGTGCGGAGAAGGGCCACCCACCCCTAGCCTGGCCACTAGTCTGGTGGCTGGGAAAGGGACAGCCTGATCCAGGCACTTCTCCCTGGCCCGAGTGCAACCATGCCCAACCCTGGAGTAGTTTGGCTCAGCAGCAACCTCCCTGCCACAGCCGGAGCAACCTGGGTCTGGACACCCTCCCTACCATGAAGCAGCTTGTACCCACAGCCCCCATGCATGGGTCTAGTCCTGGACCTTCTCTTACACCTCTGCACCGTAGATAGAACCCTGGCAACCTAAACCTCTATCCCAGCCTTGAGCCTCTTATCCCCAGCCCCAAGCCAGAGCTCACACCCCAAACTGGACGAAAAATTAGAGGAAATGCTGCCAGATACATGACAATGTAGACTATATCTTTTAGCAGAAGATTTCAAATCTTGTACTTAGCTCTCTGAGGGTACATCTAGCAGCTGTTAGTGCCTTCCACTCCTCTCTGGATTAAGAGTATTTCCACCTGTAGAAAAACCTTCCCTTATATAGGACCTTAATATTGGCTTGACATATATTCATGAACCCTTGCCTTCATGGCTTTTTCCACATCTGCCCTTGAAAACTTTTTTGTAGCAGTAATTTTTGTGGGAAGAGTGGGAGAGTCAGAGTATCTCATGGCTGATCTCCCCACCATCCCAAACCCCACAGTTTTTTATTGTCGTATTTTCTCTTAGTACCCAAAAGAGGGTTAAAGTTTTACCTCAATTGGATTATACATTTTACTGCTATTTTATCCAACCTTCCCATGTATTATGATGAAGTCAATTTACATACTTTGGATGGGTGCTAACCTACTTCCAGAGAATGAAGCTATTTAGTAGGTCCCCAAAACTACTCATTTTGCTCGTTGAACAAATGAAAGGAGTTTAGCTATCCACACAGAATTGTCAAATTGGGTTGTATTGATGTGAATTAGCTAAATTTAGTTCCTCCAGTCAATAATAATGCTCTTTCAACAAGGGTTCAAATAACAGTCACGACTTTTCTGTAAAGTGTGTCATAAGTGACATCTGTAAAGCTGTCACATGGAGCTCAATATATGCATTCATGAGATACTATGCTTTGATGTAGACATCTACATCACACATTTCTTTTGGTGGGATATTTCATTCTGTCTTAAACAGGACTGCAAACTCCCACTGCCATGGTTAGATGGCAGCTTGAGAATCACTTAGTGCAGAGTACACACAAGAACTCAAAAGAAAATAGGGAATTTACTTGTCTGTACAGTAACCAAAGTTCTTTGAGACACGTTGTCTCAGTGTATATTTCATGACCTGCTTTGCTTACTTTCTCCTTTGGATTCCTGCTATTATCTCTGGGAACTGCAGTAGAGAAGGAACTGGAGTAGTGATAGGTAGGGTTGCCAAGTGTCTGGTATTGACCCAGACAGTCCGGTACTTTCACCTCCTGTTCAGTAAAAAAAATTCAGAAAATACTGGACACCTAAAATGTCCTGTATTTTCTGATTTTTTTTCCCAGCCAGGAGGTGAAAGTACTGGACACCTGGCAACCCTGCGACACACTAGGCAACTGGGCCAAGCCCCTGCCCCCGGAACCCCTGCTTACCTGGTTCCACAGGGAAGCTGCATTCTGGCTCCATGAAGAAAACAAAATGGCTGCTGGCAAAAAGCCTAAAGAACTGAAGCCTTCCCTGGGTCTTAATGCTCAACTTTTCCCCTCTTGCTATCCCTATTCTGGCTCTGCAGGTACTTAATGCTGTTTTATTTTTATTTTTTTGCTTAATAATTCCTTTTTTTGCTCAGTAACTTTGATCTCCCCCTTTTTTCCCCTCCTCAGAATTTTTTCCCCAGTTTTTTTTTGGGGGGGGGGGGGGGGTTCGGTATTTTTGGGTAAACCATCTGGCAACCCTAGTGATTGGTCCCGCATTGCCCTTTATACCAGGGTTAGGAAACCCAAGGCCCGGGGGTTGGATGTGGCCCACGGCTTGCTTGTATCCAGCCCCTGAGGCTCAGGGCTCTCCCTCAGCATTGGGGAGCCTACACTGGTGCTCCAGCTCCCCTGCCACCCACTGCAGGGCTGGAGCACGCAAAATTCACTAGCCTGGGCCCCCTAGGCTCTGGTGTGTGAGGGGAATGTGAGGAGTATCTTTTACCTTCTTAGTCAGGGGCCATGTCAGTGAGGGGTTTTTGTTTTGTTTCTCACTTGTGTGCAGCCCTCGACTGATTTTTTGTGGGTCAGTGGCCCCTGACCTCAAAAAGATTCCCCACCCCTGCTTTATATCTTTGGTAAAGACAAGAATAGTCAGAGCATGTGTGTGTGGACCAAACCAATACTGCTAACAAAAAAAAAATCTCTGATTTGGGCCCATGTACAGCTGTAAGAGGAATACACACAGGGATCATCTTGAAATACTCCAGTGATTGTAATTCTCTTTTTAAAAGAAAGCCCAAACCAAAGAGAAATTAATTCTTAATTAAAAATAAATGTACTGCTGGAGGGGGATTACCTCATCTTTTTCTTGTGGTGACCCTGCTGGTTAGATGGACTTTCTGCCTTTCAAGAGTTCTTGAAGTTTTTATGATATGTCCATCATATTGGTTTATTAACATATCACTTGGGTTAGGGACATAGCTGATCACAGAATCCTCCAAACGCTTCATTTTAGACTACAAAACTTCATTGTAGGACTAAGACAGATAAGATGGATGCTGGTAGCTGTTGGTGGGGTAGTGGGTCATTGAAGAGAAGTGTTAGGGAACAGTATGAATCTGACTGAAGAAGGAGGAATAAAATATTAGGAATGTTAGGTGAGGTTCGCATCTTGATTGTGCAATACAAGTAACCAAGTACTAAGATAACACTCTGACTATAAACAAATATTTTGATTTAACAATTCCTTTTAGCCAGATTAATAGCATGTCGCTTTAAAAATTGAGGATACAAGTATTATTGACAGAGTTCAATATTAGTCTGTTGCTCTTATTTTACACATTAGGAAAATTGGTATCATAAACATATAGTAAACAGGTAGAACAATCTAGTCTGCAATTCAACAAAATGAATATAATTTCAGAACTCAGTGCAAATCTTAGAAAACTTCTTTTAGGACATTTCTTTTTTTGAAACATTTTGTAAGCAATGGATGAAAGTGGTGTATTTTGCAAATAAAAACTACAGAAATAATGTGGGACAAAGTAATTTGCTCTTAAAATTTTATAACTATAATTTAAGCTAGACCTGGATGCTACCGTAATTATTTCCATATCTTTTTTGGAACATTAACTTTTCAATTTCAAAATGGATTTATCAGTAGCATAGTAATATCTCTTTTACAAAGTTATGAGTGGAAAGCATTTGTGTTCGTAGGATTTTAGGTATGGTATGGTATGGCATGGTATGTATTGCTAGAAAAGGTGGTATATATATTTGATTTTCCCAAGCTACTTCTGTCCCATAGTCCATTGTGACTATTTGCTTGGTTATACATAAATGTAACTTTATACCATTTTTATGCTGTTGGATTTCTATTAAATTTATATGGTACAGGGAAAAAAAGATTGGAAATAGGAAACAAGAACTTTATTTAGCTTTTGACACAGGTAGAAAATCAGTCTATCATTAAGATTTGATTTGGTGTTGAATTGTGGCCAAAATCTGGTTTCCAGACTTGTAACATATAGGCAGAAAATGATTGTCAAAAGGCCTGATCCCTCAAGTCTTACTATTTTGAATAGCTTGCTGAAGGCACTGGAACTGTTTGCAGACATAAGGATTACTTATGTTGTAAGTATGTGTTTTATAGGAGTAAACTGAAACTTGGTAACTGTCATGTGCCATGCTATCAATTACAGTGTGTATTCTCTTGCTTGTCCCACTTGATCAGGTGTTTATAGAAACTAAACTAAATCAGGACACAATCCTGCAAAATGATTAGCACCTCTTATGAGCTGCTATGGCTCTTTAGCCTCCACTCTTTAGCCCCTTCATAATGAGCATTGTATGAAATGGTGTAGCTGTGTCAGATGGAAATTTCTACCTGGGTAAAAAGCCAAATGAATTCCCTGTTTCCAAACCTTTCCCCTTGTACCACATGCATTTAATAGAAACCTAATTCCATAAAATTGTTTAAAGTTATATTTATGTGTAGCAGAGCGAATAGTCGCAATGGGCCATGGGTCAAAAGTAGCTTGGGAAAGCCAAATGTTCATGCTACCTTTTTATAGCATGAAAGCTTGTCTTTCACCAACAAAAACTGGTCCAATGAAAGATATTTCCTCACCTACCTTGTCTCTATAATGATAACTGTGGATTGTCAGCACTTCACAAAATCGGGTCTTAGAGGGTGATGTGTATTATGATGATAATGTTTAATATGCATCTTTTATATGTTCTTTATATTATGTTGCCTTTCTTTAAAGGTGCCCAGCTGTTGGTTAAACCTTTGGTAAAAGAAAATGGAGGAAAAATAGATGGAAACCAAAATATATATCTTGTTGGAGCCTCTCACTTAAGGCTGCTGCTGGGAGCTGAAACTGTGGGACTGGTAAAAGAATGTAATGATAGCTCAATGAGAACCTTTACATACAGCAGTAGAAACACCTTCAAAGATTTTGCAGGTGATGTTTTAAAGTGTTTTAGGACTATTCCTGAATTATTTAAAAATGTGGTAAAAAATTATAAGTGCATAAGCACACATCTTAACTAGTCAAATATTTTATCATTTTTCAGTTTGTTGTGTTTGTAAAAGCTAACAAATAGGTAGAATAAACCATTGTCTGTTTAATCCTTTTGACCTTTGAACATTCTCAGATTTTTTTGTAGAAATTATCTGTATTACCTGTCTCTGGGTGAGTCACAATTTTGCAGTGTGCATGTGTTTTTAATTGATGTTTTTTTATGTGATTTATCTATGTTATTGATATGAAAGTTTATAAGAAACTTAGCAAAGACCTTAAAATTTGTTAGTAATTGTACATGATTAGCACTTTCTATTTGAAGTGTTAGTTAATTTTATTGTCCCCTTTTCTGGTTAAAAAAATTGTGAAAAGCAAAATTTTGGGGTTTACTATATCTTAATTAGCTGGAAAAATATGAACTATTTTGCTCCATTATGTTTGTATATAAAGCAATTGGTTACTAGCATGGGAAATTACAGATTTCATGTTTGTATTCTTTAGACATGGGAGTTAATCAGGGATAGGTCCTTTCCTTCCTTTGTGTTTGGACATTGTGGGCACTACCAAAAATAATAATGTAGTACTCTAAGGATACCACCTGCAATGATTCTTTCTTAGGATACATCTAGACTGCGGGTTTTTTCCACTGAGTTCAGGGAACATGTTTGCTATTCTGCTTTTTTTGTGTGGAAGAGCAAACGTGCTCTTTTGGGGAGCTCTGTATACCTCGTTCTACGAGGAATAAGGGCTTCTCCAAAAGAGAAGGCTTTTCCGCCATTTGGCCCAGTCTAGACGGGGTTAAATGGCAGAAAAGCCTCTTTTGAAAAAGCAATCAGAAAAAGCCTATAGTATAGACCAAGCCTTAGAGGTCTTAGCTCCTTAGTACAAGATTGGCAGAACTCCTGTTTTATATGGAATTACCAGAGTTCCATCTTTAACTGGCCTTTTGTCAACATTTTTTCATCTGTCCATTTCAGTGCAGCCCTTCTCTATATTTTCTATGTGAAAAGGCTCTTTGGGTTCTGTTTGGCATGACTGAAGCCCTTAAAACATCAAATAATTTGCTGGACAATGCTGTTACCAAGAAGTTCAAATAATTGTTCCAGTATAGTTGTGATCCAACTGCCATGTGTAGACTTTGCTGGCATGAATTAAAGGATACCTAGTTTGCATTAAGATAAATTAAAAGTGTAGTTGGAATGGTATCTGAAGATAAAGTTATTTGTAATTCTGCTTCTTGGAACATTCAGTACCAATATGATTCTAACTCAGCTCCTTTAGAGGTGTGTTTTTTTTTTTTTTTTTTTTTAAAGATTTCTCATTACAGGTTGAAGCTCTCTTGTCCTGGACTCTGGTCTGGCAATATCTGTGGTCTGGCAGGACCACGGATATTGCTGGACTAGAGAGCTCCTGGACCAGAGGGCTGGGTGGCCATGGGGTTGCAGCAGCCCTTGTGGCCCCAAGGAACGGAGCCCTGGTGGATCCTGAGCAGCGGATCCACAGCAGTTCTGGTGGCTCTGGGATGGTGAAGTGGCAGAAGCCCTGGTGGCCCTATAGATCGGTGCCCTGATGGCTTTGGGGAATGGAGTCGTAGCTGTCACAGCAGATCCAATGCCCTGAGCCCTGGCAGCGCTGGAGCCAGGAAACTGCAGCAGCCTCAGGATAATGGAATTCAGCAGCCCCAGAGCCATAGCATTCCCAGTGCTCCAGAACTGTGGCAGAGTCAGGGCCTGAGAGCCACAGCAGCCCAGTTGTGGTGTCCCTGGGACAGTGGAGTCTCGGCAGTCTCTGGGCATTGGAGCTGTGGCAGCCCTAGGGTGAGTGAAGCCTGATGGCCCCAGGGCAGTAAAGCTGTGGCAGTGGGGACTGGCCAGGGGAGCTAGGAGATAGTGGGCTGGGGGCAAGGGAGCTCCACTAGGTCTGCTAATGGACCCTGGCAGAGCCCAGAGTCCCGTCAGCAGAGGGATGGAATTGACCAGTCAGGTCCTGAGGGTGCCAGACCAGGGAGGTCGAACATGTACTTTGGTCATGATTAATTATTTTAAAATGGTTTACCATTCTGGTACATTCATTTGCTATGCACTTGAAGATAGTATTTATATCCAACAGGGATTTGTGTGAAATGATTGCTATCGGGCCTCTTTTGTGTTGTGACATACTTCTCTCAGAGGTCAAAATTATGTAAGAGCTGAGAATTCCTGCCTATCTTTCATTAAGGTGCTGAAACCTGGGAGTGAGAATATTGTCAGAATTATATCTTCACAGAATCATAGTGGCAAGTGGGTAATATTCTCCATTTTGGTGCTCTCGAGTCACGTAGGTAGTGAGATTAAACATTCAGTAGATGAAATGTATTTCTTATCATTTTAAGCTTTTAGGAAGCAGGAGTTTTCTCTCACAAATGTGTAATTTGAGTAATATTGGTGCAGAATATTTCTTTTCTGAACATGGTTGTCTTTGGTGCCTAATTTTGTCTCCAGTATCTTAAGCAATTATGTCCATTAGATTTTCTTGGTATCCTAAGTCAAAGGCATTATGAACCATTTTTTTTTATTTAGAGGACAATCACGATTTTCTTACAATGGCAGAGCGTCAATACATCATCAAGCATGAACTTGAAAATTTGAGAGCCAGAGATGAAAAAATGATTCCTGGGTATCCTCAGGCAAAGCTATATCCAGGAAAATCAATTAGTAAGTGATTTAGTTTATGGTATCCTTAATTGATTGCTTTGACTAATATTGATGTAACATGTTGCTCATCATGAATATGTAAGATAAAGGGAATGTTCCTAATTTCCTGGACCCTTCAAAAGTTAAAAGATCTTCACTGTATCTTTTTATTTGTCTTCATCTTTAAGAATTGGAGTAGTGTAAAAAAACCCACCTTCAACTAGTGGTCTGCAGAAAAGATAAATGGATATTTAAATACTAGATTATAGAGTTGGGAAGCAAATATTAAATATTGAATTTTCACAACCATCTTCAAAGTATAATGGATTTCTAATGTGGTGGCACTCACCTCTCACAAGCACCTCTTCTGATTGAGTATGTCTGCAGCCTTGCAGTTTATGGTCACCTATGTCAGTGGTTTTTGGTTGAGTCTCACACGCTGTATTTGAAACAGAACCAGAACTCTTCTGACATGCACAGTCTTTAACTTGTCCTGGCCCTGACCACGGCATGGGATAAAGCCCTGGATATCCTCCCTTGGACACTCTTTTTCTTGTGGCCTTCCCAGGGCTTCGTCCTTACTCAGTCCCAGCAGCCAGTCAGGAGTGCCTTCTTTGCTTCTCTGATCTTTTATCACACTGAGCTGTCACTGGTCCTGCTGCTCTTTCACCCATCTAGTAATACAATCCTCTATTCTCCAGTTCCAGGCATGAACTGACAACTTGTAACTTACTGTTTCTGGAAGCAAACTGCAGACACTGTGGACTATATTAATTATCCAGGGAGTAAATCTTGTAAGTTGTTGCTTAGGAATGATTGTGTGATAAAGCGGAGGGTGACCAAAATGATTAGGGGGCTGGAGCGCATGACCTATGAGGAGAGACTGAGGGATTTGGGTTTGTTTAGTCTGCAGAAGAGAAGAGTGAGGAGGGATTTGATAGCAGCCTTCAACTTCCTGAAGGGAGGTTCCAAAGAGGACGGAGAAAGGCTGTTCACAGTAGTGACAGATGGCAGAACAAGGAGCAGTGGTCTCAAGTTACAGTGGGAGAGGTCTAGGTTGGATATGAGGAAAAACTATTTCACTAGGAGAGTGGTGAAGCACTGGAATGGATTACCTAGGGAGGTGGTGGAATCTCCATCACTAGAGGTTTTTAAGTCTCGGCTTGACAAAGTCCTGGATGGGTTGATTTAGTTGGGATTGGTCCTTCCTTGGGCAGGGGGCTGGACTTGATGACCTCCTGAGGTCTCTTCCAGCTCTATGATTTGATTTGGTTCACTTTAGATCAGTGGTCACCCAGTGGTAGATTGATCCTGGAGTCTCTGATAGTTGATTACCACCTGCCTGATCTGCCCCTGTGCTTCTCTTAGAAGTGGCCAGCATATCCCCATGGTCCCAAGGCATGTGGGTTAGGGGTCTCCATATGCTGCTCCTTCCAGCAGGATCTGCCCCTGCAACTGTTATTGGCCAGGAACAGCAGGGAGGGACTGCACACACACCACCTGCAAGGAAGTGCTACCTGCTTCTGGGAGTTGGGCAGGCAGGGAACCTGCCTTAGCTCCATTGTGCTGCCAACTGGAAGCCACTTGAAGTAAGTGCTGCTCAGTTGGAGCCTGCATCTCTGCCCCAGCCCTGTGACATCTCCCAGAGCCTACACCCAGACTCCTTCCTACACCCCAGTCCTCTGCCCCAGCCCTGAGTTCCCTCCTATGTCCAAACTCCCTTCCAGAGCCCACAGCCTGTACCTGTGCTATATCCCAGTGCTCTGTGCCAGCCTGGAGCCCCCTCCTGTACTCAGTCCCTTCCCAGCGCTTGCACCCCTCACCCAGTCCCACACCCCAACCTCCAAGGCTCAGTCTGGAGACCACTCCAACACTTGATATCCCTTGTCCCCAGCCCAGAGCCCATGGTCCAGCATCTTGGAGACCACTGCTTTAAGACAGTAAGCTTGTTTGGTTTGTCTCCTTGTAAAGTAACAGTTTTTCTAAAGCCACTAGTATTACATTACTGAGAAAGGAAGTTTGGTTTCACTTTCAGCTCTTGAAATCTTCAATGGAAGATCATTTTTCCTCTGACTTGAGAGCTCTTTTATTTAATAATAAAGCTGGAACTAGCCCATTGGCGCACAGGTTGTTTTCTAAAAACTGTACTGTGTCTTTTAATATCTGAGGCTTGTTCAAGTTTGGTATTTATATTTCAACATTAATGTAACCAGAATAGAAAAATTTGTGTCTTTTAATATCTCAAGCAATTTGTATATAACTTGACACACTTCCTCTGTTGAGAGAAGGAGTTTTTCAACTGATGTGGGTAATCTACCTCTCAAGAGAGATGGTAGCAAGGTTAATAGAAGAATTCTTTGTCTTCTAATCCATTTTCCAGGCTCATTCTAAAACTCCAACTTCCCTGAGCACCTTACATTGATGTGCACATACATAAATAGTATTTACTTTCTATCATAAAAATTGAATACAAATATATTATGGGATATTATGAGATTATTTATGTTGAAGAGAGCATTCAGATTTAGTTGCTTTGTAATTTAAGATGACATATTTTCTCTATATAAAACAAATTTTCCTGCGGGATGACAGAATGATGTCATCCCATCACTCTGCATCCACAGGAGCCAAACTCCACCCACTCCCAGCCTGGCCCTCCCCAGGGGCCCATGTGGAGAGCTGGGGCTGTCTGTGGCCCCGGCCGGGCCTCCCCTCCCCACTGGCCAGGGGGAGAACCATAGCTCCCACAGCCTCAACCCAACCCTCCCCGGCTGCTGCGGCCTGGGCCCCACACTCCCGGCGGCCAGGGGGAGAGCTGGAACTGGTGTGCCAAGGCCCAGCTCTGCCCAGCCCTGCTTGGTGGCTGGGGGAAGAGCTGGGGCTGACGTTCCACACATGGACTGGCCCTGCCTAGAGGTCCGGCCCTGCCTGGCACCTCGACCCTGCCTGGTGGTCGGGCAGTGGCCAGGAGGGGAGGAAGCTGGGGCTAGCATGGCCCAGCCCTGCTTGGCAGCAGGGAGGGAAGGGAAGAGCCGGGGTGAGGGGAGAAGAGCCAGGGCTGGCTGGGGGGTGGGAGAAAGAGTCAGGGCCAGCCAGGGGATGGGGAGAAAGAGCTGGAGTTGCCATGCTGCAGTTTCTACCTGGCCTTCCCCGGTGGCTGTGGGGAGAGCTGAGGCTACCTCAGTCTGGTGCTCCCCAGTGGCCGGAGGGGAGAGCTAGGGCCGCTCGGCCTGCTGAGACCCTGCACCCCCAACTCCCTCACTCACCCCTTCCACTGAGACCCTATACCCCCAGACCACTCCTGCCTCCTCCCTCCCAGCCACACACCTACTTCCAGTCTGCTTCTGCCCCCTTCCCCCTGGCCAGACACCTACCCCACAGAGAAAGGGGGATTGGCGAGTGTAGCGAGCAGGGAATACAGTCCCCTACTAGTTTTTAAATGTTTTTACTGCTTTTCTTGTAAGAAATGGAATAACAGTAACTAAAACCTATTTCTTTTAGTTTGATTTGATAAGCTTAATTTTAAAAAAATATTCATAGTTTTTGGTGCTCATGAAAATAAATACAAAGTTCATCAGCTAGAACCAGGCACAGTGCCAGGTGCTATTAAAGCTTTGCCACATGGCTGTATGATTCCATTTCAGTTCTGATCTGCTATACTGCTTGCTGTTTAAGCCACAGAGACTGCCAGCTTGTGGGGTAGTTTGTATGATTTATACCAGCTGTCAAGTGTTTCTTGTAGAGAACACTTAAGTCCAGGTCTTTGTAGGGGTGTTAACCAATCTTGCACCCTCTGTATTAGGTAATATGTTATTAATATATATGATTTTTAAATGCACATTTTGTGCATTATAAGGATTTAAGTAGCAATTTTTATTTAATGTAAAAAAAACATATAGGCTTGATAGATATAACATAGCTCAGTGCAAACATTCTAACTCTACTATGCCTTTAAAGGAGCCATGTAAGCATAATTTTTCCTTTTTTTTCTTTTAGTTAGAAGATTACTGACCAATGGTATCCTAGTTCAGATTTTCCCACTTCATGATTCAGAAAAACTGAAGAAACTCCGGTACGCCTGGTATGGCCAGATGAAAATTAGTTATCAACCTTTAGGTATGTTGGCACTTATTTCACGGTAAAAAAATAGAAGGTATTGAAACCAGAAGTGGCTCCAGGAGTGAGAAGCTTTTGACACCCTAGCTTTCCTTATGTAATCCAGAGAGCTGATTCTGAGTACAGACTTCCAATCCTGCAGACTCACTTTATCGAAACTATTTCTCAGAAACTTTTGGATAATTGAGATTACATGGCAGCAGGTTAAGGGAAATTGGAAGTTCGTAAGCCCAGAACAAATCACACTTTTACAAAGGCAATTAGCCAAGGCATCTGAGATTGAACCCCCAGATAACATGTCTTCTAGTTTGTATACCTCTTTAATCCCCCTTCCTTTAAAACAAACTTTGGAAAATTAAATGAAGGAAAGATCACATTTAGTATCGTTTCAAAGTTAAACACGGAAAAGTAAGGACATGGCAGTTAATTATAGCTGAGTTTGAGTAATAACAGTTTGACCTTATTTGAATATGAAGAGAATGTTAAGAGAAAAACATTTTCTTCTTCGAGTAGTGGCCCTGTGGATGCTCTACTCTGGGTGCTGGTGTGTCTTCGTGCCGGTGACTAGAATTTTTTCTAGCAGTGTCTGTCACGCATGCACCGTGGCACCCCCTTGTGCCTTTGGTGTCTGTTAGGCGCATATGCAGCATGGGTCCCTCAGTTCCTTCTCTACTGTGTTTGGCAGCAGACAGAGCTCTTTCTCTTGCCCGTTTCAACAACAATAACAAAAAATAAAAGACAAACCCCCCTGTTAATTTTCCTTTGTTTTCCTCATACTTCCAAGTTTTAAGTCCACCCCCCACCCTACAACCAAAAAACCCCACTTTTTCTTCCGTTGTCATTGGCCTGCCAATTCTCGCCATGCCTAATGTCCGGATCTCCCAGCTTCAGGAAATATGAATCTTTCTGAGATTCTATGCCCATCTCAGATGGGCATTCCTCGTGCATGAAGTGCCTCAGAGAAGCCCTCAGACACAAAAGTGTCCTCACTGTTCTAAATTGACAGCCAGAGCATGCTGCGACTGCGTCAACAAGTTAAAAACCTTTTTGTATGAAAAGTCACTCCAGCCAGCTTCTGAGGACAGATCATCTATCTTAAAATCAACATCTGAGCCGAAAGGTATGGACAAAACTCATTCCGCTACCTCTTCTGGCATATCTATGTCCAAAACCAGGCTGTCCCCGGCCAGACCCTTACCCTTGGTACCGACTTCCACGAGAGTCAGCACCGTGGACAGGCCCAGCACCTCTGGAATGGCACCATCCAAGACACCGGTACTGCATAAGAGGGAGCACTCGGAGCCCAAACAAAAATAGCTGGCACCAACGGCACTGACCACACCATCTAGACTTCACAAGCACCAGTTGGCACTGAAACTGCCACCTCAGCCAGCACCGGTCACGACACCTAAGAGACCCCATTCTGACGTTCTGCCTCCCAAGCAATCGTTGCTGCCTACACTGGCGGCACCGAGTACTATACAAACCTCAGCATTAACACGGGAGCATCTATAGCATACGTCTCTACTAATGAGCCATCTTTCATCAGCACTGTTGTCTCCATTCTCCTCCAAAGAATTGGTGCATTTGTGCAGATCTCCCATTCTGCCAAACTCCCCAAGTAAAGCCGGCACTGAGCTGTGCAGCTGCTTCTTCTCTCAACATTCCGGCCCAACACAGAGAGCTCCATCTTGGGATACTGGTCCTATTACATCAAACCTCAGCAGCCCAAACTTCTACATCCAAACAGCAGATTTGAAGGTTTGGTCGAGAGCCTGAAAGACAGTTTCCTTGCGGTCACACCATTGGACAATTATCCACAGTTCAACTACTGCCAACACCCCTTTTTACAACAACGGGCACAAATAACATCGGACAAATGGGTCTTGGAGCTCATCCACTATGGTTACTCCTTCCCCTTCACTTCCCTTACCCCTACCCATCCTCCCACCCTGACCCTCTCCAGGGACCCCCCCCCCACGAGACCCTCCTTCAGCAAGACGTGCTTCACTTTCTTTGGTTAGGCACCATAGAACTGGTACCAATGGAGTTCCAATGGAAAGTTTTCTAGTCAACTTATTTTCTAAAAGAAAAAGAATGGAGGATGGAGGCCCATTCTAGATTTAAGGAGGCTCAGCAAATACGTCACTTCCAACTATTCAAAATTGTGACTCTAGCAACAATAATTCTAGCATTAGATCAAGGAGATTGGCTTTCGGCTCTCAATCGCCAAGATGCATATTTTCACATAACAATTCATCCTGCCCACAGGCGCTTTCTACGGTTCACAGTTGGTCATCACCATTACCAATACTGAGTGCTCCCTTTCAGCCTTTCAACAGCTCCCAGAGTTTTTCCCAAAACTCTAGCCATCATGGTGACATACCTTCATTGTCAGGGAGTGATGATAATTCCATACTTAGATGACTATCTCATAAAAGGCACATCTTTCTGAGAGACACAAGACATGGTCAAGACCACCACAGACCTCTTGCTCCGGCTTGGATTCCATATAAATTATGAAAATCCACACTCCATCCTATGCAAACCCTAGAATTTATAGGAGCACACATCGATACCGGCACATCCAGAGCAACTCTGCTCATGCACAGATTCGAGATCCTGTGCAACCTAATAGCAGTAGCACGGGTGACCCTTACTATGACAGTTCGCGAATGCCTAAAAATCTTAGGCCATGTGGCTGCTACAACCTATGTCGTCAGGCTGGTGAGGCTCCATATAAGATGTCTGCAGTCTTGGCTCACCACACTCTACACTCCGTCCAGAGACCCGCTCTCCAAGTCAATTACCATTCTGCTAGGGATCCTCAGCTCCTTGGACTGGTGGACAGATCCACACAACAATCTCTAACTGGCATCTCATTCCATCATCTGATCCCGACACTCATCATTATGACTGATGCATCACTCATGAGATAGGGAGCCCATTTAGGAGCCCTCACGGCCCAAGGCAAATGGTCTTTCACCGAGCAAACGCTTCATATCAATCTTTTAGAACTGAGAACGGTACGCATGCCAGCATTTCCTGTGCCATATAGCATGCAAGACAGTCAGCATTATGACGGATGATACGACTTGCATGTATGACATCAATCGGTAAGGCAATGCACAACCTCTGTCCCTATGCATGGAAGCTCTCAAACTATGGAATTGGTGCTTGGCGCACCATATTATCCCTGTTGCCACTTACCTCCCAGGAGTGTTAATGTCATAGCAGTTGCCCTCAGTCGCAAGTTCTATGACCACTACAAATGGGAGATAGACACACAAGTCCTCAGTTACGTATTCTGCCAATGGGGGCAACCAGACATAGACCTTTTCATGACCAGGACCAATTGCAAATGCCACCTTTACTACTGGGGATGCTTTCTCCATCAAATGTGATGCACTGTTACTCTATGCATTCCCACCTCTTCTTATGCTCCACGAGGTTATAATCAAAATCAGAACAGAACGAGTCTGCGTGATTCTCATTGCACCAGTGTGGCCAATACAAACATGGTACCCTTACCTCCACATGATGATGGTAACGGATCCATACACCTTTCTACTTCAATGCAATCTTCTCTCCTAGAGTCATGGCAGAATTCTCCATTCCAAACTACACAAACTCCACCTCCAAGCATGGTTCCTTCATGACTCCAAGATGCTGAAAATACCTGCTCAGAAAGGGTAAACCAAATATTAATCAACAGAAGTAGAGAGTCCACTAGGAAAACTTACCTTTACAAATGGATTAGATTCTCCGAGTGGCTCAAACGTAATCACCCCATGCCCTCTGAAATCTCCCCCGTCTTCCTCTTATTGGACTACTTGCGGCACCTAAGGGAGGCTGGCCTGGCTTTAAATACTATCAAGGTACATGCAGCAGCTATAGCAGGCTTTCATTGCACCACTGACCTCTTTCCTGTCTAACCCAATCACCAAGAGATTCCTCGCTGGCCTACAAAATACCTTTCTGTCTGTTCGCCCTCCAGTTCCTATCTGGGATCTGAATCATGTACTTAAGAGCCTGATGAAGCCACTTTTCGAGCCCTTGTCATCTTGCCCGTGGTCATACCTATCTATGAAGGTCTCTTTTCTAGTCACACTAACCTTGAGTAGGGGAACTCGCCACACTAATGGCAGACCCCCCCTTATACAATTTTCAGCAAGGACAGAGTGTCACTTCGGCTCCACCCTAAATTCCTCCTGAAAGTCCCATCTCCCTTTCACGTCAATGAACCCATACACTTTCCTGCTTTCTTCCCCAAACCGCACATTGACCCATCCCAGGCTGCATGGCATACCTTTGACATCTGCAGAGTGCTCGCATTCTACATTGATCTCATAAGAGCCCAGAGGATATCTCCTCCACTCTTCCTGTTCTTTGCGGAATGATCCAAGGGACAAACTGTTTCAAAGCTAAGGCAAACTATACATTCCAAATCTTGCCCTATACTAAACTTCAGCAATCTCTTTGCTCACCCCCCTCCCTACTAAACTCTGATCACTGTTATAGACCACTCTGTCACCATGCCACTTTCATAAAGACAGTATTTTGCTGAGGTTCTGATCAGTTTTGCATTAACCTTAATTTTGTAATTTCTTTAGTTTTGAATGTCTGTGCATTCTTAACTTTTCAATAACAGTGTATTGCAATCAATTATACTTTAATTGATGTTGGCATTTTGTTTCTACTGTTGTTATAGATGTTAAGATAAGCTATAATTACAGCTCTACTAATTTTTTTCAAATATATCTTTTGGTAGTTTTAGAAGTGGGGTAAGAATTACAGAGAAGTAATGATATTTGGTTGTTTTGTTTGGGAAACTGAAATTTGGGCCATTGCTTACTCTGAAATTTCATTTCATATTACCCTGAGTCCTATGTTGGGAATTGTTCAGTATAATATAAAAGATGACTTGGTGAAGTGGATAAGTTGTTTTACTTAGTATTAATATCTAAAAGGAAATCTTGTCTTCAATGCAACCTGTATAACTTAGGAACCCAATGTTCATTCTTTCTTTTCATATGCTAGTCAGATAACTCTTTTGTTTCTTTAGAATATAATGCTGTTCCTATTGAAGATTTTAGTACTTCTGTCCTAGAATATTTTATAAAACTTTTTTTCTTTGAAAAGAAGTTCTTGTGGTGTTTCCCCTTTGCCTTGGCTTAGGGTTTTCCCCCCTCTCTCCACAGATGAAATCCGCTGCTACTTTGGTGAAACAGTTGCTCTCTATTTTGGCTTCTTGGAATATTTCACATTTGCTTTGGTTCCTATGGCCCTCATTGGGATTCCTTACTATGTATTTGCATGGGAAGACTATGACAAGTATGTGATGTTTGCCTCATTCAATCTGCTTTGGTCGACAGTGATCCTTGAAGTATGGAAGCGCTACTGTGCTACTATGACTTACAGGTGGGGGACACTATTAATGAAGCGGCAGTTTGAGGAACCGAGGCCAGGATTTCATGGGGTTTTGGGAATTAATCCTGTCACTGGCAAGGAGGAGCCAGTATACTCAAGTATTAAAAGACAGATACGAATTTATCTGGTGTCTTTGCCATTTGTGTGCCTTTGCCTCTATTTTTCACTCAATGTCATGATGATTTACTTTGAGTTGGAGACTTGGGCTCTGGATTTCCATGAGGAGAATGAGTCTTGTTTTAGCAACTTAATGCTATTTGTGCCCAGCATCATCTATGCTATTGTGATTGAAATGATGAACCGTGCCTACCGATATGCTGCAGAATTCTTAACATCATGGGGTAAGACTTGCCCTTTTTTTTCTTTTTACTTTTCTTTTACATGAGGAAGTATTTTCAAACCTTTAGAATAATTATATATGAACACATTTATATATGAAATTATATATAAAAGAGATCTAGGGGTCATAGTGGACCACAAGTTGAATATGAGTCAACAGTGTGATGCTGCTGCAAAAAAAGCAAATATGATTCTAGGTTGTATCAACAGGTGTGTTGTAAGCAAAACTCGTGAAGTCATTCTGCCGCTCTACTCTGCACTAGTTAGGCCTCAGCTGGAGTACTGTGTCCAGTTCTGGGCGCCACATTTCAAGAAAGATGTGGAGAAATTGGAAAGGGTACAGAGAAGAATGACAAGAATGATTAAAGGTCTAGAGAACATGACCTATGAAGCCAGGCTTCATGAACTGGGCTTGTTTAGTTTGGAAAAAAGAAGATTAAGGAGGGACATGACAGCGGTTTTCAAATATCTAAAAGGGTGTCACAAGGAGGGAGGAGAAAATTTGTTCCTCTTGGTTTCTGAGGACAGGACAAGGAGTAATGGGCTTAAAGTGCAGCAAGGGAGGTTTAGATTGGACATTAGGAAAAAATTCCTAACTGTCAGGGTGGTCAAATATTGGAATAAATTGCCAAGGAAGGTGGTGGAATCTCCCTCTCTGGAGATATTTAAGAACAGGTTAGATAGACATCTGTCAGGGATGGTGTAGACAGAGCTTGGTCCTGCCTTGAGGGCGGGGGGCTGGACTCGATGACCTCTTGAGGTCCCTTCCAGTCCTATGATTCTATGATTTCCTAGCAAAGAGGGTGTTTCCTAAACTTAGCTGTTGTGTACATAAACAAAACTGTCTGGACAAATTAACTGTTTAGTTGTGCAGAGACATTCCACCCCATTCTGGCAGAAAAGGGATTAAAAGCGGCCTAGGGAAGCTGTGCAGGTAGAAGTCAGTTAGGGCCCTCACAAAAATAGCTGAGCGCCCAGAAGTGGTCACTTCCTGCAAGGACAGAGTGTGGTCTTGAACTAATCCTCAATATGACCAGGAGAAGGTTCTAGTCTGACAATAGGGGCTGAACCTCATAACCAGGATGTTTTCAGGACTTCTCTGAATGTTTAATTTTACATATATGTATGGATGTATATGTATATTAAACACACACACACTCTAGATATAGATAGATATAGTTATAAATATAGATATATAATACCGCATTTCAGTCTTAGTGTGCATTTGTCCCACACATTCGAGATTAAACTTTTGGCTAGAAGTTCCTATTGGATTCCCTTGTGCTCCTGCACTAATGGTCAAAAGGGCAACGGGACCAGTTGCCATTTGGTTCCTTTTCACAACCAGTGGCTTTGACATGGACCTCCCAGTGTCTGTACTGACTCTTCATTTGTTAATGATTTTTTTGAATCAATGTATATATTATGGGGATGTAAACAAGTAGTTGCGTATATGACTAATTGATAAGCCTTGGCTTATTGGTTAATCTTCTCACCTACTTGCATTTCTCCCTCCCCCCTTGCTGCCTGGAGCCAGTCCAGGGGAGGATGTTACAAAACAACCTCAGCAAGGAGCCTGAGACCCGCTGCGGGCATCCTGTGGAACAGCCTCTGTCCTTGGCAAATATGGGCCCACTTAAAGGGTTTTTTTGCGCAAAAAGGAGCCGGCCTCACAGCGCTTTTTTGTGCAAAAACCTCTTGCGCAAAAGGGATCCGAGGAGGAAATGCAAATGAGCACTTCATTTGCATTTCCTCTTGTGGAAGAGGATCGTAGTATAGACGTAGCCTATGTTTCTAGCTAGTTGAATTTTGCTTTGTGCTTTGGCCTTTGTAATTTTATCGCTACAGGCTTATGTAGTTTATTTAAATTCATCTTTTGTAATTTGACCTATTTTCCCCTTTTGGTTAGGAGTCTTTTGAGTTTCAGATCATTGAATAGCTCCTGGTTAAGCCAGGAGGGGTCTTGCCATACTTCCTATCATTTCTATGCTAGGGATAGTTTGCTCTTTCTGGGAGGTTGAATGACTACCCTATTTCTACCTAAGAAATTACTTATATGGGTTTCAGGAGATGTTAGACTATGTTATGAGCTTCTCAAATTAGATCCACCTGTTAGTACTAGAGCTCATTCCACTAGGGTGCAGGCAGCTGCAACTATTTTTTTTTGAAAGGCATACCCATAACTGACATCTGTAAAGCTGCCACCTGGTGATACACCACTTTACTAGATCTAATGACTTAATAGAAGCATCCAAAGCAGATACTTCCTTTGATAGAAGAGTATTGTATACTCTTCTACAGTATACAATAAATTCTGAACACTCACCACTTTATTTAGATCATTTCTTGAGAGTCAGTAAGGGTGGAAAATCTATACACACACACACACACAAACACTTAAAGAAAATGTTATTTATGAGTTTATTTACGATTGTGTCATTCGAGATGTAGTTCTCACATATGTATGCCATGACCCACCCTTGTTGCTCTCTGATTTAGCGTCCTATTTGTGTAATTGGATTCTGTGGTGAGTTGTGGTTTGCCCTACATCACCATCTATGAACTTGGAATGGGCGCATGAGGACATTTGGGAAGCATGCACAAACCCAGCGAATGCAGCTGTACAAAAGACTGATCTCTAGTTCATGGGATGCTTGCACACTAAGAGTGGGATATAGATATAGTTAGATAACATCTCTAGGAACTTTAGTTTCACTACAGATAACGTTTCTTGTTGAGTGGAGCAAGCATATTGTATGTGTTTCAAGTATTTAAGATATTTTTTTGAGGTAGACTTTTACCAATTGTATAGGAAAACAAATCACATATATTAATGTTCTAAAGTTTTAGCTATATAATTTAAACACTTTTAGACTGGTTTATTGGGCTTTTTGTTGGTAGCATGGCCCTAAGAATGAAGTGGGCAGAAACGTTAAAGACCACAACACTTTTCTAAAACAGCATCTTGTACATTGGACTATTTGGTCCAGACCGAGATTCCACTTGTCTATCAGGAGATTCTCTAGAGAACTATCTCCCAGAATGCTAGAGATGCCATTGTTAGAAATGTCAGCTGCCAAGAAATGTTTGGTGTCTTGTTCTAGAATCTTTAAGAGATCGGAAGTTATGGAACTCTTTAAAGGAGTCAAAATATTATAGCAGTGATTCTAGAGAAGGAAAAGAATTCTAGTAGTTTAGTGGTTTAGGGGAAGCATTGCACTGAAAACAGAAAACTTAGAATGTTTTTGGAGAGGGCTTATATTGAATTAAAGGGGCTAGTTAGTGAGCCTGAGAAAAAGCGTCCCGTAGAGGATGAAGTTTGCATTTAGGTGATTAATAAATTGTACCTGATGTTTTGTAATCAGTACTACTAAGTGAAATGTTTTAATTTAGTTTTTCTGACCCTTCTCTTCATGCTCCAGAATTAAGTAATGTATATGTTATATTTATGGAGAATTAATTAAATACATGCAAGAATTTGTGTTCTGGGCATCAGGGAACCTTGCTATCACTTAAAAGTACAAAAATAATTACAAAACCAAAAGAGCAACACATTTTCCCTAAGTACATAATCATGAGACATCAAAAATATTATAAACCACATAAAATCTCCATATTTCTCAAAGGAGTGCTTTCCCTAGCCATCTGAGTCCTCATAAATGCCTGCCAAAAAGACTAAAAATCTTAGTTATGATATTTTCTATAGAGAATATCCATTTTATTACTCTCTGAAAACTATGTGAGCCTGCATAAATCAAATATTTATCGCTTCAGATTTTAAAAAAGCCTTCAGATGATTTACACTTTTTAATTTTAAAGTGAAATTCTGCTCTGAAGAGTTAGTATGTACAAATATATCACCTTATTCAAATATTGCTTAGGCAGGGACAATGAGTATAAAGGAAAGGGGATTGTAAAATGGTTAACAAAACAAAACACAATACTTGAGAAAGTTTAGGCTGTATCTAAAGATTCTAAAGCCTGAATCTTTAAAGGTCCTAGTTCTGTAATGACTTGTGTATATGCTGAGCTTAATATACCACAAGAAATCCCATTTGACATCAAATATCCAAATCCAAAGCCCTATGGAAGTCAGTGAGTGTCTTTCCATTGATTTTATGGGCATCAGAGTCATACCTAGTCATTAGTTTTCATATCTGCTTCACATTGCATTTAATTTAGTATTGTATCTGATTTCAATGGCAGCAAGATCAGCGCTTTGTCAATCACACTAACATTTAGTGCAATTTGCCTACTATTTTTCTATTATAAAATAGATCTAATAAAAGAGATAATTAGAAGTATGTTTCTCATAAGAAAAATATTAATATACTTGTTATGCATCGGGATACTTGAAAATGGGCTAAACGCTGAGGTCGGTATTGCACAGTATAAACTTTTCCTCATAGGCTCTTGCTCAACTATTTTGCTAAATGGAGGCAAAATGTTTGTTTGTAGTGTCTAATATATGTTCAGTGCTTAGTATTGTTTCTCAACTGATTGTTTTTAACATTTTAGAAAATCATAGACTGGAATCGTCCTATCAGAATCATCTAATTCTGAAGGTCTTGGTGGTAGGTATATTTAGAGCAATATTTTATGTAATATGCCAGGATGTAATATGTTAGACACTTGTTTTCACAATGATCAGCTTTCAATTTTCCAATACTGAATTTCTCTTATTCAAGATTCTAGATGTGTGGATTTTTCCCTTTTTCTGTGGATTATCATTGTTGCACCTGGAAACTATTGCTTTCATACATACATTTAAAGTGTATCCTTTTAAAGTATCAAGAGGCTCTTGTTTTTACTGATTCATTCATCCAGGAATATTACCAAATGTTTGCTCTCACAAGCTGTAACAACAGTATAGTATAGTTATTCTTAAGTGTTTGCTACTTCAGCCCCTATTGTAGAACATACTATAGGTGCTAAATTCTTTTACTGTTTGACTCACAATAAATTGTGTATACTTAAAAAAGCAATTAAAATATATACATCTG
This sequence comes from Pelodiscus sinensis, assembly GCF_052426305.1. NCBI lineage: Eukaryota > Metazoa > Chordata > Testudines > Trionychidae > Pelodiscus > Pelodiscus sinensis. Next base: position 185,339,641 of record NC_143053.1, on the reverse strand, counting down.
GTAGCACAAATGATAAATAAATATACAACACGTGGAAGTGGCAGAAGTGTTAAATCTTTTTTTATTTCACATTTCACCAAAAGGTTAGTAGCATTGGCCATTTGACGTGGGGAATGCTAGTGAAAAATGAGGCAGGATAAGAGACTAAAATAGAGACAGAACAAGGAAAAAAATACTTAAACAAATTTGATGTCTTTAGGCGACCGGGGTCTGATAAAATATATCCTAGAATACTCAAGGAGTTGACTGAGGAGATATGAGCCCTTAGCGATTATCTTTGAAAAGTCATGGAAGACAGGAAAGATTCCAGAGGACTCAAAAAAGGCAAATACAGTGCTCATCTATAAAAAAGGAATAAAGGACAACCTGAGAAACCAGTTGTTTATTTGCAGCTTAACGCTGAGTGTCCATCTTGGAAAGAACATATTAACACTACTTTGAATTTCTTAGTAGTTGTTGGTTTAATTGATTTCCTATATATTGCTTCATAGACATTTTTGGGAAGTATTATTTAGAAAACATTCTGTTTGATACAGCTTTATCTGTAGTAAGTGCTGTACTCACGATTGCACCTAATCTTTCAGTAGTCTTTGTTTTCACTAACATATTTCTCAAAGAAATATTCTTTTAGGCTGAAACTTTCCATACTTCTTCTCTGCCCCACACTGAATGATGCTTAAATTGTCATTCAAGATTGTATGCTAAGTCCAGTCAGCCATATTTTGTTTTATATACAAGAATAATAGCACCCCATTCTATTTTTCCGATAGGAATGTTGTGCCAAATACTTTCACCTCCCTGCAAAGTGGCGGAGGGTTTGCCGCTCACCACGCCGTTCCCCGCCTACTCCCCCTCACTGGACGCCTTGCCCCCTCTCCTCCGCCCCTGCTTGCAGGCCGGTGGCTGCGTTTCCCTGGCCGGCCCGTCGCCGGCGGCTGTGCGAGGCTTCCCCTGCCTCCCTGAAAAGCAGCGGAGGGTTTGCCGCTTGCCGTGCCGTTCCCCGGCGACCCTCCCCCCCCTTGCCAGACGTGGTGTGGGTCCCGGCAGACCCGTCACAGGGGCATACTCCTATCCCAATACTCCTCCCCCTCCCCCCTTTCCTTTCCCCTTCCCCAGAGCCAAACACCTCCCTTCGCTGCTGTAACCCAGTCCCCTTTCTCCCCCAATCTTATGTCCTGGTCCCAACAGACACCACCGCTTGAAATGCAACCCCCACCTTTTCCATTATTTTCAGTGGGAAAATTGACCCCGCATAACATGTTTTCACTTAACACGGTCATTTTCTGAAACATATCTATAGTGTTAAATGAGGAATTACTGTATTGCCTTTTTGGATATCTGATTTGAGTACATTAGTTCTTTCCCGTAGAGACTGTCCAGACTGGCCAATATACATTGCAGTGAGGCATTGCTGGCATTTGATGGAATAGATCACATTAGTGGATGTACAGTTAAATGAGTCTTTGATTTGGTTGCTTATGTGGTTGGGTCCAGTGATGAAATCACTAGTGTAGATGTGTGGGCAGAGTTGGCACTGGGGCTGATTGCATGGGTGGGTTCCTGGATGATTATGTTGGAGGTGTGTGTTGTGGTTAATGGCAAGAGTTTGTTTGAGGTTAAGGGGTTGTCTGTAGGTGAGAATTGGCCTTTTCCCCAAGGCCTCTGGGAGTGGGGGTTCATTTTCCAGGATAGGTTGTAGATTGTTGATAATGCATTGGAGGGGTTTAAAATGTGGACTGTAGGTGATGACAAGTGGAATTCTGTTGTTTTCTCTTTTGGGCCTGTCTTGAAGTAGTTCATGTCTTGCTCTGTCAATCTGTTTTTTTACTTCTCCGGGTGAGTATTTCAGTTTTACGAATGCTCTATATAGATTCTGTAGGTGATTGTCTCTATCCGTGGGATCGGAGCAAATCTGGTTGAATCTTAGGGCTTGGCTGTATACAATAGATTGAGATATGTGTCTGGGATGGAAGCTAGAGGCAGGAAGGTAAGTGTAGCAGTTGGTAGGTTTCCGGTATAGGGTTGTGGAAATTTGTCCATAATTTAATTGTAGTGTAGTGTCAAGAAAGTGGATATCTCACGCGGACTGATCCAGGCTTAGTTTTTGTTGTTAAACATTTTTTTTGCTTATTCTTCTTGTCAAGTTATAATATGCTATAATATAGTTCCATCCACAACTAATTGACAGGATTGATTTTGGGTAAAAAATAATCAATGAAGCAGATAATGTTAAAATAAAGTTCCATTTTTTATCTCCTGCAATAAATAAGTAAAGTTAAAAAATCTGGAAGAAGAGAAATAAATATTTATATAAGTATTCAAAATGTATACTTGCATGTTCATTGATCATAGTCTATATTTGTTCTCATTGAGAGCTTCCTTTTTCAATAATACTATTTACATTTTTTCTTTGCAGTTCAACTTTTTAAACTGCTTTGCCTCCCTCTTCTACATTGCTTTTGTCCTTTTTGATATGAAACTTTTGCGACAGGTGAGTTCTGGAAACTGTAAGATATATAAGAAATGCAGGAAATGGCTGAAATAAGAATTCAGAGGGTTCTTATTGCTTTTCTAATACAGGATAAATGTTCACTCTCCTGTTAATGTTTTCTGAAACTTTTCTAGTTATCTGTATTTCAGTGTCTCTAATATATTTGCAAAGTCATAACAATATGAAAGAGGCACAGATAAAACTTAGAAATAAGAAAATATTTTAAAACAATTTGACTTGCAAAGGAGAAAAAGGGTGGCTGGGAAGTTAGCATCTTTTTTATATATAAACAAAGCCTGAAACTTTTTTCCCCTGACTTTTTTTTCCATTAGATATTTCAAATCTCATCTGCATTGTTTTTCCTGAGGGACTCTGTTGATAACTAGAGAACAGTAGGATTATGATGCCATAAAAATAAAGCATTAGAAAGGAATCGAGAGGAAAATCATTTTTAGACACTATTTAATACTTATTTTCTGTTTCTATTTATAGTAATGTATCTTAAATATATGAAAAATAGGTGGAAGAAAAGATTTTTTTTGGTTAAAAAATATGTATTTGATTTAATGCTGATAATCTTTCAGTTAAGTTCTCTGGTCCTCCAAAGACACCTCCAGAAAAAAACAGGAAGGACAACAAGACTTGATATTACAGGCAGTCCCCGGGTTACGTACAAAATAGGGACTGTAGGTTTGTTCTTAAGTTGAATCTGTATGTAAGTCGGAACTGGCATCCAGATTCAGCCGCTGCTGAAACTGACCGCCAGTTCTGACTTACATACAGAATCAACTTAAGAACCCCAAGCGTCCCCAAGTCAGCTGCTGCTGAAACTGATCAGCAGCTGATTCCAGGAAGCCTGGGGCAGAGCAACTCTGCCTCAGGGTTCCTGTAGTCAGCGCTGGTCAGTTTCAGCAGCAGCTGACTTGGGGCCGCCTGGGGCAGAGCAGCTGGGGTGCTGCTGGGTTGCTCCAGTAGCGCCGCTCCTCGGCACTACTGGAGCAACCCAGCAGCACCCCATCTGCTCTGCCCCAGGTGTCCTGATTCAGCCGCTGCTGAAACTGACCAGCAGCGGCTGAATCAGGACCAGAGCAGCTGGGGTGCTGCTGGGTTGCACCAGTAGCGCCCAGAGCGGCGCTGCGGGACCAACCGGCAGCACCCCAGCTGCTCTGCCACAGGCGTCATGGGCAGAAAAGCCTAGTCTGCTGGGGGGAGGGGCGTACTAGCTGCGCCCCCCCCCCCCCCCCCCCAGCAGACCAGGAAGACTCGGGCGGCGGACCGAGATGCACCGAGATGCACCGCGGTCCCGCCGCCTGGGTCCTCCGCGGCTTTGCTCCCCGTCTCCCTGGTCTGCTGGAGACCAGCAGACCAGGGAGATGGGGAGCGCCTCTGAGGACGCCGGCAGCGGAGCAGCCCAGGCGCGCCTGGGGTTCCCCGCTGCCCGAGCCCCCCCCCCTCGGCTTTGCAAAGCGCGGGGAAGCCGGCGGCGGGGCAGTCCAGGCGTGCCTGGGGTGCCTCGCTGCCCGAGCCCCCCCCCCCCCCGCGGCTTTGCAAAGTGCGGGGAAGCCGGCGGGGCAGCCCAGGCGCGCCTGGGGCGCCCCGCTGCCCGAGCCCCCCCCCTCGGCTTTGCAAAGCGCGGGGAAGCCGGCGGCGGCGGGGCAGTCCAGGCGCGCCTGGGGTGCCTCGCTGCCCGAGCCCCCCCCCCGGCTTTGCAAAGCGCGGGGAAGCCGGCGGCGGGGCAGTCCAGGTGAGCTTGGGGTGCCTCGCTGCCCGAACCGCCCTCCCCCCCCCCCGCGGCTTTGCAAAGCGCGGGGAAGCCGGCGGCGGGGCAGTCCAGATGAGCCTGGGGTGCCTCGCTGCCCGAGCCCCCCCCCTCCCCGCTTTGCAAAGTCGCGCGGGGGGGGGGGGGGCTCAGGCAGCGGGGCTGCCCCGCTGCCCGAGCCCCTCCGCGGCTTTGCTCTGCGTCTTCCTGGTCTGCAGACCAGGGAGACGCAGAGCAAAGCCCCAGAGTACACGGGCGGCAGGACCGCGAGGTCCCGCAGTCCGTGTACTCTGGGGTAGCCCCGTTCGTAACTGCGGATCCGACATAAGTCGGATCCGCGTAAGTCGGGGACTGCCTGTACTGATATTTTAAGGAAACTTGGGGGCTGCGTCCCATGCTCACTGTACTTGTCAATCCCCATCTCCGCTGGGGAGAGCCTGGGTCCAAGGCCACCTTCCCCACTCACCACTGGGGAGGATCCAAGGCTGCCGCTGCCTCAGCTCTTCCTTCCTACTCCTGGTTGCTGAGGAGGGCCCAGCCTGAGACCGCCCCCGGCTCTTTGCCCCTCCAGGCAGCCCCAGCTCTTTGCCCCCTCCCACCAGCCGCTGGGCGGGGCTGCAATGAACCTGGCTCATCCCCCAATCACCAAGAGAGGCTGGGCCCAAGCCACGTGGGGCCCTGCTTCCCTCCCCAGCTGCTAGGAGAGGCTAGGCCCAAGCTGCGTCCCTGAGGTTGGGCTGGGCCGAGCACAGGTGAGGTGCGAGGGGGGAGGCCACGTGGCTAAGCGCAGAGGGAGGGTCTGCAGGTGGAGGGAGGGACTGTGGGATGTAGAATGATGCATGACATTACTCTGATAGGAGAGAGAAAAGCAAGTGGAAAAGAAATTAAAACAAAACTAAAATAAATGCATATAAGTGTTCACGTTTTCTTTATACATCACAGTCAAATAAGCACAATTTTTTTTTGTCTTTGTGGTGTGGCAGACCAAAGGCAGCAGGCCGCGGTAGTTTGATGGAGGGCAGGTATTCAAGCAATTGGGTGAGCAGGTTCCTGTTCCTTGAATAGATGCCAGAGACTGCTGCCCAGCAATTAAGACAGGCAGGCATCTGGTACTCATTAAGAGCAGCAGGCTAATGAGACACCTGCAGCCAGTTAGGGCCTGCTGGTCCATTATAGAAGGTTTCCTCTCAGGCAAGGAGATTGAAGGAGAATTGGGATGGACTGGAGCAGAGGCGTAAGCACAGAGTGAGGTGGCAAGCAGGAGAGGTTTTCTTCAAGGTGCCAGGGAGGAGGTACTGTGGAGGTGGTTGGGGAAGTGGCCCAGAGAGAAGCTGCTATTCTGTGGGGACAAGGGCAAGAGCCCCATGAGTGGCCACTACCTAGGATCCTGGGTTGGAACCCAGAGTAAGTGGGCAGGACTGAGTTCACCCCAATTCTTCCCATGCTCAGTGGGCCGCCACCAGAGAAGAAAAGACTTTTTGGACTGCAGAAAGGTTTTTCCTCCAAGCTAGTGGCTGGCCTATGATGAAAATAGCTCATTAAGCAGAGGATCCTTGTCTCTGAGAGAGACGAGGCAATGGGAGGGTCACTGCAAGCCTCTGAGGCATCTTAAAAATCCTCCAGGAAGCACAGGATCCAGGGGGCACCACCAGAGCTCTGCCACTGTGGGTAATTATTTAACAAAATAGAGTGAGCAACAGTTTAAACCTACACATTAGAAAAGGTCTGCAGACAGGTTGAAAACAGAAAGTGAGGAAACAAAAGCTAGTTTTTCTTGGTGTGATGATTTCTGAGCTGCTTGTCTTTTGGAGCTACAAGAATTCCTCCATTTCCCTGTTTATTTTACCAAACTCTAGTTCTTAGTGATTCTTTGTCTCAAAAGACTGTATTTTGACTTGTTTTGGAGCCCATTTAGCCCTGTTGTTTGTTTTGTCAATGGGGTTGTTACACACATTGGCAAGGCATTCATTTTCCCCACAGTGGACTGGGTGTACTGTCTACTCAGCATCTAGTCCCTCACCAGCGTATGGCAATTGGGAATTAGATCCACCTCATGTGTGCTGTGGTATTGCTAGACCACTAGACTGCCCTGAGACATCCTTTTATTGTTATATAAATAACATTTGATAATATTATCTAAATGTACAAAATAATAAATAATTTGAAGATATATCACAATTTTGTTAAATAAATGTTTTATTTAATTTTCTTAAGAGCTTGGCCACTCTGCTGATAACTTCACAGATCCTTAATCAATTTGTAGAAGCCTTACTTCCTTACTGGCTCCAAAAGAGACGACATAAGAAGGTGAAGAAAAGGATGTACTCCTTAAAAATGGATACTGACCTTTCATTATTTGAGCAAGTCAACCTGGAAAAAGAAATGGGCACTTATATTGTAAGTTGAATATATGCTGCTTTAGTACAGCTTCTGAAATTTACTGCTGACAAAAAGAGGCCATATATTAATTTTAGATGAATGTAATATAGAGGCTTGTGAAGATAATTAACTATTTTATTTTAGGCAGGGAATTTCACGCTATCCTGTAAACATTTGGTGCATTAGTCAAGATGTATCCCATACAAACAAGCCACAGAACCATGGAGAAAGCCAAATTGCCAACATGACTGCTTCAACCTGTTCTGTCTCATTATAAAGTAGGATAGTTAAGTTGTTACATCTGAAATATTTGATCACTTAACTTTTTACCAGCACAAGGTAGTCTAAGATGTTTTATGTGAATGAATATTGAAAAAATCATGTTACAATTTTAAATAAACAAGAGATGATACAACTAGATAGATTACACTAAATTCTTATAGGGGTTTTGGTATATAATATCTTTGTGTATCCTATGAGGAATACGAATGTTCTAATTCCTACCACTTCAAAAAAAATCAAAAGATATGTCTAGAGCTGTGGCGTCCAATCAGTTCTGAAGCTCTAGGAAACTAGTCACATTATTCTGAAAATGTAAATAGTTTTGTGAGACTCTCCAAACATACCCATTCTTGTCTTTTAATGTCAACAGAACTCTTCACCTTTGGTTTTAATCAACAGAAATCATCACATTTTGCAGAAATTCAGTCAATGGGACACTTAACAATTTTGTTTCGCTGCTAAACCTCTGAAATCAGGCAAAGACTTTTCACTGACAGGACACCTCAACTCAGCCTCCATATTTTCATTCCGTAACTGTGACTGATACTTCAACAGATGTATCTCCTGACAGGAAATGACGCTTCACAAAGCCATGTTGAACCAAACATGGGAAAAAGTTTGGCAACGCTAGTTTTCAAAATAACAAACTGATTCTGTCGCAAAAGTGCATCCTGCATTGTCAAAACCAATTCATGTTTTTGACTGAATGAGCTGGCTTTGAAGTGTGAGAATATCTTCTTAAAACAAATGTATGTCCATGCCAAGCTAATTCTCAAGACCGTGTCAATTTGCAATGTCAAACTGAAACGGGTTTTTCATGAGTCGAAATGCCAACATGAAGCTTTCAAAATCTGCAGAACGCTGGCTGAATTTCATTGCCAGGTTTTCAAGCCATCTCACGTAATGCTGACAATCGAGGTCATCACACTTAAATTCACTGTCTCTAGCAATATTCTGCAAATTTGGAAAGTGGGTGAATTCTCTTGTCTTAATTTGAATGATGAATAGCTATAGCTTAAAAATGAACTCCTGAATGTGCTGGGCCATATGATAAATCAGCTTCCCCTTTTCTCTGAAGTTTTAGATTGAATTCATTTAAATGACAGGTGATATCAGTCAGGAACCACAAATGAGTGCCACTGCTTATCTTCAATATCAGAAAAACTGTCTAGCTTTCCATTCTTGGCAAGAAAGTGTCTGATTGGAGTAGGCAGTTCGAGGAACTGCTCAAGCACCTTCCCACATCTCAGCCATCGCACATTGACAAAATAGATGATTTCAGAATGCCCAGATTCAATTTCTTTTAAAAATTCCACAAATTGGTGATGGTTCAGAGCATTGCTGCGAATGAAATTTATGATTTTGATCACAGTATCCATAAAGTCTTTCAGAGTATCTTTAGTGGACATCTGAACAGACAGATTTTCTTGATGCACAGTACAGTGGCAGGAAAACAATTTGCTGTTCATTTTATTAAATTGTAAGTGCTCTTTCAGAAGGGAGACAAATCCAGCTGGCACACTGTCAGTTGTAACAGAAGCCAATTTTGCTAAATCCAAGTTGAAATCATTTGAGACATTTTTGGAAGCATCAGATATATGAGATTCATGGGTATGATCTCTCAACCCACACACTGATAGCAGTTCTTCGTGAATCTGGAAATCTTCTGTTCCAAAACAAATCCAGAAGATGAGATGAGCAGGATCACTGATGTCACATGACTCATCCAGTGCCAACGAGTAGGCCAAACACTAATCAAGTTCAGCATGCAACTTGGTTTTGAGATCAATAGACAAATCTTTCAACTGATGTGCAACTGTTTGGTGACTCAGCTGCAAATTTTGAATGCTCTGCAAGGTGTTATTTCATATCTGTTCGTTATGATTTTCAAGCAAGTTTTCTATGACAGAATAATTTCCTTCACCATTTCTCCAAGAATGGCTTCTTGCTGCTTTATAGCTGGCCTAAGTTACCAGTCTATCCTCATCTGAACAAAGCTTCAAAACCTTCTGCTGCTTTTCAAAATCCAATTTCTGCTGACCAATTTTATCAGCTCAGTTTTTGCTTCCAATAGGATATACTGGATGGAAATCACTGTGCTGCCCTTAGAAATGTTTTTTTTTAAAATTTTCAAAAACAGGAATAAAATTCAAACTGTTTTCTTTAAATATGTGCTTGTATACTGGATTTTGTTGTTTGGTATGGCCATAACCAGCAACCCACCCTCCCAAAAAAAACTTTTGAGAGAAAATTTTTTTTGGTCCCTGAACAACCAACATTTGAACTTAATTGTGTGCCCATGAGAAACCTGTGTTTAACCTGCATTTAAATTGAAGGCTTATTGTGGTCAGCAAACTGTTAAGCATCTGAAAAAAGTAACACAGCATGTTAGAACGAATTTCAACATGAATCAATTTCACCACTTTTCTGGGGCAGTGTGATGGGATGTATCAACACTGCACTGAAATCCACCCTAAATAGATTTCAGATTCTTACTATATAAGTAGAAAAAATGGGCCAGAAGAAGTGGCAAAATCAAAGAAAACTCATACCTGCATATTCTGCAATTATCTATTTCTGTTTGTGAAGGAACTGAAAAATAATTTTGAAAAGTTATAATAAATAATGGGTGAGGCAAAAACTATTTTCAAAAGTTTTTGACAACCGATTGTAGCTGTTGCAATCACCAGAATCCAGCACATGAACACTCATTCAGAACAAAAACAGAGATTTCAAAGGTAGCATAATCAGTATAGCACTGTACTTGCACAACGAATGTTTAAAGATACTTGAGAAACACGTTGAAATGCATGCTAGGAGACGACTGACCAGCCTGAAAACTGAACTGCTTCATACAAGAACAAATAATTTCACACAGAGAACTCATAAGTACTTTCAGAAAGGCTTCAACTATAAATACCAGTGGAAAACTAGTACCCGGAAATACCAGCTGCAGCTTACGATGATGCATGATGACTTCTGGCCTAAGTGGCATATTAAAGCTATTCCGTGAACTGGAAGAAGTCTCCATCCAGATGGGTCAAATTAACAGAAAGTGGAATTCAGAAAGATCTTCTGAATTTTCTTTTTTTATTCTCTGAAAATGTTTGTTTGTTGATTAAAAAGTTTTTGAATGCAACGGTTTTTGAGTCTTTATTGTTCAAGCCAAGTATCCACACTCAGCCAGCCAAATAACTGCATGTGGCTAGTGTGTTGGACACCATGGGTCTAGAGAGTATATTCTATCTCATAATTTAACAATTCTTTAACTTTCTATTTATTTCCACCTCTTGTTCTTGTCCCTGGTTATGCTTATTAAAGATGCACTCATTCCTGCCATCAGAGCAGTGCTAAAAATACCCTTGCCGGTGGTTTCCTGCTCATGAGTCTCTTGCATCTAGCAAAAGCTTATGAAGGAAAACCATAGTTAAAATATTCTGAGGTGTAAAGGTGCTTTACACACCCTTTTTTCTAAAGTCCATTTCTTTCTAATTGCTTTTGGTATAGTCTGGCTCACAGCATTTCAATTTTCAGAATTTCTTGGGTCTTCTATATCCTTGTAGGTCAGATTATTAATAACAAATGCCAACTTTCTTGAGTTCTGGTTCCACTTTGGGCATGTATGCACACCATGTGCCAGAGATTGGAGGTGTTTTTTTCAGTAGTGTCTGTTAACAGTTTGCCTCTTTTTACTCCAATTTAAAGTTATACAGGGAGGTGAAGACTGAATAGCTCTCTAGTTTCTTCTCTGCCCCTTCATTATCCAAGATGGAACTTCTCCAGTATCCTCTGAGTCTTTTTCTCTTTGAACCAGTAAACATTGTAAATATTTCATTTTAGGTCAGTTAAATAGTTGTTTTTAGTTTAGTATAGTATTAGAGTTAGATGGTTAGTTAATCTGTGGTAGAGGGCTTTTCCCTCATTCCCTATACTAGGTCTAGTATGTTCCAAATGATGGAACTGGAAGGAACCTCTAGAGGTCATCATGTCCAGTACCCTGCACTCATGACAAGACCACGCACCATCTGGACCATCCCTGACAGGTGTTTGTCTAACATATTCTTAAAAATCTCCAATGAAGGAGATTCCATCACCTCCTTAGGCAATTTATTCCAGTGCTTAACCACCCTGACAGTTTAAGACCATTAATTCTTGTCCTATCATCAGAGATTAAGGACTGCAGGTAGAGAGCACAGCCTCTTGTAACAACCTTTTAGGTACTTAAAAGAATGTTAAAAACTGTGTCTCCTACCCATGGGTGTTTCTAGTTTCAGATGACTAGCAGCAGTTCCTATACTGCCTCAGAGACGTGCAGGTCATTTCAAGTTGTATGTTCACTCCTAATCCAGCTGAGCCGAACAGGCAAAGGCAGACAAAATCAGGAAACATCTTATGGAGCATTCTGTGACGCCGCCATCTAACCCTCCATTTATAGTAGGTAGAAGTGCCAAGAAATGTGCTGCCAAGCTCATATTGGATGTAAAGGCAGGCAGGAGCCAGTGATAAGGACCCTCCCATAAATCTTCAGATTAGAGCAGAAAACTCTTAAAAAGTCGGGGAGACCCCCTGCATTGAAATTATGCCCTTGAGAGAACCTTTTCTCCAGCACCATCTAAGTCAGGAGACGCTTGTAGATCTCTGAACATCTCTAAGAAGGCCTCAGTAGATCTGTAGGTTCCAAAAGAGCAGATGGTACTAATGGCCTCAGTGCTACCACTGACACTGAATGAATATAAGCACTGGACCACAAGACCAAGCAATCAGAAGCACTGTCAAATGCCAGGCATGCTTTGTTGTCTCTGCCACACTTCAGTAAGAAAAATAACATACTAAAACCTCCTGGTAATCTGCTCCTGATGATGCAAAAAGAGAGAAGCCCTCATCATTCTGAAATTAAGGAAAGTTTCATATCACTTGAAGTGTCCTATTATCTCTAACTTGGTCCTTACCAGGGAAATTTTTTACCTCATTGGTTCTGGCTTGGAGTGACAGAAACTATTTTCTTCTTCTTTGAGTGCTTGTTCTTGTGCATTATAATCAAGTGTGTGTGTGTGTGTGTGTGTGTGTGTGTGTGCACATGCACAATAGCTGGAAGATTTTTTTCCAGCTGGCTGTATGGTTGGCCTGAGTGCTCCCTGTGGAGTGGCAGCCTCGTAGCGCAAAATATAGAATCCTGCTGACCTGCCACCTCCTCAGTTCCTTTTTACTACCAGGTATGGTAAGAAACTGGAACTTCCCCTTGCTTGGTTCTTGCTTTTGCAAGTAGATTCTGACAACTCTTGTACATAGTTAGCCATAGTAGATCATTTTTATTGTTAATGGTTCTGTAAGTTTCTGTAACGGGGGGTCCCCCCCTGTTTTTCCCTACTGTTTCCCGGGGACAGGTTTCAAAATCTGTCAATCATGTGTCAAGGACATGCCCAAAGAGTGATCCTCTCTCCTCCTGCTTGCAGTGCCTGGGTGAAGATCACAAGAAAGACTGCTGCAAGATTTGCCAGGAATTCCGACCAAGGACAATTAAAGAAAGAGCAGCAGCTGAAGATTCTTCTTATGTAGGTGGCTCCCTTGTCGCAATTAGACCCCAGTACCTGATACTTGGCCCTTACTACCACCTCCTTTTATGAACATCCCGGCACTGGCATTGAAGGATGCAGTTAGGGAGTATGCAGCCTTTTGGGGGCATTCTGGTCTTCGGCACAAGTCTCAGACACTGGTGCATATTCTGAAACTTGGACTGAGGCTGTATCAACTCATGCTCAGACAAAGCAGTTGAGTATGGGCCTCCTTTGAAGGGAATAATCTCTTCAGCAGCAAGACAGAACGTCTTTGCACTCACAAAAAAAGTCAAAGGCAGTCCTGTGGTCATTAGAAATTTACAGCCAAGGCTGGAAGTTAGACAATCACATCCCACAGATCTCCAGGCAGTGCTCCAATTCCTTCTTCTTTCAGTGGGCCTGTTAGGGGCTTCTGCCAAAAAGGCAAAAGATACAGCATAGTAAACAAATGGCTCCTCCAATGACAACCATAGGTCAACAGATGCCATTCAAACTATCCAAGTCTGCTCTTACATCAGGTACCCATTTGTCTGTTGTGATGGCCCACTATTTCCATACTTGGCAGGCCATTACAGCAGACAAATGGGTATTTGATATAATATAATCAAACTATGCCATTAGATTCCTTTCCCTTCCCCCTCTAAGAGTCCTCTTTTTCTCTTCGAGGATCCCTGTCACAGCAGGATGTTCTCTCAAGAAGCAGTCTCCTTCCTTATTCAAGAAGCTGTAGAACTTCTATAACATAGGTGGAAGGGGTTCTACTCAAATTATTTCCCCATACCAAAGAAGAAAGGGAACTGGAGATCCATTTTAGACCTAAGACAACTCAATATCTTTATTTGCAAGCTAAAATTCAGAATGGTTACTTTTGGTATCTATCATCCTCTCATTGTCTAGAGGTGAATGGCTGACAATAAGAAGAATGCCTGTTTTAATACAGACACCTCTCACATATGGTTCCTTAGGTTCATCATAGGGAATGAACATTTCCTATACAAGTTGCTTCACTTTGGCTTGCCTTGAGTATCAAAGGTAAATTTACCAAAGTTCTCTTTGTTATATAGCGGCTCATTTCCATCATCATGGACTGTTTCATACCTTTGTTGGATTTTTGGAGACATAAATTTCATCATGCAGGTGGTCCAAAATTGGAGAAATAGCAAACAAACAAGACAGATTCAAACTGCAAAATGGAGAGAGTAAAACTGTTAAGTGCTGTTGGGGAAAGAGGAGACAAATACTAATAGTGTAGGTCTTTATGTAAGTTAGAAGATATAAAATTGGAGTGAAGGGGAAGATTGTCCTTCTCAAACTGCTATACCCATTGCACTAAATTTCACCATGTCTCTTTAATACTTATCTTATTTTGCTTTCTTGTAGAGATGATTATTTTTAATTTTCACAAAAAAGGCGTAGAAATAAGATTCAGATGTTGGGAGAGGAGAGAGCCCTGAGATGATTTCTATTTGAACTACTACTATACAGTATAAAGACTTCTGAAAATCTATCATCTTATGCTTAAACATAGTGCTCAGGACTAGGGATGTAAAAGTGTAGTCAATTAACCGGTTAACTGATAAGCAAAAGCTTATAGGTTAATGTTATAGACTATACGCATTCTTCCCCCCCCCCCCCACTTGCTAGTAAATATTTTTAGCAGGCTGGTCAGCAGCTCGGCTCAGTCCTGACTTGCAATGGGTCTGGAACCTACCCCCTCTGCAGCTCTGCATTTAAAGCATATTAGGAGCTGGGCAGGCAGGTAGCCAGCACAGTTCTGGCTCGCGCTGGGTCCAGGAGCTCAGACCAGCCTCTAGAGAGGGTCTGCTGCCACCCTGCACCGCTGCCTCTTTATCAGAGGCAGCAGCACAGGGTAACAGGCAGTGGGTCCACAAGGAGAGCTAGTTTTTAAATTGGCTCCCCTCACTGACTGGCTACCAGCTGGCACCCTGCGCGGCTGTCTCTGATACAGTGGTAGCAGTGCGGAGTGGCAGGGGTCTTCTAAGGAGAGAGGCCGGAGTGCACTAGCTGCTGACCCCACCTCCAGGGGCTATAGAATAGTCATCTAACCAATAAGAATTCATAAGGTTACTCGACTATTCAACTAACTGATATTTAACATCTCTACTCAGGACTAGGAAATGGTAGTGGTGGTCAACTATTCTCTCAAACCCCTGTCCTTCCCGTGCTGCACTGATAGTCTTAAAGGGCATGTCTACATGGCTAACAGTGAGTGGCAGAAGCTGTATTGGCAGGAGATACTCTCCTTGCCATCATAGTGCTGTCTATACTGGTACTTACGTCCATTTAACTTGTATCATTCAGACTGGTGGCTTATTTACGCCACTGACTGACACAAGTTGCACCAATGTAAGCTGTAGTTTAGATTTAGCACCAGTGTGGATGGGTTGGGGGAGCAGCTCCAGGAATAGCTTACAGTAATTAAGAGGAGGAGCTGAAAGGAAGACTTTGTTCACTGCCTGTAGCACTGTTTGAGTGAGCATGACAACAGGGCCAAATGTGTTACTGTCACTCTAGTTGAGTGACACTTGGCAAGTATCCTTAAACACTAAATTTTACTTCATACTTGTTAATGTGAAATATTTCTGAGCATATATCTCAGGGGTTTTAAAGTTTAGCTCTCCTGAGGTCTAATCTGTACATTAAATAGCTTATCAGGAACAGTTATGCTATACTGCTTAACAGTGAGTTTGAGTGGGGAATGCAGCTTAAATGGCTCCTCCTTCCATATCCATATGCTCATCTCTGACTTTGTAGGCTTCTACTGCCTCTTTGTGTTTTGCTGGTGAAAATACATTATATAGTAGATAGATTGAAAGTTGTACTTTCAGAAGACAGCCTGAAAAGTGTTATGTTACTGATACAGGAGCCAACCATGGCTTTCTTCCTTTTTTTCATTATCCTCATTTAATACTTTAAAATACTCTCTCATCTTTGTTTCCCTCTTAAAATGTAATATGCTAAATATGTCTCTCTCTGAGGGAACACTGCATAAGAAATAATTAAAAAGGAATCCATTTACTGGCTTTTAATGGTCAGGAAGCAAACATAACTGTTCTGTTGTGCAATAGACACGTTTAAAAAAAAGATATATAATATTTTGTCCTGCGTTAGATTATTTTTTCTTAAATAGGAATTACATTTTTTGTAGAAACAATTTATAAAATTGCCTATGAAATCTGTCACAAGAACAGGGTTGATTAGCTATCCCAATTTGTGGTTTAAAGGTTAGATGATGGGCATTTTGAAGATGTTCCCAGAACACACCTTTTACATGTACTGTATTTGGTGTTCTGTTCAGTTGCCAGAACTGCTTCTGACTTGTCATGCTGTGATTTCAGTGTTTGTCCTCTCAAGCAGGCTACAGACTACTAACTTTGCCTTTTGATTTTAATATGGTGTTGCTCAGAAATACCAGAAAAACTTTACATGTACATCAGCATACAGTTGCTTTTGTTTATTGTTCACATGTGCAGTCTGAAATTATAACCTTTTTTTTAGCGGGTCAATGTAGGCAAGATAATATTTCTTATTGGACCGCTACAATTTCTGGTGAGGAAAGAGACAAGCTTTTCAATTTGCACAGAACTCTTCTTTTCTCTTTGTACTAAAAGAAGTTAGTCCAGTAAAAGATATTATGTCACACACCTTGTGTCTCTAATATGTGGGATCAACACTATTATATCAACACTGCAATTTCTTTCTTGTTGCTCAGTTCTTTTAAGGGTGCCATACTAGTTTAAAGTAATGACAACATCTTACCTATACTGTGGTTTGCATGTAGCTGTTTACTACTTCACTGAGGTACTGGGAGGATTGATTATCGAAACTTGCTTGAAGTTTCTGGAGTTTTTATGATTTATGCCAATAATAAAAGTATTTATCAGTAATATTGTAGCAAGTCCTTTTGACCAAAAGAACACTCTTGCCTCCATCATGAACAGGATTAGAATAACGAACTCCAGATTAGACCAAAGTTAAGTAATTCAGAGGGTAAGTGCTTTGGGTTCCCCTGCTGCTCCTTCCTAAACAATTATTTTTTGTGGAGAGAGGAAAGCATGTGGTACCATATTGTTAATCTTGCTTTTTATATTACATTTAGATATGGATAAAATGTGATTATTTTGTGTCTGTTTTTCAGGGCACCTTTGATGATTATTTGGAATTGTTCTTGTTGTTTGGCTATGTGAGTCTTTTCTCATGTGTGTATCCTTTAGCAGCTGTCTTTGCAGTGCTAAACAACATCACAGAGATGTATTCTGATGCTTTAAAAATGTGCAGAGTCTTCAAACGTCCATTTTCAGAACTCACAGCAAATATTGGAGTCTGGCAGGTAATCTGATTTTCACTTTATTTGTTTGCACCTGTATGTTTCTATAAGCTTAGGCTGCTTGTTGCTCCATCATTCTAACAGTAATTTTACTAGATACATCACTTCTTTTCAGTGCCTTAGGATGTTATCCATAGTAAAATAGAGTTTTCAACCATCTGTCATTCTGAGTTGCATTCCTTAACCCCACCTTCCTTCTTTTTGGGGGGGGGGGGGGGGGAGAATCACATGTATTGCATTCATATTGCAGTTGAAGTAGCAGCTTCTTCTTTCCTGCAGACTTCCATGCAAGTAATAATTGTTAATTAATTTGAAATAGGTAGTAGGTGGTGTCAAGTGGGAGGTCTGGGTTTGACCCAGTTTTATTTAACATCTTCCCTGTGATGGAGTTTATAATTAGAAGCACTACAATGCCAGAGAACACAACAGATGAAGCTGAACTGCAACTGCATAGTACATACATTTGCAATATGCCTTTAGGGCTACCCACATAGGCTGTGTCCAGACTCAGGGGTTTTTTCGGGAAAAGTAGCCTTTTTCCGAAAAAACTTCCCCTGCGTCCAGACTCAAGCCGCGTTCTTTCGAAATTAAATCGAAAGAACGCGGCTTTTCTTTCGATGGCGGTAAACCTCATTTCACGAGGAAGAACGCCTTCTTTCGAAAGTTCCTCTTTCGAAAGAAGGCGTTCTTCAATGTAAATAGGGCTTCTTCGAAAGAGAGCATCCAGACTCACTGGATGCTTTCTTTCGAAAAAGCAAGCCGCTTTTTCGAAAGTTCAACGTGCAGTCTAGACACTCTCTTTCGAAAGTATCTTTCGAAAGAGGCTTGCAGTCTAGACATAGCCATAGAAGGAGCCACAATCAGCAAAAGTTTTAAAACATTATTGTCTCGTCAGCACTTAGATATTCAGTGTTCCATTCCTCAGCATAAGTGATCTCTTAGAGAAGTCTTGCTGAATTTAATAACTATTTCTTTTTTATTACACTCTTTTTATGTCATTCTTTTCAGCTAATGGTGGAAATGTGTTTAATTTTTTAACTATAATAAAGTAAATTTAGGGCTTTTCATAATCAACTGTGTGTGATGCAGGAATATGGTGTTATATTAGATAAAGGGTATTCTGTGTAAAGAGCATTTGAATTATTATATTGCTCAAGCTGAATCAGTTATTTGTTGTCATAGTAAATATTGTTTCTGCTGATTCCAGTACATTTTGCCAGTCCCCTTTAGTCACAGGGAGATTTCTCATGTATAGGTCAAATTTTATGCATGCTTTTAAGACTGAACTCCTCAGTGCAGGATTCATCTTTTTTGAGAGTGTAGAATGTCCCTACCACATACAAAAATAACATACATATCCATTTATGTGCATGTGAATCAGATACCTGTGAACAAGCACACATAATCAGACAGTCACCTTGCTGGTGTGCATATGTAAATACTAGGTGTACATATGAAAGCATATAATTCTGTGTATGTACACGCTATCATTTTATTTCAACATGTTTTGGCTGCCAGAACCACTTGTTTAAAACTCTTATTTTGAATCACCCCCATGTCTTCATATACTTAATATTCTAATACTTGAAACTGAAGATGCAGTCAGAACCTCAGCATAGAACACCAGAATTTTTTTTTAAAAGTCCAATTTACATGCTAAAATAACTCTGATTAAAACTTTTTTTCTTTAACACTAATTACATTGGAGGTGACTTTTTCGTAGAAACATACTGTACACAATTTATGCTTTTCTGTAAGAGTGTGTATTACCATTTGAATATTCAGGTTTTGGGTCCGATGAAAGTAATACAGTGGGATGCTACTCAGAAGAACTTTTTTTTTCTTTGTGTTAACCCAGATTTGTGGGAGATGATTTTATATCCTTCAAATCCAACTTATGAGATATAATGGTCCCAAAAGAACTTTTAGGGCCTCATCACATTGCGATTAACACTGCCTGAATTCCCTTCCCCCCCCCTTAAAAAAAAAAAAAGAAGAAGAGTCAACCGTAGCTGTAGAAATGCAGTTTGGAGAGTGCCAGTGGTAAGTTTTATGATGGTGTAAATGTTGTTGTGGACTCTGCTTATCCATTTAAGAGATGTTGACAGGTTCCTGGCAGAATCTGTTCAACTTTTCTTCTGGTATAAGTCAAACTTAAAGGAAAAAGGAGGGTAAACATTTTTGGTCTGTCAGAATCTGGTGGATGTGGGAAAAACCTAATCACAAGAGGACAGGGGGGAAGTAGACATGTTGGAGCTAATTATACTCCATTTTTGTTTTATTTCAGTTGGCTTTTGAAACTATGAGCGTTATATCAGTAGTTACTAACTGTGCACTGATTGGATTGTCTCCGCAAGTAAATGCACTTTTTTCCGAGTCAAAGACGGATCTTATTTTGATTGTGGTATTAGTGGAGGTAAGTATGAAATTTAAATATCTGCATTTTTTTTTAAATAACAAATGCCATTTACATCACTTGGAATTTCTAATATCTCATTTATCACATCCTTTTCTCTTATGTACCAGGAAATGGAAATTCTAGCATGAAAATGGATTTATTTATTTATGTATTTATTTTGCTCTTAGATTATATTTTGTATTCTCTGTGCTTTTATCTACTATGAATGTTATCCCTGTGTTCTGCCACATAGTCAAAAGTATTATGAATATGTTGCATTATTTCAAGCAGGATTTCATAGTACTAACGCAAGAATAAACTTAGGGTATGTCTACACTACAAACCTAAGTTGACCTATTTACTTTGAACCTCTTTAATCTGGGTGTCTGTGATCTGGTAATATCTATGGTTCAGACTCCTGTGTGGCTGAAGCGCCAGCACCAGCTCCTTGCTGTGGTGGCAGGGAAACTCCAAATCATCACAGACTGAATTCACCCCACAGACTCTGTCTTGCGTGAGGAGGAGGAAGCAGCTCTGCATGCTGCTGTACCCTTCTCACCCAGCTCTGAGAATGGCAGCACAGCAGAGTGCATGTCTGGAGGCCTTTCCATCACTGCTCTTGATTGGCTGCAAATCATGTCCACAGAAGCATGGACAGTGCCTGGGACCAGCCATAGGAGAGATAAGACATGTGTGTTGCCAGGAGCTGGCCACCAGGTAAGTATCCTATTCCCATCCTCCTCATGCCTATCCGCCATCCCCTTCACACTTCCTTCCTCCCTTCCAGACCCCAACCCCAATAACAGTTTAAATACAGTGCATTAAGGATGTATCTTATATGTTATACATGTACAGTACTCTATAATGGTTTGTATATATAAAAGCTTTAGTAATAGACTTTGTTTACCTTTCATTATGGCGAATAACCATAGTCTAGAAAATTCCATAATTCGTCATAGCCTGTTTCCCAAAGTTGCTGGATTAAAGAGGTTCAAGTGTATTAGGTTGACTTATAGGCACCACAATAATTACTGACAAGAAATGCACCAAACTGAATCTGTCGTAATTAGCAGTGATGTGGTAGCATGTCTGCTCATTGACTGCAAGGAAAAGAAATAGAAAGTGTGATTGATTGACTCACTGATTTTTTTTTTTTTATCAAATACTTCTGAGCTCAGAGGAAAGTTTTTTTTGGGCTGGGAATGAGAGAACATGAGATCAGATCTCACCTTCGCTGTCAGATCTCATCCTTATTGACGAAAACCACGAACTCAACTTCTAAAAATAGTCAAGGAATAGCACCCATCAAATTCACTCTGTAGCAGAAATCTTTAAGGCAACATTAAGGCAGAAAAATGTTCCAAATGTGTCAGATGTGCCTATCCGTTGGTTTAAAAGAGGATCTGAGGTGGTTGTTTTAAGGTTATACGCTTAATGATTGATAAATATATAGCATATATTGCTGTTTGGTATGTATTCCTCTATTGGAGATGGAAGTGAAAGCCTAATGGCATTTGGAGTGTTATTATGAGTGTGTTAGGCAATATGAAAGAGGCAAGGTATGCAAGAGACTTCTCCCTTAATTTGTTATTTCTGTGCTTTTTAGATTTTGAGGTGTCCTGATTCAGCCTTAACTGTCACTAAACAAAGTATGTGTATATGTTGTAAATGAGAATCTGGCCCAATAGTTCTATCTGTATTTGATTAAAATTAAATTAAATTAACTTAAATACATTGTACATTTCAGCTAGAGCCAAGCATCCAGATTTTTTTTCTTTTCTTTTTTCCAAAAGGTGATTTTATTTGAGTAGAATAACAAATATCCTTCAAATTGAAGACATTCGTTTATATAGTAACATTTGTCAGTATTCAATACTAAAGGCAGAGTTGCATACACCCTTCCATGCATTTTGTGCCCCGCCCTTATACATTTGTGAAAAGAGTGTTTTACATTTAAAACCACTATCTGTGCTGCTTTCTGCTGTTTCTATGGGAACAAATGTAGTATCAGCAAAATCAGAGTAAAGGAATTAAAATAACCAATGTTTCCAAAGAGTTGAAACAGTGATTTTAAATCAGCAGATCCATTTTTATCAATCCAACATCTGCTTCCATGGCAACATGATTTGAACTAGCAGCCAGCAGCAGAATTATTCGAAGTCTTTTCTTTCACTTTTGGATAGATGCTGAATGAATGCTGCAAGTGCACTTTTCAAACAAAGGAGTAAAAGTAAATACCTTTAAGCAGCACAGAATCAGTCACTCCTTAACACATCTTTAAAACAGTTTTTACTTATAATAACGGTAGTTCTTCTATATGGACAAAGTGGGTGAGGTAATATCTTTCTAGTCTAAGACATTTGAGAGTTGAAAACTGTTTGTAGTAATCCTCCAAAGACGGAGCCAAGTATGGGAATTATGGTTGCATAAAGGTGTGTCTACAACTCCAAGTAGCATCTCTGAATAATTCATTAATGAAGGTACTATGAAGCCATGTGGTGAAGCATGCCTGAGATCTAAATAAATGTGCCCTAATCTCTATGGACAGGTGAACATCTTCCAGGCTCTAGCAGACACATGTTATGAATCCATTTAGACAGCTTTTGTCTGAAAGATGGACATATCATTGATCTTCTTTCAGGATCACAACAGCCCCAGAGACTTGTAGATGGTTTAGCCATATTAATGTGATATCTAATGAAGTCTGATTTTCCAAGTGCAGGAATGTGGCTTGGGAAAGAATAGAGACACTTAACTAGAGATCAAACTAGCTACAGGCATAAAGGGAAACAAGAAGACCTTTTATAAATACATTAAAAGAAAGAGGAAGACCAAGGACAGGGTAGGCCCACTGCTTAGTGAGGAGGGAGAAGCAGTAACAGGAAACTTGGAAATGGCAGAGATGCTCAATGACTTCTTTGTTTCGGTCTTCACCGAGAAGTCTGGAGGTGTGCCTAACGTAGTGAATACAAGCAGAGAGAGGGTAAGTTTAGAAGATAGGATACACAAAGAACAAGTTAAAAATCACTTAGGAAAGTTAGATGTCAGCAAGTCACCAGGTCCTGATGAAATGCATCCCAGGATACTCAAGGAGCTGATAGAGGAGCTATCTGAGCCTTTAGCTATGATTTTTGAAAAATCATGGCAGACAGGGGAGATTTCAGAAGACTGGAAAAGGGCAAATATTGTGCCCATCTATAAAAAGGGGAATAAGAACAACCCAGGAAACTACAGACCGGTCAGTTTAACGTTGGTCCCAGGGAAGATAATGGAGCAGGTAATTAAGGAAATCATATGCAAACACTTGGAAGGTAATAAAGTGATAGGGAATAGCCAGCATGGGTTTGTGAAGAACAAGTCATGCCAAACTAATCTGATAGCTTTCTTTGATAGGATAACGAGCCTTGTGGATAAGGGAGAAGCAGTGGATGTCATATACCTAGACTTTAGTAAGGCATTTGATACTGTCTCGCATGATATTCTTATTGATAAACTAGGCAAATATAACTTAGATAGGGCCACTATAAGGTGGGTGCATAATTGGCTGGATAACCGTAGTCAGAGAGTTGTTGTTAATGGTGCTAAATCCTGCTGGAAAGGGATAACAAGTGGAGTTCCGCAAGGGTCTGTTTTGGGACCCGTACTGTTCAATATCTTCATCAATGATGTAGATATTGGGATAGAGAGTACGCTTATTAAGTTTGCAGATACCACCAAACTGGGTGGGGTTGCAACTTCTTTGGAGGATAGGGACATAATTCAGAATGACCTTAGCAAGTTAGAGAAATGGTCAGAGGTAAACAGGATGAGGTTTAATAAAGAGAAATGCAAAGTGCTCCACTTAGGAAGGAACAATCAGTTCCATACATACAAGATGGGAAGCGACTGTCTAGGAAGGAGCATGGCGGAAAGGGATCTAGGGGTCATAGTGGACCACAAGTTGAATATAAGTCAACAGTGTGATGCTGTTGCAAAAAAAGCAAATATGATTCTAGGTTGTATCAACAGGTGTGTTGTAAGCAAAACTCGTGAAGTCATTCTGCCGCTCTACTCTGCACTAGTTAGGCCTCAGCTGGAATACTGTGTCCAGTTCTGGGCGCCACATTTCAAGAAAGATGTGGAGAAATTGGAAAGGGTACAGAGAAGAGCGACAAGAATGATTAAAGGTTTAGAGAACATGACCTATGAAGCCAGGCTTCATGAACTGGGCTTGTTTAGTTTGGAAAAAAGAAGATTAAGGGGGGACATGATAGCGGTTTTCAAATATCTAAAAGGGTGTCACAAGGAGGGAGGAGAAAATTTGTTCCTCTTGGTTTCTGAGGACAGGACAAGGAGTAATGGGCTTAAAGTGCAGCAGGGGAGGTTTAGATTGGACATTAGGAAAAAATTCCTAACTGTCAGGGTGGTCAAACATTGGAATAAATTGCCAAGGGAGGTGGTGGAATCTCCCTCTCTGGAGATATTTAAGAACAGGTTAGATAGACATCTGTCAGGGATGGTGTAGACGGAGCTTGGTCCTGCCTTGAGGGCGGGGGGCTGGACTCGATGACCTCTCGAGGTCCCTTCCAGTCCTATTATTCTATGATTCTATGATTAACCATTTGTCTTAATATGAATAGGATGACCAAATGTCCCCTTTTTATAGGGGCAGTCCTATATTTAAGACCTCCTGCAGGGGTCCTGACTTTTTCTTACAAACTGTCTTGTATTTTCTATTCACTGCCCCCTAGTACTGGTGGGGGGTGCAGCTGGCCAAATCCCTGCACATCAGCAGTGAGTCGGGGGAGGGTCCAGTGATTGATGATGGGGATGGATGTGCAAGGCTGTGGCAAGACAAAGATGTAGTGTGCAGGGATGGCCGTTAACCCAGTAGTCAGTCAGTGCAGCTCTCGCTTCGTGCAGGCCTTCATCCTTCTGGGCCCTACCTCCCATCCCATTTCTGGATCGCTTTGGCCACATGCTGTGAGCTATGGTGGCTGGTGAGTATAGTATGGGTAGGTGCCAGAGAGCAGCCAGTTACATGTTGCCTCTGGTGCCCATCCATAAGACCTTTATGTATTCCCCTTCTCACTGTCCCCTCTCTACTTTTCACCTTTGACCCCCCCCCCCAACTCCACTGCTCCTCAAAACCTCTACCCGCGAGGAGCATCTTGCTCTCAGCACTGTGCAGAGAACCAGCTCCTGGTCAGAGCACTCAGCTCAACAGCAGCCTGACAAGCAAGGTCCTTTTTCCCCCCATGCCTCAGGCAAGCACTCTGAGAAAGCCCAAATCCTTTGGCTTGGGGGCAGTGGCAAGGAAGTGCTGAGACTTGTGTGAACCAAAGCCCCACATAGAGTTGGTACCGGGAAGCCTTTCCAATCCTCAGATAAGCTCTGAAGTGGCAGAGGTGGATGGGAAGTGATTTCCAGTTTATTCACACCATGAACTCTACAACATGCAGGCTCTACAACAGCTTCAGAGATGGGCGTGGCATCCTTTTCAACTGTCCTACCCCTAGCAAGCGCAGGGCAGCTTCACCCTGGTCACCCTCCCTTGCAGAGGCACCTTCCTGGGTGACTGGCTGAAGCCCCTGCAGTCAGGTTCCTTGGGCCAAGGTGCACAAAGCATCCTTAGGGCTTAACCACTTCCTGCCAACATAACTTGGTACTGAAACTGATGTAGGTACTTCTCTAGCAGTGACTCCAAATGCTCTTCTTCAAGAAGATCATAGAATCATAAAATACTAGAACTGGAAGGGACCTTGAGAGGTCATCAAGTCCAATCCCCTGCCCTCACGGAAGGACCAAGCAGCTGTAGATCATCTCTGATAGATACCTATCTAACCTGCTCTTAAATATCTCCAGTGATGGAGATTCCACAACCTCCCTAGGCAATTTGTTCCAGTGTTTAATGATCCTGAAAGTTAGGAAGTTTTTCCTAAAGTTCAACCTAAACCTTCCTTGATGCAATTTAAGCCCATTGCTTCTTGTTGCATCATCAGAGATCAAGGAAAAACAATGTTTCTCCCTCCTCCTTGTAACACCCTTTTAGGTACTTGAAAACTGTAATCATGTCCCCTCTCGGTCTTCTCTTTTCCAAACTAAACAAATTCTTTCTGCTTTCCCTCATACATCATGTCTTCTAGATCTTTTTTTTTTCTTTCTCTTCTCTGTACCCTCTCCAATTTCTCTACATCTTTCTTGAGTTGTAGTGCCCAGAACTGGACACAATACTCCAACTGAGGCCTAATCAGTGCAGAGTAGACCAGAGAATTACTTGTCATGTCTTTCTCACAACACTCCTGATAATGCATCCTAGAATAATGTTTGCTTTTTTTTGCAACAGTGTAGGTTGTTGATTTCTTGGGTGTCATTACCCATATTGGTATTCCAAAAGTTGTCATTGATACTGAAATCATCTAGGAGGCATGTACCACTAAAAAAAATTAGTTCCCCATCTCCAAATACTGATGCAATATTTGATTAGTGAAATACCTGATATTTAATATCCTTAATCAATCTGACCCTATCCCTGCCCTCCAGCGTATCTACCTCTTTCCCTAGTTTAGTGTCATCTGCAAACTTGCTGAGAGTATAATCCATCCCCTCATCCAGGTCATTCATAAATATATTGAACAAAACTGACCCTTGGAGCACTCCATGTGATACCGAGTCCAACCAGACATTGAGCCATTGATGACTACCTGTTGAACCTGATGATCTAGCCAGCTTTCTATCCACCTTACAGTTCATTTATCCAATGCATACTACTTTAACTTGGCTGGCAAGAATACCGTGGGAGACCATATCAAAAGCTTTGCTAAAGCCACGGTATATCATGTCTACCACCTTTCCCATATCTACAGAGCCATTTATCTCATCATAGAAGGCAGTCAGGTTGGTCAGGTATGACTTGTCCTTTGTGAATCTGTTTACTATTTCTGATCACTTTCCTGTCTTCCAAGTGCTTCAAAATGGATTCCTTGAGTATCCCCTCCATGATTTTTCCTGGGACTGAGGTTGTCACTGTGACTGACGTAATCTGTCACTAGGTTATCTCCCTCATTCAATAAGGGTCCCACACCTACCCTGGCCACTTTCTTATTGGTAAAATGCCTGTAGAAACCTTTCTTGTTATCTTTCACATTGCTTGCTAGCTGCTATTCCAATAGTGCTTTGGCTTTCCTGATTACACCCCTGCATGCTCAGGCAGTATATTTATACTGCTCCCTAGTCATCTGTCCAAGTTTCCACTTCTTGTAAGTTTCCTTTTTGTGTTTAAACTCTCCAAGGATTTCACAGTTAAGCCAAGCTGGTCGCCTACCATATTTGCTTTTCTTACCACACATTGGGATGGTTTGTTCCTGTGACTGTTAAATGTACAGAGGAAAGATAACAGAAAAAAACTCAGAATCATAGGCCTTTTCACTGCTACTTCAGTTTTACATGTATAATTCTGTTGATGTTAATAATATTATACCAGCACAAAACTGGAGTAATCCAAGGGTGAATAAAGTCCTATATATAAAGCAGGAGCAAAAATTTTCAGCTGTAAATGTGTGCTAACAAGTTGTCAGTCATTTTTTTCAAATAGAAGAACGCACACTTGTCACACACAATTAGGCTGCATCTAGACTAGCATGATTTTGCGCAAATACTTTTAACGGAAAAGTTTTCCATTAAAAGTATTTGCGCAAGAGAGCGTCTATTCTGGCACATGCCTTTGCACAAAAGATTTGCTTTTGCACAAAAGCATCCATGCCAGTGTAGACGCTGTCTTGCGCAAGAAAGCTCCAATGGCCATTTTAACCATCGGGCTTTCTTGCGCAAGAAATTAACGTTGCTGTCTACACTGGCCCTCTTGCACAAGAATACTTGCGCAAGAGGGCTTATCCCTGAGCGAGAGCATCAGCGTATTTGCGTAAGAACTACTGATTTTGTACATTAGAAAGTCAGTGTTCTTGCGCAAATACTCGCGGCTAGTGTAGACAGGCGGCAAGATTTTGCGCAAAAGCAGGCGCTTTTGCACAAAATCATGCCAGGCTAGATGCACCTTTATGGAATTTTCCTTGCTTCTTCCTCTAAATATCAGTACAGGATCTTTCTGTATTATTGCTCTGCCTGCTCCATCATAACTGTGAATGATTGTAACTGAGCATTCCCTTCCAGGGTGCTCTGGCAGCCATTCCTAGTGAACTTCCTTCCGCTTCCTTCTGCCCAGGCCTCTTAGATTTTTGCCTGGCTCTTTAAGGATTAGGCAGAGAGCGCTACATGTCTGCTCTTTCTTCCACTCTTCTGACTGCTTAGGTGCCTTCTCTTATAGGCTGCCTGGAGGTCAGCTGACTAGTACAGATGTCTGTTTCCTCTAAAGGATCAGGGCCACCTTTTGATATGCAGGTTGTGTGTTTCTTGTTTATTTGTTTAAATAATATTAAATGTTTTGGGCCGGGTTTAAATAACTGAAAATTACTAATTTGTCAATTTTCTCACTTAAAAGTAGGAAAAAATTATATATCTCTACAGTTTGCTGGTTCAGTTTGTACCTCATTCTTATTTGTATTAATCTTAATTAATGTGGACTTTAAATAATGACATTACATATGGAAAATGATGTAAAATGAGCAGTTATGTGTTTCCATTGTTTATACTTCTACAATATATTTGATAGAGAGTGTGTGTGTGTGAGAGAGAGTGTGTGTGGGGAGGGAGAGAGGGGGAGGGAGGGAGGGTGGATGAATGTGTCTGTTTATGAGTAAGAGGTAGGCTGCCAAATTCTGTATACCGCTTCCTCTTATTATACCTTCCTTGAAGTTAAGGGTTTGGTTGTGCCAAGAAAATGGAATATGCCTGGAATGTGATTGCTTTTCATAAAACCATATAACAAAGAGACAGAACCACCAGGCAGGTGAAAGGGGTTGGCTGGGGGCACCTTCCCCTTTGTGGGAGTGCCTCACTCTTGAGCCTCTCACCCCCAGGTGCTCTTTAGGGAGGGCAGTCGGGGCTGAAGCGCTCCTCCTCCCAGAGCCCCCTGATTCATACTAGTACATTGCTGGCTGTTCCCCTTCATCAGGGAGCATGGGGAAAGTGCAGTTTGCTGCATTCCTCAGTCTGGCTAGGGAGCGCAGAGGGCAGACTAACCTGGACCTGCCCCAGCTGGGAATGTGCACCCCTTCCCCAGCTGTGCCTGCTGTAGGTGCAGCAGCCATAGAGATACACTTCCAGCCTGGGCCCAAGCTGCTGCCATGAGAGAAGGCTGAGGTAGTTATGTCTCCCTGGGGCAGCCTGCATACTGAACTCTTTATCCCCAGCCCAGCCCCAGAGCAATGAGTCAAAAAAAAGCATGTACATTTTTATTTTATTTTCCAAAAATTAATTAAGGACTGAAGCAATGCTGGGTAAGTCTAATAGTGAATAAACAAGTTTTAGGAAGTTGTAGGATTGACTCTTAGCAGGTATCTGAACCAAGAAACATCTGTGCTTACAAATATAATGAAAGTTATAAAATTTAGCCAGATAAATAAAAAATGTCATTTATGGCAGTGGTGCAATTATATGGTTTAGTGACATACATATGTAAAATAATTCTACAACATTACTCATTCAGAAGCAAGGTTAATCAAAGTCAGTGGTGATTTCAATTAACATATTGTTTCTATTCATGAGTTCCTTCTAATTCAACTGCAAATGTCATTTTCATAAGAAATCAATCCCCAAAGTCCTGTTTTCAGATGCTTTTGCATGGAACAAAACAAAATATTTAAATTTTCATACCCTATTCTGGAAAGTATGACCATTGCAGTGCAGAGTTGTTGTTTTTTTTTGGGGGGGGGGGGGAGGATTCCTCCCCCCAATGGACAATTATGGGAAATAGGAAATATATCTTACTGATGCTAATATTTTTTTCAAAGTGAAATTTTGTTGAATACCATTGGCAAACCATGAGAATTGTGTAATTCTTTTTGAGGGATCTTAATAAAACATTATTTTTGAGATACATTATTTCTGAGAAAAATATTTCCCCCTTTATTTCAAAGGTCAGTACAGTAGAAATAAACCCCTTACATGTTCTTATATATATATGGACTGTCTACTTGAAAAGGCAAAAATAGATTTTTTTTTTTACTTTAAAATGTTAGATTTAGTGTTTAAGGCTTACTGCTTTGTGGTGTTTTTCATTTTTGAGTTAGCACATACATCTAGATCCTGTGCTCATTGAAGTCAATGGCAAAGCTCTCGTTGCTGTGGCCCTGATCACCATCATTCAAGTCAAAAGTTACCAGGCATCACTAGCTGGGAGTAGGGAAGAATTTCTCTCCCCTCCTCCCACATTTTTTTATTATGGAGACAAATAGTAACAGGCAGAGTATGAGGGAAAGAACAGAGACTAAGCAGCCTTTGGGTAACATTAAAATTTAAGAAAATTAAACATTGGTAAAAGGAAAATAGCTTAACTAACTGTGGATTTTATGTAAGATTGTAAAATTGAAAGTGCGACTGTCACTCGTTTATTTTTATTTTTGCTTGAGTGAGTCTTCTAGGTACAACTGCATTATAAAGCTTTAATTATAATAATGAGGACTATTTTAAAATTACTATTTTATAGCATTGGGTGATTCATAGAACCCTGCAAATTCACACATATCCGCCTTATATCCATGGTACCATGGATGCAGATATCCGTGGCTCATGTTTGTGGATATGGATGCAGATACTAATTTTCTATCTAGAACCTTGCAAATTTGTGGATATCCGCTTTATATCCACGGGTTTCCACATCTGCAGATATCAGTGTGTATATCTCCGGCTCATTTTTGTGGATATGGATGTGGATACAAATTTTGTATCCATGCAGGGCTATAGTGATTCAGTTAACATGATGCCAGAACCAAGAATTCATGGGTGTGAATGTACAATGTATATAGTGTTTATGTACTGTACTCAGAACATCTATTAAATCTTGATTTAATATGAATGTATAGAAGTTAGATGATTTAACAATCTTTTTCATATAAAAAGAAGGCAGATTGTTCTGTTCCATTTTTTTAAAATTTTCACCTCAGTAAGAAGTTTGGCATCTTCAAATCTGGGGAAGGTTTATATAGGTGAATCAAAATTGGCATCTGTTAATTTAATTTGATAAACAAAATGTTGTCCTTTGAAGCAAATTTTGGGGGCCATATCACCAAGGGCAATAATGACAATCAAAATAATACTGCTGATTGTTCACTGGGATTATATTGCATTTCTTTGGTGATAAATATATTCAAAGGTGTATCTTAAATCTGTTCACTGCCATCTAGTGTTTCTTTAGAGATATTCATACCAATTTATTTTGGTCTTTTGTTTATTTGAATTTGAATGGTAATGACTGAGGGCACAGGGTTGCCCAGATGAAAAGCGGATTCAGATTTAAAGAATGCAGGGATCAAAGAAGATCTATTTATAGTTTGTAATATCTTTCATTAGACTAGGCAAGCTGAAGTTCTGCTTTGTGATAGGGATGTGAAGGACTAGTCGACTATCTGATAAGCTTGTCAACTAGTAGCTACCCCCCTTTTGCTGCCTCTATCAGAAAGAGGCAACAATGGGGGAGAGAGGGGAGGAGAGGGTACTTCAAAGTGGCAGTACTGCGTGGAGCCTGGGGCAAGACCCTGGGCTCCATGTGGCACTGCTGCTTTGAAATGCCTCTGCAGGAGCTTGGTGTCAGGCTCCTCCTGTCATTTCAAAGTGGCAGCTCTTCATGGAGCCTGGAATCAGCTGGGAACTTCCTAGCTGATCCTGGGCTCTATGTGGTGCTGCCACTTTGAAATGCCACGAGGAGCCTCACTCTGGGCTTCCATCGCGGCGTTTCAAAGCAGCAGTGCCACACGGATCCCGGGATCAGCTGGGGACTCCCTGCTGACCTCAGGCTCTGTGCGGCGCTGCCACTTTGAAATGCTGTGGGAGCCCTGAGTCAGGGCTCTGCCCTTATTTTAAAGCAGCAGTGCTGCTCAGAGCCTGGGGTCAGCTGGGAGTCTCCAGCTGATCCCAGGCTCCACGTGGCACATTTTCCTTTTAAGTATAGCAACAGCCCTAGGACTGTTTCTACACTTCAAAGGTGTAGACCCCTTATCGACTAGTCAAGTAGTCAATGCAAAATGCATCAACTATTTGATTAGTCAATTACCTGCAATTTAACATCCCTACTTTGAGAGTCCAGTATAAAGATTTTTTTTTCAGTCATCAGCTTCTAAACAGCCCTGTGGACATTAACAAAAGTATCACAAGTCATGGAACATCAGTTTAAATATGTGACATCTACTCTTAATAATTCTCTCCTCTGTGCTTTCCTTTTCAATTAAGGCTTCTCCATTTGGTATCATGGATGTTGAGGAATAATTACTTGCTGCAATACAAATATGATTGAGCCATGCCCATACACTGAAGCCTGGAAATCACTGTGATACAAGTAGTCCTGTTTTTGGTTGGGAGAAAATGGTATACTACTGCCTGTTTTTTAGCCACCATGCTTGGGCATGGCAGAGATGGTGGGATTTTTCCTCCAGTGTATTGATGATGTCAGGGACTCGAACCCGGACGGCCTCTGTTCGTTGTCTGACCGCAAAGAGACAGGCAACACCAGCAAGATCCAATCACAAGCTCTTTATTGAATGGTGCGCACTTACAATAGAGAGCGGCCCGTCTCCAAAGTGAACCAGCCCCGATTTCATTTACATGTAGGCTTATATAGACAGTTCCGTCGCGTCATAGACTATTTGCCCAAGCAGCCAACCCCCCTTTATCAGTTAGAAACCTCTAATACCCATGCATACCTGGCCAACTATACATTATGGCCTTAAGCAATTCATAATGCATCAGCAATTTCTTATCAGCCCAAAAGACAGGTACTGGGCAATAAGGAGACAGTTTGTTATGGCCAAAGGAGAACATAAACAGGGAGTTTAGAACAAACGGGGAGAGCAGAAACAGGGAGTCTTCTTATCAGTTCTCAAAACAAACTGTTCCTCATCACAGCAGGTACAAAAATGCAGCTTCTTGCTTATCTCATTTTGCCAACTTGAGCAAGCGTGTAGGGTGCGTCCCTGCTTGAACCTATCTCCAGTTCTACCCAGGGACTACCCAGAAACCTTTGTTACATTTGCTTTAGCATAACTGCACTAGGCCTATTTTTTTAGGGCCTAACAATGAGAACTTCTAGAGGTACTGTCAAATTAATGGGGTATTTATTTGGGAGGTTGGAGGACGTCAGTTACCTTTGCATATAATGAAAATGAAGTCTGATCGGTTGATTGAATATGCACAAGGCCATGTGACCCACAACCTAGACATGCTGTTACGGTAGACTCAGAATGGTTTCGTAACTGCTTTATGCTATCTCCCATGCCACTGAAATGGATGTGTGTTAGGAATGCTGTCATGGAATCTGGAAGTGTCCTTAGAAATTCTGTCTTCTGGTTTAGCACTAAATGTATTTATTCTGAGCCTTTTTATTGTGAAGGGTTAAAAGATGCAAATGAATGCTGTTAGTGACCTGTTGAGGAAATATTCCTCCTATTGATCGCGGTAACAGCAGACTTGTCTTGTTAAATGCAGTGCCACTACAGAAAGATGTTTTGAGAGGACAATTTGGTCTGTTAATAACACAAACAACAGGGCTCTGTACTGGAAATGTGATGTGCTCACTAGAAATCTTAAGTTATTTCCTGTGAGCTGGATGGATTGAATTATGGAAATGTGCATCCTGCTGGTCGAGGGCTATAAACCAGTCCTGCGTATAAAGGGAGATTATTGAGCCAAGGGTTACTGTTTAGAGCTTGAATTGATGAACAAATGTTTTGAGTATTCTCAAATCTGGAGTCTGGTGTCATCCTTCTTTATTCTTGGGAATTAAAGAGTAACTGGAATAAAAATGTTCCCCTCTGTTCTGAAGAACTGCTTTTATTGCTCTGAGAGCAAAAAGGGACTTCATCTACTGCTGTAACAGTCTGTCATGAAAGAGCTCCCTGAAAACAGCTATAGGGAAGGTAACTGGAAGTAGAGAGATCCTGGGACTGTAAAGAATATCTTGCCTTGAATGATTTCCAGATCCCAGAAATCCAAGGTGATATTGCTCAAAGTCTCCATTCCTGAAAATAAAACTGTCCCTAAACAAACAGACGAAAGGCTAGATCCTTGCTCTTTCAAGGCAGCTCTCAATTGAACTGTCAAAGCAGCTTTCTTGAAGTGGTTCTGATAACTTTCTATATTGCAGATAGTTAGAAGCTGGTGATTTGTCTCAAATAGAACTTTTGTATGTTGCCTTCTGGACTGTCGAGTGTGGCCTGACAGTCTTTTAATAAGGTCAGTGTGTCATCAGTCTTGCTGTTAAACAGACCACAAACAGTGAAAGGGAAATCTTCTGTTACAGTCAGTACTTCCCTGGTAATCCCTGAAGACTGCAGGCAGGAAACTTGCCTCATATTTGCTGCTACTGCAGTTGACCTTGCTTGCTGCAGTGTCAGAGCTGTCAATTGAAGACTGCAGAGAGGTCAATGCTACTAGTTGTCTCTTAGAGATTAAAGATCTCAATATCTCTCTGATTCCCTATGGTAACTTGTTGACAAAGTCTGAAACCTCATGCAATCTGAGTTAGTTGTACTTAGAAAAAAAAAAAAGCATGGTAGTTTGGAGTTCTGAGCTAGTGGCTGACAGATGAGTGACAGTTCCTTCCAAAGAGATCCAGGTGCTTAGGATCTTTCGCCTTACTACTGTTGTCTTTTGTCTTGTCTACTTTTGGACAGTAGTGACCACGGATTGAAATGTGTATGTAGGATGAGTATAAAAATACTCAGACCCTGAACAGAATACTTAGCACCGTCTGTTTGCTTTCTTATGAGTCAATGGAATGGATTCTAGTGTCTGCCACAGAACCTGCACTGTCTCCAATAGTTCTTAACTGGCATAGCCAGTCACTCTGGCAATTAAGAGTGCAGGATACCTAAGGATACCTAATGATTTGTGTGATTTCTCCTTCCCTACTTTGACTGGTAGGGCTGACGTCCTGGAAGGACTTTGTCATCAGGATGAGATGGTGGACATGAGACCACACCTTTTGCAGGTGGTGATGATGAAATGGCAGCTGGGCCAAAAATAGTAGAGTGATGCTGTTTTTCATCCAAAGCTTGCAATTGTGGGCATTCAACACAAGACACCTGAGGTTATTGTTGGAGACACCGTGATTCTACCAAGAAAGGTGACCTAACTTTTTAAAGCACAAAGGAGAAGGGCTTTCTTGCATGTTGCAGTCTCCATGCCACTCAGAATGCTCAAGAATGAAAACCCACAAGTAAAGTGCATAGGGGAAGAGGACAAGGCACACCAACTAGATGGGTCTCTATATAATTCCTGTGTCTAGTGTGGTGCTATTGAGCTCTGGAATATCTGTCAAAGGCATAGGGGTCTCTGAGTGAAGTCTTGCTCAGTTTGGTGACATTAGGGGCATATAGAGCTGGGGGAGGAGGGACAGACAGTTTCAGAAGGGCCAGTAAGGGGAAAAATGTCAGGGATCTGAATGGGAGTGCGGGTGCAGGGCCACATGAGGAGCAGGGAGAGGGATGCACACATGGAGATAGAGTGCTGAATGGGTTTGCAGGAATACATGGGGACAGAGGGAGGGTAGGGGAAAAGGGACACATGAGGATGGGTGTTAGATGTGCCTGACTGAGTGAGAGAGGCTAGGGGTTAGCTAGGCCCTGCATAGGTGGAGGCTCCCTAACAATTTCTTCCCAACCAAAACTTCCCTTCTCTTTCCCTGGTTCCATACTTCTCCCACCCATACCCAACATCTCTGCATATGTATTATAGCTTCTTATCAAAGTGAAACAAATGAACTTAATTGCTTTACTTTGATTTTCCCTATAAATTCCAAAGCACTAACTGCGCCATGTTATAAATTAATGACCTGTGAAACTTCAGTTTAAAAAATAATCCCTTTTGATTTATTTAGGTGCCAAGAAACCAATGAAACAATTACAAATAAGACAGACTGCCTTCTGGAGCTTTAAAACTGCTAAACTGCTTTCTCTCTCTCTTTTTTTTTTCAAATTTAATTTTGTTAAACTGGGGTTTGGATTTAGAGAGTACAGTTCAGAATGAATTTTCTAGAAATGATTTTATAAGCTCCGTGAAAAGGGATTTATAAAATAAAGACTGATAGTGTCACAAGTGATACTGTAAAGTAAATGTCAAAAGAAATAGGATATATTTCATTCTGTTTTCATTCTTTACTTAAAGAAAGTGTCAATCCTGAAAGTCACTTCTCTGATCAGAGGAAATTAGTGGAGTGATGTGAATTCTCAAAGGCATTTTTCATTAACTGTAGCAGTGTGCAAGAAACACAGGATATGCAGCTGCTTTCGGTTTGCATACAGTTGGTAGGCCTTTTGAAGCATATAATCAACTGAATCTATATAGTGGATAATACAAAGCAGGCATAGTTAGAAATCTCTGAGCTTCGTATACTGTAATATGTTTGAAGGTTAATATCAATCAGAGAAGTTATCACAAAATATTAAAGAGTGTGTGTGTGTGTGTGTGTGTGTGTGTGTGTGTGTGTGTGTGTGTGTGTGTGTGTGTGTGTGTGTAACTGAAAATAAACCAATACCAAAACCTTGTATTAGATATGGAATATTGTCATTGCACTTATTAGAATTATTATAACTTAAGGTGCATCTTCATTAAATTGATTTTTCAGGATCTTATCACTATTGTTCTGACCTGTACTTTGTTTAAAGCCTTGTGGGGGGGTAGAAGGGGAAGGAATTATGTTGCCATTTTTACAGGGATAGCAAGACAGACAAAACACCTACTGAATTCAGGCAATTCATTATGTTGTTCTAACTTTAAAAAGGCTTCATTTTTTAAAAGATGAGTTTATTAGTGTAGATGAATGGTAGTGGTGAGGATCCTATGTTTCCACATGGAACAGAGGCTTAAGAGAGAGGTGTAACATAATATGGATTAATGCATTTGTGCATCGTGAAGAATAATACATTGGAAGGAGAATAAATCATTGGTAAATATTTCAAATAGTAAAAAGAGCTTGATCACATTTTCTCTGCCATGTTGCTGTGAAAAATACTGTGACAAATAAGAAAAGCTACTAATACAAACATTATGGACAAGGCCTTGTCTACATGCAGTTTGTGTGTCAATTTAAGTAGAGCAGTAGGAAAAGTCAATTCAGTTAAATTGGTACAAAGAGTATATGGACAAGTCTTGGGGGTCAGATCCTTAAATATGTCTAAGGAGCCAATAACACAGCTTGTATCATAGAAATCACCTATGCATGTGAATAATCTTGTGCACACTATGTAGAGCCAGTTTCCAGCTGTAATTAGACCAACCCAAGGACTGCTTGAACTTATACTGACTGCTAATACATTTAAAAGTGAAAGGCACAGCAGGTTATTGTTGTAGGTTAGTGTATCATGGCTATGTCCTATTTCTTCCAGCCATTGTTCCTACTCAGCCAGAAAGAAAGAGGATGGTGTTAGAGACCATTAGACTTTCAGGAGATCGCTCTTAAACAAAGATGATTCTCTTGTGGCTAGGCAATCACAGAATTGTAGGACTGGAAGGAACCTTGAGAGGTCATCTAGTCCAATCCCCTGCAGTCATGGCATGGCTAAGTGTTATCTAGATCGGGGTACTCAAACATCATTGCATCATGACCCTTCTCTGACAATGAAAATTACTATAAAACCCTAGGAGGGGTGACTAAAGCCTGAGCCCTGCTCCCCATGCAGTGGTAGGGCCAAAGCTGAAGTTGAAGGGCTTCAACCCCAGGAGAGAGGCCTGTAACCCGAGCCTTGCCACCAAGGGTTGAAGTCTGTGGGCTTCATCTTCAACTCTGGATGGTGTGACTTGGGTTTTGGCCGCAGGAGCCAGCAAGTCTAACGCAAGGCATGGTGATCCCATGGAGTTTCTCACCAACTGTTGGAGAAATGCTGACCAAGACCATCCCTGAGAGTTGTATGTTTTATGTGCCCTTAAAATCTCTGATGATGATTCCACAATCTCACTAGGCAATTTATTCTAGTGTTTAACTACCTTGCAGTTAGGAAGCTTTCCTTAAGGCTTAATTCCAAGCCATCACGGACCTGATCTTGTGCCTGCAAGCCCACCCGCTCACCATCGTTCACATGTGCCAACGATTGTGGGGCCACATGGCTGCCTGCACTTATATGGTCTGGCGTGCATGGTTCTGCCTTAGGCCCTTGCAGGTGTGGCTGGTGTTGGTCTACGTATCAGGCTTCTGGACCACATACTCTTGTAACTCACATGATAGCAGAATCCTGAATTGGGGGACATCTCGACTATGTTCATCTGTAGAAAGAAGATATGCAAATTTGGAGCTAATTTGCATATCTTCTTCCAATTGCGTTATTGGAAGAGGTTTTTTTCTAAAGTGAAAGCAGTTTAGACAGGGTTTTTTTTTTTTTTTGAAAGAACCCTCCTTTTTTGAAAGAACCTGTCTTCCTTAAAAAATGAGGTATACAGGGTTCTTTCGAAAAAACCCATCTAAATTGTTTTTACTTTTGAAAAAAACCTGTTCCAATAATGCAATTGGAAGATGATATGCAAATTAGCTCTGAATTTGCATATCATCTTTCGATAGACGAACGTAGTCTAGATATACCATTGGTGTTGGAGGTAGTTCCTTTCCTGATACTGTTTCTTTTGTTGACCCATGTCAACTCACAGGGCCCAACAGGGTTGTGGATTCACTTCAAGACAGAGTCGATTAGGGATAGTTGCTTTTATTAATTTCACTACGTCACTACTATTACAGGCTTAAGACTGCTAGATGGTTACACAGCTACTGCAAAGTAATATGCCAATAAGCATAGACAAAGCAATGCATAAAAGAATAATAGGCACTTGGAAATGTTTTCGCTCCTTCAGTCTTCAGGGAGTCCTGTTCCGGTCACCTTGCACGCGGCCGCTGTGGACATGGCTCCAGCTAGGGGGATCCAGGGCACTCTTCAAGGTCTAGGTCCCTGTTGAGATTTAATGGGCACGGGACTTCCTATACTAGTTCTACTACAGTTGTTTACTGGGTGTGCATGTACCTGGCTTAATACCATTCTTGTCACTCTTATGAGCTGAGACAGAGGTCAAACTTGTTTACCGCTTAGTAGTTTCCCAGTTCAAGGCATGGGTTAGAGCTGATAAAGCCCAGCTGCTGTTTGGGCATGCAGGGTCCCAGGCTTGCTAAGCTGCAGGACTGACACATTACTTTTATGTGACAACCCTCATCGTCAATGCCTTGGACATAGGCTGGGGAGTCCATCTGGGAGATCTCAACATGCAAGGTTGTTGGTTGAATCATGATTGTTCCCTACACACATATGTAAAGGAGCTCAGAGCATTTCCTCAATTCTATGTAAACAGGCTTTGCATTTGGGTATAATAGAAAGATTACAGTAATTTCACTGGTTTATGTTGTCCAAATTAAGGTCAAAGGTTAGGTGTGCATGTTAATTTTTTTTAGATGCATCAGTCTTAGTGATGACCATATAATTTTGTTGAATTTGCCCGTTGTCCTCTTGAATAATTCTTCTCTTTCCTTCTGAAAGACTGGCTTCAAACAATTGTTCATCTTTCCTAAGAAATCTGGGCAGTGGTGACATGAGTAGGCTGTTAGAACACAATTCAATTTGTTTAATCAGAGCCGAGTGGTTCTAAACCTGTTGTTTCCCAATGTCTGCCTGCAACTGGGCAGTGCATGAGCATGAGATGTGTGTTGCTTAATCCAATTCAGGGAAAGGTGATATTAGTGAGTTGGGAGAAGGAAATTGAGTGTATAACAAAGGGATATTAACCTCTCTTCATGAAGGTTTTGTACGTTCTTTTTCCAAGAGTTTCACAATTTGGGAGTGTGCCATTGTCTGTTCCTCATTCGTTACTTTGTAACTTCGAGACTGCATTTCTCTAATATACATCTTTGAAGTCCCAAATGGTACATAATGTAGTTTCCCACCTATTAAAATTAATTGCATTTGTTTGACAATCATATCCTTGTCTGGTTGCAAGTCAGAGTGCCAAGTTTGATCTGTATATAGAGCATTTTCTCATTGTTTCCCGATTATCAGAGACACAACCTAATTTCCCATTTCTTCTGTACGCAGGGCCACGTATGGGGAGGAATGGTGTGGGGGGGAGGGGGAAAGGGGAAGAGGAGTAGACAAAGGGGCAGCTGTCCCCTGGCCTGGCAATTTAAAAGGGCTCAGGGCTCCAGCTACTCCTGTGGCAGCAGCAGTGATCCTTTAAATTGCTGCCAGAACTCTGTGCATAGTGGTCTGGCCAGGGTTGGGTAGGGGAAGTTAGCCCCCAGCCCCGCCCCTTCCAGGAGGCCCCATATTCAAGTCCCTCCCTCTCCCTCCCACCTCCCCCCCCCCCCCACCTGCCCAAGGCCCAATGAATTCTGTCACCATCCTGTCTGTACAGCAAATAAAGTTGGCTGGGGAACTTGAACTAAAGCTTTGTCTATATCGAAAAATTGACAGAAATAGTGATTGTGGGATACATTATTCTGGAATAGATCCCTCTGTGGACATACTACTCTGGAATAAAAGTCACCCAATGTTAAGTCCATTTATTCATATCTGAATGCTGGTGACAACAGCAGAATTTGCTGAAGCTTTGATCTATTTCAGCTTTGTACTGTACTCAGTAAATGGCCTCCTAGGGCATGTCTACACAGCAGGGATAAACTTGAAATAAGCTATGCAACTTGAGCTACACTAATTTTGTAGCTTAAGTCAAAATAGTTTATTTCAACTTTTGGCACTGTCTACACAGCAGTTATTTTGAGATAAAGCACTCTTCCTCTGACTAATAACATTAGTTTTTCCAAAATAATGCTTCTGTATAGACATAGCCTTAGTGACCTACCACACATCATCTGTTCATCTTCTCGCTGGCAATTCCCTACTACAATTACCCCCTGCCCCAGCATTTCCCCATGCTAATGTTTTCAACATTATTTCCACTAAAGTAAGCAGCCTTTAACCCAAAGTTTTTGATAGAGGCTCATGGATTTAGCAGATTTCTTTCTTTCTTTAAATGTTTTAAGAGACTATAACTTTAGGCTTTAATATATTCCTTTTAGTAAATTCAGATTTAATTTTAAACAGGTTTATTTTTAAAAGAACCCCCCCCCACACGTTATTCAAGTAACACAATAAAAAATCAGATGTTTTTGATGTTTTCAAAAACGATTTTTTATCCACCCTGCATTTATGCTAAATTAATGTGACATTAATGCATGTATTCCAAGATAGCACCTTCATACTCGTGAAGTCATTTGTATAATCACTCTGTCAGAGTATTTGAAAGGTCTGACCTGGCCAAACATTGTGAGATGTTCTGTTTCCTGGGACTGCTCAATATGTACAAATTAGTCATGTTGCTTCAGAATAGTTGAACTGTGGAAAACAAATTGTGATAAAAGCTGCTCCTGATTAAAACATATTTGTATTAGTCTTTTATGTACGTTCATCCTCTCTGTGCCATTGCTTATATAGCAAGAAGTTGCATGGATACTAGCATGAAGGGCAGGGTATAAATATGTAGAGGGAGGGATATTACTACATAGACTAAAACTATATTTATCCAGTCTTTCTATAGATCACAAAGTTGCATGGGATTTCATCCTAGTCATTCTGATTGTCATTTCAAACTTTTTTTTTAACATAATTTTGGCTCAGAGATCAGATTAGGAACAGCAGCAGGTGTTTCAGGTCTATGGTGTTTTGTCAGAATTCTGTTGTTATAGCATGCATACTGCTTGCCTGCACAAAAGCCAATGCTATAACGTCTACATTTTTAGGCTTTCTGTTCATGCACCAGGACTTAAAAAATAAAAATGGGAGAAATATCTAATGTAAAAGGAGCACATAAACATTATTAAAATTTGGGGAACTTTAAGAGTTTTTATGTAGTGCAGGTAAATGCTTGAATATGTTCATATCTAAGTTTGGGTATTCATTTTCAAAATGTTTTTCAGAATCATTGGAGGAGAGTTCAGTGATATAACTAGTTTGACATGAAATACTGTATGGCTTATTTTTTAATACAGGTTTATTCATAATTTTTCTCCACATTTTGGTTACTGATTTTAATTATTAAGCCATATAACTATGGTTTAAATCAGGTGAAGTATAAACTTGTCAGCTTAGATGGATAGCTTTTAGAAGAGTTAAGTGTGGCATTGGATGGCTGAGTTTCTCTTCTCAAATATTATTAGAAAGCAATTTCTGTCTAGAGAGGAGGTGGGTAGAAATCCTGAGTATATAAACATTAAGGTTACTCTGCCACTAGAGGGCACATGAGTATTTACTTAACTTGTATAACAGTGCATTAGAGAGCTTTTATTTTTACATCCTCTTAATGATTCATAGGATCTAAGAAAAACTTTGAGAAGAATGCCAGCGATGGAAATGAGATAGTAAAAGCATTTGTATCACTAACGTCCCAAATTACCATGTTAAGTGTTTCATAACCTAGTTACCTCATATCACTAGTTTTCTGAATTTTGGGATAACATTTATTTTAGAACAATCCATAGCAGGGGATAGAGTCTTTTAAACAGTGAGGGAATATAGGATAAAATGCAAAAGAGAATATTTCATCAAATTGTTTTTAAAATTTGTCATATTTCTGTTTCAATGAGGGCAGTCTGATGCAGCATATTTAAAATATGTATTTTTATCCCATGTTCAGGTATAATAAATTAGTATCAGTAATAGGGATGTGAACGACTAGTCAACTATCCAATAAGCAAATGGGGCCTCCCCACAGTAAGGTGGTGGTGGTGGGGCAGGTTCCTGCATGGCCTAGCAGATAGGGCACTCACCTGGGGAGGACAGGGTCATAGGCTCAAGTGCCGCCTGCCCAGGGTCGGGTCAGGTCAGGTCCGGACAGGATGAGGGACAGCCAGGCAGCCCAGGGGCAGGCAGGATAAGGGGCTAGTCGACCAGTCTCTTCCCACTCTCCCTTGCTGCCTCTATAAGAAAGAGGCAGCAAGGTATGGGGGGAGTGGTGATGGTGCTGCCGCTTTGAAACACTCTATGCAGCCTGGGGTCAGCT
This sequence comes from Pelodiscus sinensis, assembly GCF_052426305.1. NCBI lineage: Eukaryota > Metazoa > Chordata > Testudines > Trionychidae > Pelodiscus > Pelodiscus sinensis. The sequence goes on along the minus strand of NC_143053.1, from coordinate 185,297,317 downwards.
GAGGAGTCCTCCGTTGGCCCCATGCTCCCCGCAGCACCTTTGCTTTGAAGTCTAGCAACTGCCCTGGGGCAGCTGTTACACGTCAGAGGTGGAGGCACCGTTATTGACTAATTGAATAGCTGATGCAATTTGCACCAACTATTCGATTAGCCAGTTAATCAAAATTGTACATCCCTAATCAGTATATTAACCTTGGGAAAGCTATTATAGTTAACAGTTTTCAAGTGCACCACAGCAGAAAGGACACACAAGGCAACTAGTAAATGAAGGAGATATTATGAACAAGTAGACCATTTCATAAGAAACTTTCCTATCTTCATTCCTACAAAATTCTGACCTAGGATGTAAGGCATATTAGAGAGCAAAAGGCTTCAGATAAATTACATTTCACAAGATGTAATAAATCCTCTTCAAACACTGATAACTTCAAGAATTATAAAAAGTATAAGAAAAGTATTGCAAAGCTTATGTGAATATTTTAAATGCAGAAAATTTCTCCAAAAAAATAAGATTAACACATCTGTTCAGCAAACACAGGCACCTGCTTTTTGATTATCTCAAATTATCTTTCCTTCCATGACTTCCCTTTTCTCAAAAGTACACAAGCATCTTGCTTAGTTGGACATACTTTATGGAACATTCTTTTGTATGTCAAGACACTTTCTAATGAATGAGATATAGTAAGAAATATGCCTTGTTTACAATGTTAATTAGAATTCTGGTGTAGTTTTCCTCTCCTTCCTGTTCACAAAGACTTAATGGCAAATGGGAGAGAGAAAATCTTTTTTGGCACTTATTTATTACATTTTTTTAAAACATTTGGTTTTTGACAGTGGCCTGCAATTGGATGGAGATAGGTTTCTTGCCAATTGCTACTGGCTTTAAGCTTTGTATACTTATGCATATAAAATGAAGTAGGTGGAGAAGTGAGGGAATTATTCTTATTCATTGTATTTTTCCCCTGTAGGGATCTTGCAAACATTGCTTAGGCATGTATATCCTGTTGTTTTTCCTAAAATTTCATACCATTGCACCATGAATGGCTTATCTGTTGCAGTGATAACAACAATGGGAGTTCTAGTGTAGCTAAGGCATTGGGGTTTTTACTTCCATGTCATTTAGCTGTGATCAAAACAAGTGTATACAACATAGTAACAAAAATATTGGTGTCTCCAAATTAGATCTTCTACTGTTGCTATCATTGGTGTCAGTGGAATGGCGTAAAGTTCTAAGAAAAGTGTAGATGCAAATATTTTATTTTGAAAGGCAGTTAGGGAACATACACAGCACTCTGAGGCAAAGGGAATGAACTGTATCTGATAGCCTCAAAATAACTATGAAACCAGCAAAAAGGGACACAAAACAGATGCCAGCACTTAAAGGTGGAAGTGACTTCTTGAGTTTAATGTTGTCCCAGAATATTAACTACTGAAAATCAGTTATTATCTTTTCCCAGAAGACTTATGGTTAGTTTCTCCAAGACAGCAGTGTTCTTCACTTGAATCCACTAGCTATTTTTTGGCTCAGGCCTCAGAATAAGGCTTTCTTGTGTCTGTTTAATTAGCTTACCAGTAAGCCTTTAATGCCATTTGACAGAATTGTCTTTCAGCCAACATTCTTATAGCAAGATCTCTTGGATCTAGTGGTACTACCCTTCCGGCTATCTGTGTCATTTGTTTTGTGTACTACTTTTCTTCTGAGATTGAGGCAACTTTCCTTGTAGGGAGACCTGAATATGTTCCAAATTACTCCATAATTGTAAGTTTGCACACAGTCACTTGGTGAGATATGTTTGAATTGCAATGCAGTGACAAAGCCAGTGGTGGCATGTATCCCCCTTCAGCAACTTGGCTCCTGTTGCTGGAGATATAGATTATATATTTCCTTTTTCTTCATTGTAAATGTTTGCAATATTTCAGGCAACACTAAAGCCTCTCTGGAATGTGCCTGACAGCTGCAGAACTCATATGCCAAGATTTAGGTTGCAAAATTGACTTCTTCTTTGGCTTCTTGTTTGGTCTCTTAACTGGCTGCTGTGGCAGCTTCAGAATACCTTACGGAGAAGATACAAAGCTGGCTTATTCAGAATCTGCTTTGTTGTTGGCTCATGGAAAATTCTTGGGACTTATCTTAGAGGGAAGTATTCCAGTGTTTTAACATATTCCGAGAGTAGTATTCTTTAAAAATGAATGTATATGTATAAAGTTTCTTTATTGCAAATGGAAAGTGTTTTGCCTCCTATTTCCATAAGAAGTAAAAAATACTACATTTGGTGTGCATTTATATAAATAATTACATAGAGCAAGTATTCCCTAGCCCTAAACAATTTTATGTTGTATTGGCTTTCTGACTTTTTAAAAAGTCATCACCTCCATTTAAAAAAAATATTCAGCCCACTTAAATGTTTGCAGCAGGAAAGTTTGCCTGAAAAGCAACTAAAGTAATTGAAAATAATGGTGTATTTGTAAAATATGTTCCCTCTTCCTCAACCCACAGTTTAAAATGTTGGAGGTCAGTAGCCACAGTTGTGTGAGTCTTTTAATAGTGACCATAAGATGGATGTATAGGGGAGAAGAGAGGAATAAAGACCCGGATACAGAATAGTGAGGTGGGTAAAGAGCTTCTGAACTTTTAGGCCAATTGAATCTGTGCAAAGGAAGTATATATTAAAATATATATAATATCCTGTTTCAAACAAAGAAAATATTGACCTCCAAAACCTCCGTAGTGTAGTATACTTATTATTAAAACCAGACTTAAACTTGATAGTGTCAGATGAGTTCTAGTGTGCAGAAAGGATGGGGATAGAGGTATTTGAGTACCGTATATACTCGAGTATAAGCCGAGTTTTTCAGCACATTTTTTGTGCTGAATAATGCCCCCCTCGGCTTATACTCGAGTCAGCGTCTCGAGAACAGCGTCTCGGGCGGGCTCAGCGCGTCTCTGCCGCTGGCCGGGTCTAGCCGGGTCTAGCCCCGGAAGTTGGGGCGAGAAAGCCCCGTTCGTAAGCTGCTCCGGTGCCCCTGGTCTGCTGGAGACCGTCTCCAGCAGACATGGGGCACCGGGCGGGTTCCCGCGATTCTGAGGCTTTGCCAGAGCAAAGCCTCAGAGGCGCGGGGAACCGCCGCTGCTGCCGCTTCAATCTGGGTGCCTGTGGTCTGCTGGGGACCGTCCCCAGCAGACCACAGGCTCCCGGACTGAAGCCGCAGCCGCGGGGGGTCCCGCGCCTCTGAGGCTTTGCTCTGGCCCCCGCGGCTGCGGCTTCATTCCGGGAGCCTGTGGTCTGCTGGGGACGGTCCCCAGCAGACCACAGGCACCCAGATTGAAGCGGCAGCAGCGGCGGTTCCCCGCGCCTCTGAGGCTTTGCTCTGGCAAAGCCTCAGAGGCGCGGGACCCCCCCGTGGCTGCGGCTTCAGTCCGGGAGCCTGTGGTCTGCTGGGGACCATCCCCAGCAGACCACAGGCTCCCGGACTGAAGCCGCAGCCGCGGCGGGGTCCGTCCCTCTGAGGCTTTGCCAGAGCAAAGCCTCAGAGGCTCTGCTCCCTGTGTCCCTGGTCTGCTGGGGAGGGGGGGGCGCAGCTAGTGTGCTCCCCCCCCCCCAGCAGACCAGGCTTTTGTTTTGGACTCTGGGGCAGAGCAGCTGGGGCGCTGCCGATTGGTCCTGCAGCGCCTGCTCTGGGCACTACTGGACCAACCCGGCAGCACCCCAGCTGCTCTGCCCCAGGTCCTGATTCAGCCGCTGCTGGTCAGTTTCAGCAGCGGCTGAATCAGGACGCCTGGGGCAGAGCAGATGGGGTGCTGCTAGGTTGGTCCAGTAGCACCCAGGAGCGGAGCTACTGGAGCAACCCAGCAGCACCCCAGCTGCTCTGCCCCAGGCGTCCCCAAGTCAGCTTCTGCTGAAACTGACCAGCGCTGACTACAGGAAGCCCGAGGCAGAGTTGCTCTGCCCCGGGCTTCCTGGAATCAGCTGCTGATCAGTTTCAGCAGCAGCTGACTTGGGGACGCCTGGGGTTCTTAAGTTGATTCTGTATGTAAGTCAGAACTGGCGGTCAGTTTCAGCAGCGGCTGAATCTGGACGCCAGTTCCGACTTACATACAGATTCAACTTAAGAACAAACCTACAGTCCCTATCTTGTACGTAACCCGGGGACTGCCTGTACTGTTTTATTAAAAATATTTAATCTGTCAAACTGCTGAGTAGTTTCATATTAGTACAGTAACTTACGCCAGATTGTTAGTGCACTAAACACAAGAAAGACTGAATACTAGGACAATTGTCTGAAGAAATGTATTTAATACAACTGAATATTGGAAGGTACGTAGGAACAATTAAAGGGTTCTACTTTAAAAGAAATTACTGCCCTTCCCTGGTGGATTTGACTAAATGTTGTAGATAGAAATTCATTATACTCTTGGGTCTCGTTTATATACCAGTTGAATGACAATTGGTTTTGCCAGTATTTCACAATAAACTTTTAAAGAGAATTTATAATCCAGAGCATATTAAAAGTGCTCAGTTCAGTTCCTAAAACTTGTGAAAAGAAATGAAATGCCACATGTAGCTTTATAGGAACTTTTTAAAAAATGATATATTAAAAGGGTATAAAACATTTCTAAGATTAAGTTGGAAGTATTTTACTTAAACTTTCATGTACTTGAATAGCTGCTGTAGATTGGCAATGATGCTACATTAGGTGCTATTTTTACTTGTTGTGGAAGAGGGCAGATTTACTATATTTTTCTTTCAACTTTTTCTACATACTGCATTTTGATGTTCGTAGAGCTGGGACTGCTTCTAAGTGAGTTAAATACATTCCAATATGCTTTCTTAAAAAACTACTCCATAATAGTTTGTCAGTGATGATGACAATGTCTATGCTGATAACCTCACACCAGCTGAAGCTCTGTTTGGACATACAGATGATGAGGAGGAGAACTCCAGTTTTGAAGGATTTTAGCTCTTGTGTGTTAGCTTGGTTGCTGATTGAGCTAAGGTTGTTGTACTTTTAAAGTTACGGTATTTTTGATACCATATTGTTTTTGTTGACCCCCTTTTCCACTTACAGAGCTAGGTTATTGTTTTTCTTGAAATAAATATTCATGTAATTTTATTGGTATCTATCTTCATTTTTTACATTTACCAGTAGCTGCCTCATTTCCTACCCTAGGCTTATACTCGAGTCAATACTTTTTCCCAGTTCTTTGTGGTAAAATTAGGTGCCTCGGCTTATATTCGGGTCGGCTTATACTCGAGTATATACGGTAATTAGGGGAGTAGATTGTCATACTATGTTTGCTACAAATCTAAAGCATCACAGAGAAGGATTAAGATTGTCATCTTTAATTCCTGGCTTTTGTTGAATTAATGTCATAGCGTTGATATTTTAATATAATAATAAATATTGTGATAATTTATTTCTAGAAATAGCTAGTTTTATTGTAATGCTGGGTCCAGACTGCTACAGCTCTGCCTCCCCTCCCAGTTGCCCACTGTGGAGACTGTGCTGGAGGGAACCGACTTTTAAGATGGTTCCTCCCAGCACCATCTCCTGCTCCCTCCTCCCCTTTGCTGCCCCTGATATAAACCTTATACTATAAACCTTAAATGGCATCAAATCTAAAACATAAAATCTCTGTAGGGAACTGCAGTCAGGTGTTTTGGGAGCAGAAAGTTCATCATCTCTATGTTTTACTAGAGCCTCATCTGCCCTGATTTTCCCACTATTGAATAGAAAAGTAGATTAATTCCTGAATGTAATAGCCTCGCATGAAAACTTTTTCTCATATGCCTGCCAAAGAAGAGGCAAGTAGCAAAACAGCTCCTTAGGTGAGCCAGGAACAGAAAATGTGGAACAAGTAAAAGAGAATGTAACTGATCTTGTCTAATTCCAGCTGTAGTCTGCAGCTCGCATAGGAAAAGCTGTTGATTAAGTCAGCCTAGCCGAAAGGGAAAGTGGATTCACAACACTGGGATTTGTTTATTGTGTTGCCGATCTGAGCTAGTGGAAAAGGTGAACCAAATGAGTACAGAATGTAATCCAAGTATGAATCACGTTTAATAGGTTTTTTTCTATAAACAGTCCCCAGTTACCTATGTAACTGTATTATAAGTAGCAGAAGGGAAAACTAAATCAGAATGGGTAATCTCCTGGAATTTTGGGTAGGAATGATTTAAAGACACATCACTTACTCAATATTCCTGTGCATATGCTTTTTTATTCCAGTATTCTTATTCCCTGATGCTTACCAGGGAGCACTTTACAACCATTTCAAAATGGAAGAAATTCTGAATGCATGTGTTTGTAAGTTTAATGCACTCTTCTGCCTCTGTCTTTTTTCATCTGTGCTCATTCAGACCAGGAATAAGCTTGAAGCCATCCTGGCTCTGTGCTGATCTATTTTTATCTAATGATTGGTTTTCTTGCTTTAGGGATTCACACATTTTAAATGAAGATACTGATTGCTTTGTCCCTGGTGATATTTTTGTTTCCTGTGAATTGCCATGTTGTATTTAAAATTGTCATGCTTTGGAATGTTAGCTGCAAACCCTTGGGATGCACAGAAGAATAAATGCAAAAGAATTTAATTCTGAGTTTAATATAGTACATCATACTTTGTGACTGTTTTCCTATATATGTATTTTATTTAGAAGAATCAGCCCTTAGAGGTTTTTGATTTTGTGTGTACACTGCAGGAAAATGTACAATATAGATAATTGAATCTATATGTGTTTATATAAATATTTGTGCTATATACTGATAAAACTTATTAAAGCACTACTAAAATGTCATCACTTTGGGGGTGGAATATAGAATTTATTTTTACCAGAGCTCTGTATTAGCTAACACATTTGCAACTAGTAGGGTTGCAAAAAAATACCGAACATGGCGGGGAAAAAAATTGGTCGAGCAAAAAAAAAAAGGAACCAAACTTGTTGAGCAAAAAGAAAAAAAACTGGACACCTGGCAACCCTAGCAACTAGGAAGTGAGGGGATATGTAGATAAGTGCACATTTTGAAATTTGGTTGTTACTGATGCTAACGTTCTCTGATCACTAATAATCAAGACCTTGATTTTAGTTCACATTTATAAACAATAGAAGTAAAGAGCTTCCTAGCTCCATGCTGGTGAATTTTTGAATTGTGATTTGGTGGGAAGAGTACTACATACTAAACATAAACTATACTAAACCATGTATGTTCTAGCTATGTCTGGAAACTTTTAAGCAAATGTCAGCGTAAATGTCATTTTGAAAATGAGTAAAAATAAAAATTTAATTGTAAAATTGGGAAATTGCTATAAAAAAGTTAGAACAGAGTAAAACCTAAAGATTGATATCAAAACATATTTATCATCATGTGATACGTGTTGCAGGTTCATTTGGATCATGTTCAATAATCAATTACACAAGTACAAAATGCGAAATGTCTGCCTAGGAAGAAGTATAGTAGAAAAGGATATGGGGAGTTGTAGTGAATCACAAACTAAATATGAATCAACAATGTAACAAAAGCAAACATCATTTTAGTATGTGTTAGCAAGATATGAATGGCAATTCTTCCACTCTGCTTTGTACTGAGAAGGCCTCAGATGGCATACAGTATCTAGTTCTGAGTGTCACTCTTTGGGAAGATATGGACAAACTGAAGGGAGTCCAGAGGAGAGCAACAAAGTGGAGTAAAGATCTAGAAAATATGATCTTTGAGGAAAGATTGATTAAAAATTGGATTTGTTTAGTCTGGAGAAGAGAAGACTGATGGAGGTGGGAAGAGAAGGACATAAAAATCAAGTACCTAAATGATTGTTATACAGAGGAGAACAACTTATTCTTAACCACTGAGGACAGGACAAAATGTAATGGGCTTAAATTGAAGCAAGGAACATTTAGGTTAGCCATGAGGAATAATTCCTTTGCTATAAGGGTAGTTAAGCACTGGAACAAATTACTTAGGGAGGCTGTGGAATAATGCTTGCTGGAGGTTTTGAAGAAAAGGTTAGACAAACATCTGTCAGTGCTGTTCTCTAGATAATACTTAGTCCTGCCTCAGTTCAGGGTACTGGATTAGATGACCCATTAAGTTCCCTTCTAGTCCTACATTTTTCTGTTCATGATCATAAAACATGATAAACAGAAAAAGCATAGAGCTTAGGCAGCGAACATAATTATATCATTATGATTAGATCTTGAGAATTAAAGTCCATTTTATTTGCTGTTGGATTTGTGCTGAAACAATTTATTAGAGCTACAATATGTGTTTTCTTTGATTAATTTGCCATTTTCAAACATAGTTTAATTCAGATCTTCTTTTGCAGACTCTATAGAAATATGTTTATCAGAGATGGTAGCTCTGATGCGTAGCCCTGTTTCCCTCTCCCCCCCCCCAATTTGGTGATTTATATTGAAATGTAATTTACTAGCTCCCTCCTTACCCATCCATTACAGAATTAATTTTTGCAAATTCTGAATAAGTCTGATATTTGTTCATGCCAAAACATTCTTCAAGCTTTTCAATAGAATTATACACCAATAAACACATTTGTAAAAGAAATTCTGTACATGAACAAAATTACGATGTGCTGAACAAAACTTTTAAAAACACAGTCCATATTACAGCAATGGTTTTCAAAGTAACTTTTAAAAATGTATCACCTTTATCTGTAATTTTCTATTTAATGCAACCAGCACAATTTTAAAGCTTTGGCTACCCAATGAGAGAGGGCAGTAATTTGATGTTATATCATTGAAACACGCTGTTTCTAGATCGGTATTTTAAAAAAATAACCAGAATTCAACATATCTGTAAGACCGATGCAGAGACACTGTTGAAGCTGATGGTTGATTAGCTAGAGTTAATAAAATGTGCTGGTAATGTGCCTACAGTCTGTTAGCAGAACTGGAAAATTTAGCAAGTGGGAGTGAGGAGTCACTTTATGGGACAGAGCAAATTATGAAAATGGAGTCTGTAATGCGAGAGAGAATTTTACAGTCCATGTGCAAGTCATATGCCTGACTAAGATATAAGATCACAGTATTTTTAATTTTCTGATTCCATGGACTGTTTTTTACTTAATAATTTCTGTGTGGATAATGCAAATGCATTAGTGTATGTAATGCTTTGACTTATTAAGATAAAAGTGATTACTCAACGCAAAATAAATTCTCAGCGTCTGTTAAAGAAAAGAGATGTGAACACATTCAGGATTGCAGTCAGGCAATGTATTCTACTCTGTTGCCAAACAAGAATAATTCCAAGAAAAATGGGATTGAAAAAAACAGGCAATCATTTATTTTTCATAATTTATCATGATATGGAAAAATACCATTCAGAGAAAACGCAAGTTTGAATGTTGCTCCACAATTTTAATTGTTAATGAAAACTTTACGCTGCAATTCATTGATTATATTTTCATCTCTACTATTATAACACATTGAACTTCAACAGAATCTTGCAACCAAGGAGCTCCAAGAGCTCTACAATTACTAATTAAGTCTCTTAACTCCAATGTAAAATAGGTACTTATGAAATGGAAATCATATTTGTAGTTGGAGAAATCTGAGGCCCAGTGAAGTGAAATTACTTGCTTTGTCATACATTTTGTTAGTGGTTGAACCAGAAATAAAACCTATTACACTCTTGTGCTAGGTTTGTCCATCATCTTTGTTTAGCATTTCTTTAATTCTGAATCAAACTTGTGGTAGATCACAATTTTCCCCCTGTAATATTTTTGACACCCTGGAAGTGCTGAAATATTAAACTGAAGTGATTTTAGAGGTTAGTTTTCTAAGTTTCTTATTATATGTCCTTTTAGAATTTTTCTGGCTTTTTGAATATCAATGTCTGATAAGCCAACAATTATTGTATATTCTCAAGGGTTATAGTAGTCAGTAGCCAAAAAGAATATTAAAATGAGCAATCATGAAGATTTTCTTAAACAAATACCATTACTTCCAACATTAGGATTATTTCTGCTTCTAAGGGCTTATGTACATGTAGAAATTAAGCCACAAAACTATATTAGTAAAAATTATACCACTATAAACATAATTCCCTGTGTGGATACTCTAATTCTAGAATAAGAATGGCTTTTCTCTGGTATAGCTTAAATAGTATTCAAAGTTATAGAAGATCATCTGGAAATAATTGCTTTTATTCTGGAGTAAGAATGTCCACACCTCTTCAGTGTTGCTATTCTAGAGGACGTCTAGTTCACCTCACTGTAACTGAGGCATTCATTCTCCCAGCCTTGAGTAGAGAACGTAGATGTTGGACATCTCTAAATATCAGGATGCACTTCACCAGGGCACAAGAAGCATCACCCTCCTGCTTCAGAAAAATGCCAGTCTCTGAAATCTGTAAGTGAAGTGACGCAAGCCACTAGCTTTTGTTAAACATTATGCATATGACATGGCAACTAGGTTGGATGCCAAGTTTGGGGTAGCAGTACTTCAGTCTTTCTCTGAGCCAGCTGAAACTCCTCACTTTCATGATCCAGAGACGATATTGCTTGCCAATCAGCTACCATAGGATCCACAAAGACCCATATTCAGAGAAGAAAGAATTGTTACATACTTTACAGTAATTGTGGTTCCTTGAGATTATGCTGTTTAATCTAACTAGGATTGTGGCTGCCCCACTCTTTATGCCCTTGTGGCACAGGGCACATGCATGGCCATGAGGGACAATACTGATCAAAGAAAATCTAGTCTCTCCTGCATATGCACCTATAGCTGGATCCACACTGACTGCAACATCTTGAAGAGACAAGTAACTTCTTTTTATATTAAAGTGACTTATTTTTTGTCTTATTTTAAAAAAATGATAGCTTTGTAATATGATCAGCCCTCAGATAATGAAGTTATTGGCAGTCATTTGTTTTGTACAGATCATTTTTATGAACAACATCAATGTATCAAACTGGACTTTCAGCTTAGAAATCCCTGTTTAAAAGAATTCTTAGTGATCTGCCACTTGTCTCATAAAGTGTGCACATATGAGATCCATAGTCATTTGCTGTTTAGAAGGTGTTATATGAATGAAATAGATTTTTTTTCTCTTTAGCAGATCTGTAGCAGAAATGTAATCCTTTGGAATTCGCATTAGTTTTTAATCTTATGGATACTTTTAAAAATGCTAAACTTTGTGCTTCTCCTTTTTCTTCATAAGATTTGAGTACAGGCAGTCCCCGGGTTACATACAAGATAGGGACTGTAGGTTTGTTCTTAAGTTGAATTTGTATGTAAGTCGGAACTGATACATATTGTAGGGAAAACTCTAGCCAAACATTTCTCCAGAGCTAAGTTTTATTCTCCCACACCTCACTTCCCTCAGTCCTTTATTCTCAAGCTGAGGTGTCTGCTGAGAAAAGCCGCTCCGCGTCTCCCTGGTCTGCTGGGGGGGGGGGCGCTAGCTTCGCGTCTCCCTGGTCTGCTGGGGGGAAGCAGCTAGTGCGGGGTTGTCTCACCCCGTTTGTAAGTAGGGATCCGATGTAAGTCGGATCCATGTAACCCGGGGACTGCCTGTATTTCCATTTTCACATACCTATGTATTGTGTAAGCAGCTAGGGCTGACTGCCAGTGCACTATGATATTCTGATACATGCTGTTCTGATGGTCGTCCTTTTTTCCATACAAAGCATGCTTGCAGTATATGATGGATCGTGTTAAGAGCATTAATGGACTGCAACATTTTTAGATTAAATACTGAAGCTCATGTGTCAATGGTTTTAAAACATTAAGCAAGACTAAAAGATTATTAATTACCAATGAAAATCTTTGGTATCCTAATAATGAGCAACTAAAAGTCAATTCAATTTGCAAACTACAATATATGTTACCATACACAATATTTGCTACCAAAAAAGTAGTGCTTGCACCAGCCCCCTTCTTTTCAATTAGAAATAATGGCTCCAGCTGAATTTTTTTTAGACTTTTCAATATAAAGAGAAATTAAATGCACTCTTGATATAGTATTTATATTAATTGAGAATTGCTTGTATTTTCTTAACGTTTTGATGAGTAGTAAAATGTAATTTGCAGTGTTAGCGTAATACTGCTACAGCATCACCTACTGCAAGGTTGAGAAGAGAGCTGGAGTGGGTAGTGAAAAAGATTCTATCTGTCCCAGATAGGCCTCCTTATATTACTGTCTTTAAAAACTGAGACTGTGTTTAGAGATGCGCCATGAGATAAGCTTACTCCTGGGACATCCAGCACCAAAAAACTAAAAATTCTGCAGACAAACTTTTAAAATTCTGAAAATTTTATTTGTCAAACGAATGCTGCATATTCACATCAGTTTCAGTTATTTTGATAATTTATTTCAAAATACTTGTCAGCGAGTATGTTACTAACAACACAAACTAACACAAAAATTCTTCTCCCAGGAATAGAGTTAAAGAAGTCCTTATGACAATCCAACTCCTGTTTCTCTGCCCCCTTCCCCTCTACCCAGAGCTCACTCAGGGGGGCTAGACACCCACAAACCCTTCGCTGGCCCAGGTACCCACACCTCCTCACTCCCAGAGCCCAGCCACAGGCCTCCCACCCCACCCCCAACCAACTGTATACCTCCCCCTTCAAAAACCCCAGGGATCCAGAGGAAGGAATAGCCTGGTACCCCATACCAGATTTGCATGGAATTTCCTGTACACCACCTGCTCCCTCCCTCAGGGCATGCTGGGAACTGCAGCAGCCAGGATCTCTCTAGTTCCTCTCCCTCCAACCATCAGTGTCTTCTGTGTTCCCCCTAGTGGCAGCTAGCAGTGCAGCTAATTTCTGTGGAGGAAAGGAAACTAATTTCTGCCAAATTCTGCATTGTGCAGTAGCGCAGAATTCCCCTAAGAGTATAAATTGAGCAAGGGAAAGCACTTCAATGTAGATATTAACAACAGTAATGGGTGGTGTTCTCCCGTTGCTCCAGGTAATTCACCTCCCTGAGAGGCGATACCTAGGTTGATGCAAGAAGTCTTCCATCAACCTAGTGTTGTCTACATTGAAGTTTAAGTGGCTTAACTACATTTCTCAAGAGTATGGATTTTTCACACCTTTGAGAGAAGTAGCTATGAAAATGTATCTTTTCCATTTAGACCAGCTCCAGTCAATAAAAAAAAGTGAAGAATCTTTTCTAATCAAAATAACTGTAATCCCAGATATAAATTTTCAAGTTTAAGAGATTGCTTTGAAGGCAGTGGTAGAGAGAAGTATATCAATAATCTTATTTTGTATAATTTCAATATCACAGATTTTCAAACTGCTGCAAATGCTGACATAAAACTTTATACTGTTGAAACTAATAAACTAATAATTCAGTATAAATGAATGTCCCACTTACTAGTAGCTCCACTTAACAATTGCACCAAAATGGAAACTAAATTTGGTTCAAGCATAAAAAACTTGTTAATGAGTGCATAGAAAATGCTTGTTTGCAATAAAAAAAAATAACAGGTACATTTAACACCTCTTTACAGTTGCATAAGAAAATGAGATCCAACTCAGAACCAGAAATAAAAGTTTAATATGTTATAACTAGTGCATAAGTTTAAGTGGGCTGACTTCTGGAAATGTGTTGTAAAAATTGTTGAACAGATCTGGCTTGCATTTTTGGTATGTTGTTGTTTGGTTATGTGCTATGATTTTAATGTCATTTCATAACTGTATTGTTGAATTCTGGGAGAAGTGTAGACTAGTGTCAATAGCATGGAACTGCCAGTGAGGCACTCTGGTCTGCCCCACACATTTGTTCTAAATCAGGGGTGGACAATAATTTTTGGTCGGGGGGCCACTCCAAGATTTTGGTAAGTGGTCAAGGGCCTCACTTTTCTGTGGAGAGGGTGTGGGTCTAGGTTGGAGGTTGGGTGCAGAAGGGTGCACGGGGCTAGGGACTGTGATGCAGGAGACAGTGTGGGGTCTGAGAGGGTGTTTTGGTAGAGGAGGGGGTTGTGACCTGGGTCAGGGGATTGGGGTGTATGGTCAGGGAGGGAGTGTGGGTGCAGGAAAGGATTCTGGCCTGGGGGAGGAGTGTTGGAGGGCTGTAGGATCTGAGAGGGAGTTGTCACCTGGGGCAGGGAATGCAGAGGGTTTGGATGGTGACCTGGGGGAGGGAGTTGGGGTGCAAGAGGGACTGGGCTGCCAGAGGCAGGCATTGGCTGGGCGGAGTTTACCTAAGTGTCTCCTGGCCAACAAGTTGCAGCCCCAGCCCGCTTGAAAATACAGGCTGCTCCCTCCACTTGGTTCTCAACTCCAGGTGGGGGAAGAGGCTTGCGCTGCTCTACTCTCTCAGGCCAATCTCTCAGCTCTGATTGGCTGACTGTTTCAGCCAATAGGAGCTGAGAGATTGGCTAAGGTTAGTTCTTATTGTCTGGTTGTTTCTGGTCAATAGGAGCTGAGTATTGGGCTGGGGGCGGGGAGATTGCACAAAGCCTCCCACTACCTGCAGAGCAGAGAGCCATAGGGGTTGTGTTTTAAACCACGGCAGCTGCATGTGCTTGAGGGTCCCAGTAGTGTGGTCTGTGGGCCAGATACGGTGGCTTGGTGGGCCAAATCCAGCCCCTGGGCTATATTTTGCCCAGCTCTGTTTATATCCTGGTGTGAGTGATTTGATCTCTGTGTCTGATTTCTTATTGATAAAGCGATCGAGTTATATTTTCCTACTTAATAGGTATATTGTGATACATAATTTGAAATCCTTGGTGAGTCTCAAGAGATTTTGGCAGAGTGTGAACCTGATCTCTATCTGTATTGCTTAATTTTAAGAGGAATGTGATTAGAAGGCTTTCCAGTTTGCAAAGCACAAGTAGTGAAAACTGTGATTCGGTGTTCAGAAGGACCTTACTTTTGTCCATTTGTAAAGGGGATGGATGAATATCACAACTTTATCAGCCTCTCTTAAAAGGAGTCCATTCTATAGTCTTCAGTTCCTCATAGGTAAAGCTGTGGGCGGAGGAGCAAGAAAGTGTCTTGGCCCCATCCCTTCCATCCAAGAACCCCGCCCCTTTTGGCGGCAGTAAGAATATTCTGGGTATTATTTTCTATCCCTTTCTTAATAATTCCTAGCAACCTATTTGCCTTTTTGACCGCCGCTGCACACTGTGTGGAAGTTTTCAGAGAACTATCCACAATAACTCCAAGATCTCTTTCCTGGTTTGTCATAGCCAAATTAGCCCATCATACTGTACATATAGTTGGGGTTATTTTTCCCGATGTGGATTACTTTACACTTATTCACATTAAATTTCATTTGCCATTTTGTTGCCCAATCACTCAGGTTGGTGAGAACTTCTTGGAGTCCCTCACAGTCTGCTTCTGTCTTGACTATCCTAAACAGTTTGGTATCATCTGCAAACTTTACCACCTCACTGCTTACCCCTTTCTCCAGATCATTTATGAATAAGTTGAAAAGGATTGGTCCCAGGACTGACCCTTGGGGGACACCACTAGTTACCCCTCTCCATTCTGAAAATTTACCATTTATTCCTACCCTTTGTTTCCTGTCTTTTAACCAATTCTCAGTCCAAGAAAGGACCTTCCCTCTTATCCCATGGCCATGTAATTTACATAAGAGCCTTTGGTGAGGGACCTTGTCAAAGGCTTTCTGAAAATCTAAGTATACTATATCTACTGGATCCCCCTTGTCCGCATGTTTGTTAACCTCTTCAAAGAACTCTAATATATTAGTAAGGCAGGATTTCCCTTTACAGAAACCATGCTGACTTTTGTCCAACAAATTATGTTCTTCTACGTGCTTCACAATTTTATTCTTTACTATTGTTTCGACTAATTTGCCCAGTACTGAAGTTAGACTTACCGGTCTGTAGTTGCCAGGATCGCCTCTAGAGCCCTTTTAAAATATTGGTGTCATGTTGGCTACCTTCCAGTCATTAGGTATGGAAGCCGATTTAAGGGATAGGTTACAAACCACAGATAATAGCTCAGCAATTTGCCATTTGAGTTCTTTTAGAACCCTTGGATGAATGCCATCTGGTCCCGGAGATTTGTTAACATTAAGTTTTTTTATTTGTTCCAAAACCTTCTCTAATGACACTTCAATCCGGGACAGTTCCTCAGATTCATCACCCACAAAGTACAGTGCAGATTTGGGAATTTCCCCAAACCTATTACTTAGTTCTTTTATAAACTCTGTTATAGTTTTGGTTTCACAGTATCCCCTTTCATGGAGTTCCATAAGTTTTATTTAGTACTTCCTCTTGTTTGTTTAAAATCTGCTGATTGTTAACGTCATTTAGTGACTCTTAGTTCTTGTGCTACACGAAGGAGTAATTAGTATTTCCTTATTAACTCCACACTATTCGTGACTTTATTGACCCCCCCCCCTTAGTTGTCTACCAGACTGAAAAGTCCTTGTCTTTTTAAACTCTCCTCATACTGAAGCTGTTCCATATCCATAATAAAATTTATTTCCTTTCTCTGTACATTTTCCAGTTCAAAAATATCTTTTTTTGAGATGGGGCAACCAGATCAGTAGGCATATAATGGATTTATATAGAGCCATTTTAATAATTTCTGTCTT
The DNA here is from genome assembly GCF_052426305.1 of Pelodiscus sinensis. Taxonomy (NCBI): domain Eukaryota; kingdom Metazoa; phylum Chordata; order Testudines; family Trionychidae; genus Pelodiscus; species Pelodiscus sinensis. Next base: position 185,280,791 of record NC_143053.1, on the reverse strand, counting down.
GTTTTCCCCTTTCTTTATTAATTGGGACAGGCCCTAAAAATAGGGACATTATGGGATTTTATGGACATATAGAAGTGCTGGATTCTACGTTTTGTTTGAATTCTTCTTGTTCCCCAAATGCATACAATGAAAAAGAAGCAAATACAAAAAAATGAAATGGTGCAAAATAGTGATGTCAACATGTATTCGACTATGCAATTAACTGATAAGCCTAGGTGCATTTCCACCCCTCACCCTCCCGCCGTATCAGAGACAGCAAGAGACGGGGGAGCAAGTGATGGTGGCTGGATCTGCCTGCCTCAGAGAGAGAGCCAGCAGTGCAGAGGTGAGCGGGATAGGCTGGAGCAGATATTCACAGGGAGCCGGTTTTCAAACCAGCTCCCTGAACATATTGGCTCCGTAGACCTGTCTGCCTCCCCCTTGCTGCCTCCTACAGAGGTGGGGGGCAGGCAGGAGCCGGTCTTGGGGGGTGCCATCTCCCCCCCCCCCCCATGCTACTGCCTCTGTCAGAGGCTGCAATAAGGATGAGGGAGACGGGAGAGGCTTCTGTAAAGTAGCCTGTCTCCGTGGGGAGCTTGGGCCTCCCGTGGACAGGGGCTGGTGCCATCCTGCACTGCGACTTCTATCAGCATGGGGTACTAGGCAGCAGCACAGGGTAACAGGCAGCTGGTTCATGAGGGGAGCTGGTTTTTAAATTGGCTCCCCTCTCGGACCACCTCTGCCTGCCACCTGGCACTGCTGCCTCTGATACAGAGGCAGCAACGCAAGGTGGCAGGGGGCTCCCAGGTGTGGGGCAGGGAGCACACGAGCTGCCAACTCTGCCCTCGGGGACAATCAAATAGTCATGTAACTGCTAAGATTTCATGCAGTTACACGACTATTTAGTTACATAATATCTAACTTCCCTAGTGCAAAATTGCTTATGTGGCGAGCTCCTTATCTCTGTCCACAGTAACACTGATTTGCCTTAAGAGCTAGTCATAAGATTTCAGGACGCTGTAGTCTAGTTCTCTAATGTGATTCTTCCCTCCATTGGAAGTGTCTGTAACCTGAGTCCACTCGCAGCCCATAATTCTGAGGCAGATCTGGAAAATACTGAGAAATATATCTCAAGAGGGAAAATAATGCTATCTATAGTGGGGCTGATTTACTCCAGGCCTCTGTGCCACAAAAGGGGAAAGCACTGAGTCTGGGTGAGTAAGAGGATTTGCCTTTCCACAGTGGGTAACTATAAAAATCAGCCCATAAAATTTCCAGATAGAAGTCATAACTCAGTTTAATATTTAGCCAGAGGTTATGTCATAGAAAACAATATTCTGTACATAGCTATCTTAATACTGTTGTACATTAGGAAAAGAACTGGAGACAAAATATTTATTCATCCATAATTCATAACAAATACTAATAATTCTAACATTCCTGGCTTGAAAAGCAGTAAAACTTCAGAATGTTCTAATCATGGAATGAGGCTAGGAAATTAATTTCTTGAAATACATCTCAAATTTTTTACATTTTCCAAAATGTTTTACATATTCCATACCCTCGACAAAAAATTAATTTCCCCAAAACGGGTAAATTAAACACAGTTTTTCTGGAACAGAAATGAAAGATGTTGATAAACTAGAGAGGGTTTAGCCATGAAAATTATTAAAGAATTGGAAAACATGTCTTATAGACTCAAGAAACTCAGCCTGTTGGCATAACAAATAGAAGGTTAAGGGATGACTATCACACTATGTAAGTACAGGCTCAACCTCTCTAGCCGGGCAACCTCAGTACCAAACTAGTTACGTTTTTGAATCAGGGCAAGTCAGTGCATAGAGCCAGAAAGTCTCCATAGGTATGGGAAGTATGGGTGTAGAAGATTCTGTAGCACCTCCAGAGCTGGAGCCCAGCATGACTCCACCCACAGGGTCACTGCCACTTGGGGCACCACCACCAGCCCCCTTCCCAGGGTCCTAACTGCTGGGTCTTCTGCAGTAGGATCTCAGCCACTGGATGCTTGGCTCTACTCCTGGACTCTGCTGGAGCTCTGGAGCTGCCCCTGCTATGGTTCCAAGCAATGAGGAGCATGGACGGGGTAAGGGCTGGGACCCCGAGTGGTTGCAGAGGGGCTGGCTGCTGGGAGCTGGAGCCATTACCAGCTCACCTGAATTGCTAACATCTTTGTTCCTATGAAGCTAGCTGCTTTTCCCCTTGTAGGAACACGTACTTTCTTACGGTTACTTTGGGCAAAAAACATAAGGATTTGATTCTTTTGCTTCAAATTATACACTGTAGATGGCTCTATTTTGTAAAACTCACACAAAGCACGTGCTGATGTGCCCTTTTACAATTTCTTCAATTCCATCTTTTGCTGTATTGATATTGGCATATGCTTATGTTTAGCAGCATTACCAACACAGCTACTGCTTGCTGGTCAATTAGAAGACATGTCTGGCGTAAATTACAGTTAAATACAGCACAGAACTCCGAGAGCCAGGACAGGCAGGACTTTGCCTGACCACAGGAAACTAGTCTCCACCCACTACAGACAGACATCCAGCTAACTCCTCATCTGGGGAAGGAGTGGAATGCTCAATCCTCCCTTCCTCTCCAAGCCCTGTCCTCACTCCTCCTGTTTACCCCAAAACCCCACCCTTCCTCTTCCCGCCTCTGTTCTACATTATCCTGCCTCTTCTCAATTCTTCCCCGCCTCCTCCCCTGAGTGAGCCCCTCCCTGTCTAATTTCCCTCCTTCCCTGAGCTTGAACACTGCAAACCAGCTGATTTGCAGTACTCAGGAAGCTCTGACAGGAGGGAGGGGAGGAGATACTGAGTGAGGGAAGGAGTTGCTTCCGGACTGTGTATGTTGCTAGAGGACAAAATTCTGGACTAGAGAGGTATGTCCTGTATGTATACAGGGAACAGAATTTTGATAATGGGCTTTTCAGTGTAGCAGAAAAATATATAACAAAATCCAGTGTCTGAAAGCTGAAGTTAGACAAATTCTGACTGGAAATGAGGTGCACTCCTGTTGACTTCATTTGACATGTGCAGCATCTTTGAAAAACAGGCCAGAGTCAGTTAAGGGGTCTAAATATGAACTTGGGTGCCGGAAGTGTAGGCACCTACATTTGAAAATTTCCATTTCTGTTTGCACTATTGTAAAGTATCTAGGGATGTTCAGCAGCTCAGGTCACTGAACTACATAAACACTATGGCTACGTCTAGACTGGCATGATTTTACGGAAATGCTTTTAACGGAAAAGTTTTCCGTTAAAAGCATTTTCGGAAAAGCACGTCTAGATTGGCATGGACGCTTTTCCACAAAAACACTTTTTGTGGAAAAGCATCTGTGGTCAATCTAGACGCATTTTTGTGCAAAAAAGCCCCGATCGCCATTTTCGCGATCGGGGCTTTTTTGCGCAAAACAAATCTGAGCTGTCTACACTGGCCCTTTTGCGCAAAAGTTTTGCGCAAATGGGACTTTTGCCCGAATGGGCGCAGCATAGTATTTCCGCAAAAAGCACTGATTTCTTACAGTAGGAAGTCAGTGCTTTTTCAGAAATTCAAATGGCCAGTGTAGACAGCTGACAAGTTTTTCCAGAAAAGCGGCTGATTTTCCAGAAAAACTGGCCAGTCTAAACACAACCTATTATATCCTTAGTTTTCCACCCATGACACTCAAGATTATGATTAGAAATAGGAGTGATATTTAAAAAAATAGATAAAATATAGAAATCACATATTTAAGAGCAATCTTGGATAGAGATGCATTCCTGAGTCAGAGTCCACGTGAGCATAGACAGTAGCCTAATGCTTTTCTGGTACCCTCAGTTTCTCTGTAATTTATACTTTAATTTAAAAAAAAAAAAGCATAAGCCTTATTGTTGCAAAATTCCCACCTCTCTGAATGTGAACCAATGTAGTATAAAATATGAGGTATAGTTTCTTTCAGTAGGGAACTCCAGCACTATTTCTAGTAAAAAAAAAAAAAAAAAAATTAGAAAACGAAACCTTGCAAGCTATTGACTACTCATAAACAAGGGCTGAAGATATAGGCCCTTTGAATTTAAGCAACTCAGAGAAATAACCACATATGCTCTCTGCTTCTGAATAGAATGGGGCACAGTGTTAGCACTCAACAACAATTTTATAATAATAAATAGTAATGAATAGAGATTCAGGAAACCTTTAGCCTGTACAAGAAAGTATTAATATTAAGAAAGGCTTGTGATATACCTTCAGGTATAGAAAGGACATTCAAAATAGAAATCAGAAGGAGTATTTGATGGAAGTGTGCTTGATATAACTTGAAACTGAGCACATCAAAATATATATCAATCATTTTAAAATTATTATATTCAATTAGGTGTTAGTGTAGTAGTATCAGATGAGAGAGAAAATTATAATCTTTTTCTTATTTTAAACTTCTGTAGAGGAAAATCGTCATACATAGCTGTCTATCTTCACTGATTAAAAACCCCTTCTTGCTACTGTAAAATAGGCAAAGAAAAATCAGTTTTGAGTTCACAGGTAAGTCATAGTATACAAAATCCAAGCTGCAATTTTTTTACAAAGTAGAAATGCTAATTCCAGACTTTCTGGGTGCTGACAATCCTCAAATGAAAAAATGATATATGTCAGATTATATTGGACTAATGTAGGCCATAAAAAGTGGTCATACATACCCATTCATCAAGGCCTATTGGTATTCCCATGGCCTTTCTCACTGAGATATGTAAAGCTGCCATTTGAGATTTGAGAATATATATTCTCTGAACACTATACTCATGACTCTGTTTCTGATATTATGTTCAGCTTCACTGTGCTTTCTGTTGTACTGGATTTAATTCTGAATCCACCTCCACTTTAGATAATGCTGCTTGGTAGTCAACTAGACCAAAGAACCTATAGGGGCATTACTGAAAGAAGTAACGGTTGCCCTGTGCAGTAACTGTGGTTTTTTGGAGTGTGTGCCTATGGATGCTGTATTACTTGTTCTCCTTCCCTACTACTTTGGAGTTCTCTGCCATGGTAGAAAAGAAATTCACTCTCACAGTGGTATGTAACAGTGAGACGGGACATGCAACAGACTAACCTGCATGCCCTATGCTGAATGGAGATTGCTATGAGAAATCTCCAATCATAGATGCAGGGGGCACTAGCACACCTAGAATGAAGCACCTATAGGGACACACATTTGAAGTAGCACAATTACTGCTGAGGGTGAGTGACCATTTCTTCCCCCAGATGGAACTCCCATATTAAAGACGGAGATGCCTCCATTCTGCTTCAACTTGATGCAAATTAAATCTGTCTGTCCAGATTCTGACAAATTGTCAATGTGATTATTAGATGAGCATATTTGGGCAAACTGATAGAGAGAGAAAGAGATTTTCTAGTTAATTATTAGAGTATCTTGTCAATTACAGTCATAACCATGAAAACTGAGGGCCCAAATCTAAGTTAGATGCTCACCTAAGTGTCTCAAAAGGAAAGCAGAATTGAAGCAAAACGGGCAAGTTTCCAAGATTAGATTCTATTCAAAAACCTCATTTGTTTTTATGTGCAAGAAAGTCCACGTCACTGAATACTTTTTCCTGATCAGAATGACCATGAATAATTTGTTTGCAGTGTCTTTTACTATGTACTATACACATTAATTCATAGATTTCAAGGCCAGATGGGCACAATGATCATCCAGCCTGATCTTCTGTATAATACAGGCCATAGAACTCCTCCCAAATAAGTCACAGAGCATATTTTTTTAACATTAAGATTGGTTGTTTTTCTAAAACTGTCAGTAGTAACTAATAGAGTCCATTATTAAATATTTGTTCCCCATATAGGTATTTATAAAGTGTAATCAAGTTACTACTTAACCTTCTCTTGTTTAAACTAAATAGATTAAGCTTCTTGAGTCTATCACTGTGTCATGTTGTCTAATCCTTTAATCATCCATGTGACTCTTCTCTGAATCCTCTCCAATTTATCATTCTCCCTCTTGAATTGTTGACTCCAGCATCAGTCACAGCAGTGCCAAAGTCAGAGGTAAAATAACCTCTTTATTCCTAATCAAGATTCCCATTTATGTATCGAAGGATTACATTAGCCCTTTTGAGCACAGTATTGTACCAGGAGGACATGTTCAACTGATTATCCAAGTTGACCCTGACATTTTTCAGAGTTATTGCTTATTTGTATTTGGCTGTTGGCATGTTTTTTTTTTTTTAAAGGATTACATTGGAGATTTTCCTTTTCAAATTTAGAATTAATTAGACTGAAGCCAAAACTTTCTTTTAAAAATTAAATATATATGTTAATTTTTAAAAAAGGGTTTATTTGAGACTGCCTATTTCTGCTATGAGAGAGGCTTCAATGGGACTATTCTCAGCCCCAGTTCAGTGGGATACTAAACAGCTTAACTTTTTAAGTACAAAAGGTCCCATTTATATGAGTGGTACCACTTGTGCTTGAAGTGAAGCACATGCTTAACTACTGTACTAAACTGAGATCCTAGTAAAGTGAAGCAAGTGCATGAGACTATACAAGATTGAGGCCTACAATTAAGAAATTCATTCTGGGTTGAAAATTAGTGGAGAAAGTGCTAGATTTTTAATATCGGTTTCAAAATATATTTTAAAATATATATTTCAAAATATTTTTCCAGGTAAACGTATTTTCAGTTTTGTTTAATTTACATTTTTTAGTTTTATAGAATGATGTCCAAGAATTCTAAATTAAAATAGATAACTTGTTACTTCTCATTTCCTGTGAAATGGATTACTTTTGATTTTTCTTTCCGTAATCTGCTACTTAATCTTAGAACTCTCTGCCCATACCATTAGTATAGATAGTTATTCTAACACTGCAGATGTTCTAACACTGCAGCTAACCTCTGATTACAACTCCATCTACAACTCTTGCCTCTGCCCATGACAAACCCAGGCTTGCCATGGACAGATGCTGCTCTGCATCCCATGGAGCAGCCTCTGTCCATAGCAAGCTGGGACCCTCCCTGCACACAGAAGCTGCTTTGCAGCAGTCTCCCCTGCCTGCCCGGCACTGCTTCTTCTGGTAGAGACAGCAGCACAAGAGGGCGGGAGGGCAGGTAGCACTGCAGAGAAGGTGCTAGAGGGAAAACGGGCTTTTAAGCAAGCTCCCCCTATCACTTTTAAACCTCCTCCCCCCATCACTGGCTCCTGCTTCCTCCCCATTGCTGCCTCTGATACAGAGCCTAGGCTTATCAATTAATCATATACATGACTATTTGTTTACATCCCTAGTAGAAACAGCCAAATATGAGCTCCTCGTGCCAGGCAGAGTTGTGTGCCTCACAGTGTGGTGGGAGTTTAGACCTGCCTATAGAACCTGTGTCCCCAGAATCTCCATGCTAATATGCACGGGTCAAGTTGCAGTGCATGTGCTTTGGCCACCCTGAAGTCTGTTGTTTTGGCAGCTGCTTTTCCAAACTCAATAGCTGATGCAGGGGATCTGTACGATGGTTGGGGAGTGTGTTACCTAGGGGGAGTTTGTGGTTCCCTTTCAAAGTGAATCAGTATTGGGCCCTTCCTTCCTTCAGCAGGGGTCCACTGGGCAGTGATTTCCTGGGGAACACCTGCCTTCAGTCAGCTGTCTCCACAAGGAGCTGAAGATCAACAGTCTGCCATCAAGAAGTTTCTCCTTCTTATGGTTTTTACTTCGACCTAGATTTTTTTGTACAGGTACAAAATAATCTTTACATAACCTTGAAGTTTCTACTGGGAAAAAGTTTAATTTTAATTTTCAGCAGTTTTATTGCCAGAAAAAATAAGGTTAAGTTACCAGTCCAAGAACATGCAGCAAATCAAAGGCAGAGTTGAGAAGTTTCTGTTTTCCCAGACTATGCTGCATTTCTGAATACCCAAAGTATGTAATTAGCTTAGAATATTAGTTACAAAGGGTTAAAAGTACCAGAACCCCTACTGATGCCTGGGAATCACTTGTAAGTATTGTTAAAGCATGTATAGATGTTCTTTAAAATGTCCTTGTGGCACAGAAAGAATCTCTCTTTTTTATATAGTTATTTTAAGTTGTACAGGTTAACCAGCTAATAGTGTATTAAATGCATTCAGCTAAATGATGGTATGATAGTCTTTCAGAATTGTGCCAGTAACAGGCGATATTAAATTATCCCGTTCATGCCCCTTGTTTCACCTAAAATTGCAGATCCCCTTAGATCATTTACATAGTTTTCTGAGAGAGAGAGAGAGAGAGAGAGAGAGAGAGAGAGAGAGAGAGAAATTATGAAAATTAAAAAGCGCTTATTGAACTAGGTGGAAAGTAAAAACTCAGTGTATTGCTATGCTGTTTATTATCAGTAAAATTAAATGTTTGGAAGTAACCAAGGAACCATATCAGATTTTCATAATCTATTGAAAAAAGTCATTTACACAAAAAGACCTTTTAATATTATTTAAAGATATTTGTGGCTTTTCTTCTCTCACAACCAACCATTTTTTTCCCTTACTCACTTCTTCACGAAAGCCATAATGCTGAATTAGTGACATGACATTTCCATGGCAATGCACTGAGGTAATAAACACAGGATTAATTCACTGGAAGATCATTTATATAAAAAAGATGGGTTATGAAAGTCTATTCATATCCAAATATTTGAAATAATAGAGAAATTGAGGCAGAGAAATGGCCAAGAAAATTGCTTTTTTTATTATATTCTCCTTGTTCAAGTTTGATATATTGCAAGTCATTTTTAAAATTATTCCTATAAGTACTTGCTTTCTGGAAGCATATGATTACACAGAAAGAAAGAAAATAATGTGGTTGAATAGTAAAAGAAAAAGACTGAAAATTAAGAAGATCTAGGGTCTTGGATCAGCTCTGCAAGTCTCCTTTCATGACTGTGGACAAATAGCCTGTCAATCAATGCCTTGAGAAAGATGAATATAAGGAGTTATAACTGTAAAACAATACAGTGGCAGAAAGGTTTCAGAGAGCAAATAATCCAAAAGGGAAAAACCTAAAAGTTTAGTTTATAAAATTACAACTAAATTTCTTTTTACTCTTAATTTTAATAAACAGTAAGAACTGAATTGCTACTTTAAGTTTAATATTGTCAGCGCATGTGAGAGTGTGAATAGACATGCATGCACAAATATATCAACAATTCATTTAAAAATTCATTTAAGGTGGCAAAGGGCAAACCCAACTCAGGAAATGCAACATAAATACAAAGTATATTTATCATTTTCTCACCTCCCTCCCCATCGTCTGTTCAGAGAGACACAGCATCCCTGATTAGGGATGTAAGCGAGTAGTCGACTATCCGATAAGCATATGCTTATCGGATAGTTGACTCGATTAGTCACTCCTCTCCCCCCCTTGCTGCCTCTATCAGAAAAAGGCAGCAAGGGGGGGAGCGGGAGCTAGGTTAAAAGCCAGTTTCCCTAACAACGTCTCCATGGGGGAGGGGGCAGGGGAGAGCAAGGAACTGGCAGCACTTCCACCTTTTGAAATATAGCAAGTGTGGGGCTCTTGCTACATTTCAAAAGCAGAAGTGCTGCAGGAGCAGGGGGTGAGTGGGAGACTCAAGCAACCACCCGCTGGCCCTGCGCTCCCTGCTTTTGAAACGTACAAGAAAAGCAGAGAGCGCAGGACCGGTGGGGACTGCTTGAGTCTCCTACTGGCCCTACGCTCCCCACGCACGTGCTTTGCTTTTGAAATGTTGCAAGAGCTAGCAGGGCCCTTATCAACTAATCAAATAGTCGATGCAAAAATGATTACTAGGGGTATCCAACAACTAGTGTTCTTAAGGATAATTTTTGTCTGCATAATATATTGTTTCCAAAATAAAATACAGTTCAGTTTTCACTGTTTACTATGAATTAGACATAAAAAGATTCATTTTCCTTTTAGATGGGTCATTGCAAGTGGAATGCATAAACTGTATTCTTTGAAATGAAGTCTGTTATTTGACAATTAAAAAATTAAAATTAGTACAGTTTAATGAAGTATAGAATGTCCATTGAGGGACTGCCAGTTGCTTATAAAGAACAAGTGTAATTTAACAGAGAGGTATTGCAGTTTCTGTAGTTCTTGCTCCCAGTCTTTTTGTTGATTTAGAGAAACAACATATTGATTTTGGATAAAAAATCTGATGAATACTTCTGAGCCTATCGCTGTTCTTTTATGCTTTTGAACAGACAGTCTCATAACATGAGAAAAGAAAGAAAACAGAAAAAAGAAAGCTTCCCCCAAATCTTTAGTGATCATTGTGACTGCTAATCAGTCACAATTAGTCAGTATGCATAGCTTATGGAATCATTATTTTTCTTTCTGTCCTTTCTTGAGATTAAATTCCTTATTGCTTTGTACTGCAAAATAAATGGTACATGATTTTAGCAATGCTTTTTAGCTGCTCCACTGTTATCAATATAATCAGATTCATTTTCAGAATATATGTGTAGCTATAAAGAAGCATTAGTGTACAAAAGTTGTATTAATTTGGAAATAAATAACAATTCTTACGCTGTCTCAGTGGTTTTCAGTAGCAAAATTTGTGTATCTGTTATTCTGAAAATACTGTTAAATTTGTAATGTTATAAGTAGCACTTAAGAATTCATAAAAGCATAAGGTTCTAAATGGTCAGATTAGGAAGTGTTCAGATTAGGGATGTAATAGCGTAGTCGATTAATTGATTAACCAAGCAAAAGTTTATAGGTTAATGCTATAGACTACACTCATCCCTCACCTCACCTCCCGCCCCGCCCTCCCCGGCCAGTACATTTTTTAGCAGGCTGCTTACGCCAGATCCAGGACCTACCCACACTGCAGCTCTGCCTTTAAAGTGTATTAGGAGCCAGGTGGGCTGGCAGCCCAGCTCAGTTCCAATTTGCACCCCACACGTGGGGTGATGGACAGCCGGTGAGGAGTGCTGGCTTTTAAACTGGCTACCCTCACAGACCAGCTCCTGCCTGGTACTTTGTGCTGCTGCTTCTGTATCAGAGGCAGCAGTACAGAGGACTACTCGAGAGTGGGGCTGGAGCACAATGGCTGTCAGCCTCAACCCTGGGGACTATAGAATAATTGAGTAACTGATAAGAATTCATAAGGTTAATTGGCTATTCAATTAACCAGTATTTAACATCCCTAGTTCAGATTGTCTATAAACAAAATGCTGTTGTTGTGTATGTATTATAAGAATAAAAAACATTAGATAAAATGAAAAAGCATTGTCCTAAATAATGTGAAAAACTTCTAACTATCTTATAAAGGAGAATGTTTTTATGTATATAAAGGAGAATGTTTTTATGTTTGTGCTCTAATAACTTGGACACTATAAGACCTACTGCAACCAAACTTTCCATGGGATAACCTTTCCTCCAGGAGAAGGTTTTAAGGTATTGTGGGAGGAAAGAGATGAGAGACCTTCGCCTCTCCCCAGGGCTGCATGGAGCTTGGCAGTGCAGGGAGAAGTGGCTTCCCTGCTATTGCTGGAAGCTTATGGAGGCCCCTCTTCAATACTGCGATTGGCTTGGGGCCCAGCAACCGACCAATATGCGGGCGGGTTGCTGCTGGTGCTCGCTCTAGGCAGAGGGGGTGGGGCTGCTGTTACCGCTCAGCTGCCACTTTGAAAAAAATGTCCGGAAGGAGGCGCATTGGGGACCTGGAGGTGAGAGCGGGGGAAGGGGGAGAGGGCTGGTCTGGGGGGGGGCTGGACTGTTGGGGGCAAGTGGGGGGTAGGGAGGGATTGTGGGGGCTATATTGTTGGGGGGCTGGACCATTGGTAGCGAGTAGGGGGAGGGCAGGATTGTGGGGGGTTGGGGCTAGACCATTCGGGGCAAGTGGGGGGAGGGCAGGATTGTAGGGGGTTAGGGCTGGACCGTTGGAGGCGAGTGAGGGGAGGGGAGGATTGTAGGGGATGAAGGAAGTGTGGCTGGACAATCTTGCAGGGAGTGAGAGAGAAATGAAGCCTATGGGGGGGGGCTCCTTTGAGGGGCACTGGCCCAAGGGGCAGCACTGGATGATGCTGGGTGGGTAAGAAATTAATCCAAGGCCGGGGGGGGGGAAATCCCTCAAATCTGGGCACTGGTCCTGGGTTTGATACTGGATGATCCTGGAGTGGGGGGGGTGAGAGATGCAGTCCATGGGAGGGGCAGCTGGTCAAGAGGGTGGTGCTGGAGGAGGGACTGTAAAGGTGCCAGCAGACTCAGGTAGCTGACTCATAGTTTCATCAAAAAAGATGAGAGAAGAGTTTGAGGTGTCACCTTGAAATCTCTGATTCAGTAGGGCCAGCCTCATTGATTGAGGCATCGCTATACTCAACTCTTGGATGAGAATTTGCAAACCCAGCATGCCTATCCCCTACTTCCCTACCAAAAAAACATTAGCTTCTACAAGGATAATTAGCAAAAATACCATCTGATAAGAAGCAAAACATTGTATTATTGAAGAGGGGCCTCCATGTGCTTCCAGCAATGGTGGGGAAACAAGCCATGGTGATTTGGGAGCTCTCCCTTGCACTGTGCTTTTAATGGCTCCAAGTATCATGACATGGGAAGAAAACAGAGACATAGTTTCTATTGTGACTTTTGTATCTAAGTTTGCCAAGTCAAACAGCTCTGATTCTCAATATTGCAATGCCTCTTTTTTGAGTCAGAGATTTTGCTGTATGCAGCAGTAGAAAAACATGGGAGTCTGCCATAACAGCCAGATGTCAGGCACTGGCAGCTAAGGTGTGGCTGTAGGCTGTTAGAACCAGCTTCTGTTTTTCTAAATTTTGTTCCTCCGGTTTCCCGGGCAACGCTGGGTAAGTCCAGCTAGTAAATATCTAAAAAGGGATAAATATGTTGGATGAAATTTAATAATAATTGTAGTAATAATCTTAGGGTTTGTGTATACAGCAACATTATTTTGAAATAACTAGTGTTATTTCAAAATAACTAAGTTCACGTTTATACAGCAGGCAGTTATTTTGAAATAATGTTGAAATACTGTCAACCTAGAAGACTTCTTACTCCAATTCCTGTAACCCTCATTGTACCAGGAGTAAGGGAAGTCAGAGGAAGAGTGCTCTATTTTGAAATAAATGTTGAGTAGATGCTCCCAATTTCAAAATAAGCTACACAATTGGCATAGCTCAATTTGCATAGCTTATTTTGAGTTAAGCCCTGCTGTTTAGACGCACCCTTTGATGCTAAACCAGCTACTAGTCACTATTATGAAAGGACAAAATCTGTGGTTCCCAACATGTGATTGGTGACAGTACTGCAGGGGCTGGAAAGCTTTAAAATAAGGATCAGGCCCACCGCGGTGGACCTGGTCCTTACTTTTTTTTTTCTTTTTCCTTTCTTACTTTTCTTTTCCTTTTTTTCTTGGTTGGTGAAATTATAATAGATTGAAAAGGTATTCTCAAAAAGGTTGGGAATTGCTGGACTCAACCATTTAGAAAGACTAACAAACTTTTTTTGATCTTTGATCAAGATTCCACCTTGGCTGAGTTATCCACTGGACTTGACAAAAACATTATATCCAGCTTTGCTATGAGGAAAGTGGTGATTTTGTTACTTGATTGTCTCAGGTGTTAGAGGAGTGGTAGCTTCATTGCTAAAAAATGCTATTGTGCCTTTTAAAAAAAAATTGCAGAGGCAGTACATGGTATATGCCTTTCTGAATCTTCTGTGATCTGATTATGGTTTCAAGAGCAGAGGACTGGACTTATTCAAGTATAATATGGTTTCTGTGCCCAGCACCTCAGGGAAATTGTTGCAATCTTGTCTCCAACAAACAGTTGGTGTAATGAAGGGGAAAAAAGGATTACTTAGAAAAGGTGTTTTTTCCCCACCTTCCTCAAATGTGTTGCTTCCCCATCTCTGCTTCAGAAACCAGCTGCATTTCAGATAAGGCTTTTGGAGGTAGTGGACAGCTTAGGGATGGTTATAGGAGTGTTTAGATCTTTGGTCTGTGGATTGTTGGGGTTAAAGGAGGTACATTCATATGCATGCTGGCTGTGACTCAAAAATGGTTCTGAGTACACAGGGCTCAGCCAACATCTGCCTGTAGTGTGCCATTTCAAACCAACTGTAACTCCTTTTTTCAATCCAGAGGTACGGCTACACTGCCGCTTTTTTCGATCCTTTTGTCTGCAGAGGCCCTGTCTAGATTGGGCCAAATGTCGGGGGAAAAAACCCTGTTTTGGAAGCCCCCTTATTCCTCATAGAACATGGAATACAGGGGCTTCTGAAAGAGCACATTTGTTCTTGTGGAAAAACAATGGAAGAGCAAATGCATCCCTGGATGCAGAAGGTATCCCAGAAAAACTCTTGTAATCTAGCTGTACCCTATGAGAACAATACTGAGTAAATTATAAACCTATCAAAATAATTTATCCTGTTAAATATTAGATAAGACCTAGGCAATAATGTTTGTGGCAAAACCAACCTTTATATTCACTATGTACCATCAGTTTTATTTTTTCACAGGCTTATGTACAAATGGCTATAGTTTCAAGAATGCTTGGTGTAGATCTTGTAGGTGTTTGTCTCTGTTTGAAGAGTTGGAGCAAATGCAGTTATACCTTAGTGCTTGGCTGTAAACGATGGATCGTGTGGTGTGTCCTGGATGGAAGCTGGAGGCATGTAGGTAGGCATAGTGATCTGTAGGTTTTCGGCATAGGGTGGTGTTTAGGTGACCATCACTTATTTGCACCATAGTATCCAGGAAGTTGATCTCTTGTGTAGACTGGTCCAGGCTGATGTTGATGGTGGGGTGGGAATTGTTGAAATCATGGTGAAATTCTTCCAGAGCCTTCTTTCCATGGGTCCAGATGATGAAGATGTCATCAATGTAGCGTAAGTAGAGGAGGGGCGCTAGGGGACAAGAGCTGAGGAAGCATTGTTCCAGGTTGGCCATAAAAATGTTGGCATATTGTGGGGCCATGCAGGTGCCCATAGCGGTGCCACTGGTTTGGAGGTATAAATTGTCCCCAAATCTGGAATAGTTGAGTGAGAGGATAAAGTCACAGAGCTCAACCACCAGTTGTGCCATGGCATCGTCAGAGATACTGTTCCTGTCAGCTTGTATTCCATCTACGTGTGGGATGTTAGTGTAGAGAGCCTCTACAGCCATGGTGACTGGAATGGTGTTTTCTGGAAGATCACCAATGCATTGTAGTTTTCTCGAGAAGTCAGTGGTGTCTCGGAGATAGCTGGGAATGCTGGTTGCGTAAGGTATGAGAAGAGAGTCCACATATCCAGAAAGTTCTGCAGTGAGAGTGCCAATGCCCTATATGATGGGGCGTCCAGGACTTCCAGGTTTATGGATCTTGGGTAGTAGATAGAATAACCCTGGTTGGGGCTCTAGAGGTTTGTCTGTGTAGATTTGTTCCTGTGCTTGTGTAGGGAGTGTCTTGAGCAGGCGGTGCAGTTTCTTAGTGAATTCCGCAGTGGGATCTGAGGAAAGTAGCCTGTAGAATGTGGTATTGAAGAGTTGTCTGGCAGCCTCCTTTTGGTAGTTTGACCTATTCATGATGACAATAGCACCTCCTTTGTCAGCTTCTTTGATTATGATGTCAGAGTTGTTTCTGAGGCTGTGGATGGCATTGCGTTCCACATGGCTGAAGTTATGGGTCAAGAGATGCTATTTTTCCACAATCTCTGCTTGTGCATGTCAGAGGAAGCATTCTATGTATAGGTCCAGTCTGTCATTTTGACCCTCAGGAGGAGTCCATGCAGAATTTTTCTTCTTGTACTGTTGGAGGGAGCGTATCTGTCCATCAGTGCGCTGTTCAGTGTTGTGTTGAAAGTATTCCTTGAGTCGGAGATGGCGAAAGTAGGCTTCCAGATCACCGCAGAACTGTATCATGTTGATGTTCATGTTGTATCAACATCAGCTGTTGATGTTGATACTGGCAGATATCCGTGGATTTGCAGAGCTCTCTCCATCAGAAGGACTTGTTTGTCAAAAAAATGCTTCCTAAGAGGGCCTAGAATGTTTACAGGCTTCAGGACTACAGATTGACTACTTGCTGCATCTGAAATTCTTAGCTTTTTTGTTCAATTCTATTAAGGTCCACCTCACAGCAATTTCAGTTTACCATCTTTCTGTATAACTGTGCTCAGTCCTCTCTCATCTGACAGCAATAGGGTCCTAATTTTTCAATGGTTATATGATTACATAATTAAACACATTTTAAAATCCCTACTTTGAACCACTTTTAGTATATTCCATGCATCATCTTGCTGTGAAGACAGTCTCCCAACTTTTGATCGCTTTGTCCGGGAGAATGACTGAGCTTCAAACACTTATTACATATCAAAGGTGTAAAGTGGTGCTAAAAGTTCATGCAAAGTTCATCTCCAAGGTGATTCAGAATTCCACCAGAAGTCAATTAATGTGCATGTTTTCTTTTCAAAACTATATTCTTCGTTGGGAGAGAAGTTGCACACTACTAGAGGTTTCCAGAGTTCTACTGTGTTGACAAGACCAAACCATTAGGTTCTCTTGTATGTTTGTGGCTGTAGCTGACCATTCCAAAGGTCAGGCTGTCAAGCATAAAGAACGATGATTTACTCTGCATATCTTGCTGTGTTACAGGTTGGCTTCCATTGAACTTCAAGTCTTAGGCTGGTCCACACTAGAAACTTAGATCTACATAACTACTTTGCTCAAGGGTGTAATTTAAGTCTACGTAAGTCCCTGTATAGAGGGCTTCCTAGATCAATAGATATAGAATTCTTCCATCAGCCTAGCTACTGACTCTCAGTGAAGTGGATTACCAATGCCAGTGGGAGAGTCCTGCCCATCAGTATATGTAGTGTAGAGGCTGAAGGGCTAGAGCTGTGCAGCTGTCGTGTTTTACGTGTAGCCAAGCCCTCATTCTATCATAGTTTCAGGGACCCTTGGCCTGTTTCAGAAACATATCTGAGATCTGCAAGTCAGTGGTGTGGAGTAACCTACTACTGACTTTTGTCAGGCATTTTATATACTGGGCTACATCTACATTGCCCAGTCTTGCACAAGAACATATGCAAATGAGGTGTGGCGATGAATATCGCCACACCTCATTTGCATATTTAATGAGCCGCCACTTTTGTGCAAGAAGGAGTAGTCTACACTGCTCCTTCTTGAACAAGAGCCATTCTGCTGCTTATTTTTAGGCAGAATGGCTCTTGCACAAGAGGGGGGTTTTACGCAAGAAGGGGAAGTATAGACTGCTCTTTCTTGCGTAAAAGCCCCTTGCCCCAAAATGGCGACTCATTAAGTATGCAAATGAGGCACAGCAATATTCATTGCCACGCCTCATTTGCATATGTTCTTTCACAAGACTGGGCTATGTAGACACAGCCAGGATGTAGCTGCCAGAACAAATGCCCAGTTCAGGAAAGCAGAACTATAATCACTCTTCAGCTAGTGTAGTTGATGTTCCTCATCCCATCATTCAGAGGGAGTACTGCTTTTCATTCATCTGTGTAGAATCCCTGCTGATTTAATAAAATCACTTAGTTTAATAAAATCACTTAGGAAAGTTAGATGTCAGCAAGTCACCAGGTCCTGATGAAATGCATCCCAGGATACTCAAGGAGCTGATAGAGGAGGTATCTGAGCCTTTAGCTATGATCTCTGAAAAATCATGGCAGACAGGGGAGATTCCAGAAGACTGGAAAAGGGCAAATATTGTGCCCATCTATAAAAAGGGGAATAAGAACAACCCAGGAAACTACAGACCGGTCAGTTTAACGTCTGTCCCAGGGAAGATACTGGAGCAGGTAATTAAGGAAATCATATGCAAACACTTGGAAGGTAATAAAGTGATAGGGAATAGCCAGCATGGGTTTATGAAGAACAAGTCATGCCAAACTAATCTGATAGCTTTCTTTGATAGGATAACGAGCCTTGTGGATAAGGGAGAAGCGGTGGATGTCATATACCTAGACTTTAGTAAGGCATTTGATACGGTCTCGCATGATATTCTTATTGATAAACTAGGCAAATATAACTTAGATAGGGCCACGATAAGGTGGGTGCATAATTGGCTGGATAACCGTAGTCAGAGAGTTGTTGTTAACGGTTCTAAATCCTGCTGGAAAGGGATAGCAAGTGGAGTTCCTCAAGGGTCTGTTTTGGGACCCGTACTGTTCAATATCTTCATCAATGATGTAGATATTGGGATAGAGAGTACGCTTATTAAGTTTGCAGATGATACCAAACTGGGTGGGGTTGCAACTTCTTTGGAGGATAGGGACATAATTCAAAATGACCTTAGCAAGTTAGAGAAATGGTCAGAGGTAAACAGGATGAGGTTTAATAAAGAGAAATGCAAAGTGCTCCACTTAGGAAGGAACAATCAGTTCCATACATACAAGATGGGAAGCGACTGTCTAGGAAGGAGCATGGCGGAAAGGGATCTAGGGGTCATAGTGGACCACAAGTTGAATATGAGTCAACAGTGTGATGCTGTTGCAAAAAAAGCAAATATGATTCTAGGTTGTATCAACAGGTGTGTTGTAAGCAAAACTCGTGAAGTCATTCTGCCGCTCTACTCTGCGCTAGTTAGGCCTCAGCTGGAGTACTGTGTCCAGTTCTGGGCGCCACATTTCAAGAAAGATGTGGAGAAATTGGAAAGGGTACAGAGAAGAGCGACAAGAATGATTAAAGGTTTAGAGAACATGACCTATGAAGCCAGGCTTCATGAACTGGGCTTGTTTAGTTTGGAAAAAAGAAGATTAAGGGGGGACATGATAGCGGTTTTCAAATATCTAAAAGGGTGTCACAAGGAGGAAGGAGAAAATTTGTTCTTCTTGGTTTCTGAGGACAGGACAAGGAGTAATGGGCTTAAAGTGCAGCAGGGGAGGTTTAGATTGGACATTAGGAAAAAATTCCTAACTGTCAGGGTGGTCAAATATTGGAATAAATTGCCAAGGGAGGTGGTGGAATCTCCCTCTCTGGAGATATTTAAGAACAGGTTAGATAGACATCTGTCAGGGATGTTGTAGACGGAGCGTGGTCCTGCCTTGAGGGCGGGGGGCTGGACTCGATGACCTCTTGAGGTCCCTTCCAGTCCTATTATTCTATGATTCTATGATACATACATGAAACAAGAGTGGCTATTTCCCTACAGTATTGTAGTTCTTTAAGGGTATGTCTACACAGCAAAGTTATTTTGAAATAATGGCCGTTATTTTGAAATAACTTTACTAGTGTCTACACAGCCAAACCGCTATTTCAAAATTAATTCAAAATAGTGGAATGCTTATTTTGAATTTGGTAAACCTCATTCCATGAGAAATAAAGCCAAATTCGAAATAGCTATTTTGAAATAAGTGCTGTGTAGACACTTACATTGAAATAGGGGGCCTCTAGCCTTCCCAGGGTGCCCTGGTGGCCACTCCAGCCTCAACCAAGAGCACTCCTCTCCCTCCCCCAGCCCCGGATCCCTTAAAGAGGTTGACTCTCACCACAGTGCCTGTGCCAGCTGTAAGCCTGCCAGCCCAGAGCCAGCAGTCACTATCCCTGACCCAGTGGCTCCAAAACATCAGCCAGCCCTCCACCGCTCCCCAGGAGCAGTCTTCTAGCTCCCAGGAGCCTTCCAGGGCCTGGAGAAGGCAGGCACCTTCCTAGTCCAGGGTGGAGATCATGGACCTTATTCAGGTTTGGGGGGGGATGCCCCCAATGTCCATGATCTCTGCACTAGACAGAAGAACGCGGCTGACTATGGCAGGATAGCTGCCAGCCTGGCCATCAGGCTTGCATGAAGCAGGTTTGCATGAAAATTAAGTTGGTCCGGCAATACCCCCACCCTGAGCCCCGAGTTTCCTCTCCCCCTTCTTCCAGCTTCCCCCTTCCAGCTCCCTCCTCCCAAGTTTCTCCCTCCCCTCTTCCACCCTCCTTTCCCCAGTCTCACCAGAGTTTCATTCCCCCCTCCCCAGTTTTGTTAAATAGAGAGAGTTTGTGTTCATGAAAATACATGTATTTTATTTGACATCAGGAAGGGGGGTTAGGGAGGGGTAAGTGAAAGGAATGAGGCACAGGCCCCCAGTAGGGCAGACCAGGGAGCATCTTAGTGCTCCTCAGGGTGGAAGCTCTCCTGCAGGGCCTCCTGGATACCGACAGCCCCCATGATGGACCTCCCAGATGGCAGCATGCAGAAAGTGCCGCCAGTCTCACAGCAACGCATCCACAAGAAGCACCAGAGTGCCCAGAGGCAGCTCTGGCTCCATGTTGCAGAATGCTGTGGTGTCCCAAGTGAGGGCAACCAGAGCGCACAGAGACAAAATGCTTTGCTGTCCCTTATCGAGGTAGGCAAGCAAGCAAGGAAACCTGAGAACTGGCAGTCCTGGGGGGTCCCTTTAAGTACAAGCTTCACATAGCCTCAGACAGCAGCCACACAAAGTAACTCCTGACCTGATGACCTTCTGGACCTGGTTCCGGCCGGCCTTAAATGCGATTCAGCGTCCACTCAGTGTGGACACACTATTTCGAAATAGCAAAACGCTATTTTGAAATGCATTTTGTGTGTAGATGCGTTATTTTGAAATAAGCTATTTTAAAATAACTATTTCGAAATAAGATATTTCGAAATAATGCTGTAGTGTAGACATACCCTAAGATGATGACCATGATTTTGGAGTTTTTCTGTGTGTATGTGTTTGGTTTTTTTAATACAAGCCACAAAAACTGTCATAAAAGACAATTTTTGTTTACTACTTGTATCAGTTTAAAACCACTGATATAGAGGTAAAGAACTTCATATTCCAGTTGCTGATCCCCTGAGTTACCCAGTCATGTTAAATTTTGGAATCTGAACAAACTGAATTCCTTATAGTAGATAACTACACTGAATATTATATTATATTATATTATATTATATTATATTATATTATATTATATTATATTATATTATATTATATTATATTATAATATAATATAATATAATATAATATAATATAATATATTATATATTAAAGTTTTTATGTTGCAAGGCATGTGTTTTGAGAGAGAAGAAGGTTTAAATGTTATAGATTAATAGGCTACAATAAGTATTTTTTCTGATGTGGCGCATTAGAGCATTTCAAAATAAACTGTACCTGTCAGAATAAGATCCAATATGTAATGTTAGTAATCAGCTAAGAGGCACTTTGTGAGCCATGGTATTAATCACAATGTCAAATTCAATTGCATGGGCATGTTTCTATCCACTTTTCACTTAGAATTTATTTCTGAGCATGATCAAAGCTTTACTCTTCTTTAGATTCGGCATTAGCTAATTTGGCTTTTGGCAACCTGTATCTTGGTTCCTATTAAACACCATCCATAAATTTGAGATAAGAATTGTGCCAAAACATTTCAGGATTATAAAATGGTGGTAATATTGTTGGCTGCATTATCAAACTGTATTATAGGCTGCTGTGCTGTAAGATTTACTGCTAACATACTGAAAAGCTTCAAGGATGAAAAATATTCACCTACTGTGCTTTGTTCTTGTGTGTTTTAAATTAGCTGTGCACTGAAGCAAAGTGAAGAAAGTAATATGATCTTAAACTATTTCTAAAGTTCTTGTGTGAATTTCATATATTTTAGACTGTTTAAGAGAACTGTTATTTTACAGATGTGCTGTAGTATGGCGTATTTTTGGCAATATAATGAATACATTATATTGCAAAATAGTATTTTTTAGATTTTGAGTATATATACCTGTGAGTAACTTCGTTGCTAGTTTGCAATTGATTATAAACCTGCATACCTGAGATTTGTATTGAGGGTCTTTTTCTTTATAATTCTTGCTTCTCTGGGTGTTTCCAGAATCTTGCTGAATCTCAGATTTCTGTTTTTAGATCCAAAGAGGCCAACCTGAGTAGGTGAAGGGATAAAGAGCAAGCACAGTCGGGATGGGCAATAATTTTCGTGGGGGGGGGGGGCACTTCACAAATTTTGGTACATGGTGGCAGGCTGGCTCTGGCTCCCTGGGAAGGGCTGGAGCCTTGGGCGGAAGGGATGGGGCTACAGAGACAGAGAAAGAGAGCATGTGAGTGTGACAGAGAGACCCTTTTGTGTGTGAGAGACTATGTCTTTGTGACATAGATTGAGTGTGTGTGATACAGAGACATGAGAGTGTGTGCATCAGTGTGCTTGACAGTGACTGCATGTGTGGCACAGAGAGTGGTACAGACTGAATGTGTGAGACAGTGACACTGTGTGTGTGTGTGTGTGTGTGTGTGTGTGTACTGGCTGCTGCTGAGTAAGCATGTAGCTTCTTTCAGAAACTGTTTCTTTAAGGGAAATCTGTCATGGTCTGTATCTCCCCTATGCCCCCACTCTGCACTCCTCAGGCTTCAGATTGGAGCAGCTCTGCTGACTGTGTCTCCCCTTCTATGACCCCTGCTCTGCAGAGATGGTGTACAGGGGGCTGGGGAACACTTTGATTTCAGCACTCCCTTCTCTCCTCCATCCCTGCTCAGCGCAGCTTGCAGGGGAATCCTGGAAGCAGCTTGGCTACAGGATGGAGCAAGGTGGGGGTAGGGGCAGCTGAACACACTGCTGGCTGTAAGTATGCACCTCTGCTAATCAGCTTGACGGGCTAGATCTGGTCAGTGGGCCTGAGTTTGCCCACTCCTGAAGTACACTAACAATTTTTTATCTGGCATGTTGGGTGAATGGGGGTGCCAGTTAATCAGATATTCTAATTAACAGAATTATACTTACCCATGGAATATTGATTTTCAGAGAATTACAGTGGGGGAGGTCTAGGTTGGATATTAGGAAAAACTATTTCACTAGGAGGGTGGTGAAGCACTGGAATGGGTTATCTAGGGAGGTGGTGGAATCTCCATTCCTAGAGGTTTTTAAGTCTCGTCTTGACAAAGCCCTGGCTGGATTGATTTAGTTGGGATTGGTATTGCCTTGGGCAGGGGGCTGGACTTGATGACTTCCTGAGGTCTCTTCCAGATCTATGATTCTATGAATTAGAATTCAGTTAAATGAATAAAATATAAAATAGTGCCCAGGTACTCACCAATCCAGTAGCAGTACTAACCACTGCAGAGTGGTTGGATTCATGAATTACTTTTCTGTATATAAGGAAAGTTTTCTATGCAGTAGGTTGTCTTATGATGCTGCATATTACTCTGGGCAGCGCATGGCATACACCAGGCCTGGGCTAAATATAGCCTGTGGGCTGGATCCAAACCACCAAATCTAGCCTGCAGATGATGCGGGGAGCCCCAGGCAGGTTCCCTGCTTGTCATGTCCCACCTACATGCTGCTCAGAAAAGTGGCTCCTGGGCCATTTCTCTTTAAAAACTGTGAGCCTGGAGGGGAGGCGGGGGAAGGCTTCAGGTACTGCCCACACCCTCTATCACAATCCCATTGGCTGGTTTCTGGCCAGAAACCGGCCAGTGGGAGCTGCCTATTTGAATAACAGACAGCTCACAAAGCACTGCATCCCACTTCCCTCTGGCTCATAATTATTCACACATGCACATGGATCTGCACCGTGTGTGGGGGGTGGGGCAGACTCCCTGTCTGCCCGAGAAATGTGCTTGGCTGCTGACTGGGAATTACTCAGAGCCTGCTTCTGGCACCCCAGCCCCTCTCTTCCCCAACCCTCTGCCACCCACTCCTGCCCCCCTACTTCACATACTGAAACCCTCTGTCCCCCTCCTACATCCATATATGCAAGAGCTCTCAGTGGGCAGAAATGTGTAGCCTCTTATTTGTCAGCCACTTCTCTTAATTAAAATTACTTTAACTCATCTAATGAGTAGTTGGCCAGTCCAGTGCCCCAGGTCACAACCCCTTCCTTCATCCAAACTCCCTCCCAGACTCCAGTTTCCCTCCTGCACCTCAGTCCCTTACCCCAAGCTCCCTTGTACACCCAACTTCCATCCCAGACCCTGCACTTCCTCCATTAATATCATGGAAGGGTGCAGCCCACGACCACTTTCCTTGGCATGCCCCCCATCAAAAATTATTGCCCACCCTGATAAACAACCAAATCACTAAATACACTTTACGCTAAAACTACACTAAACATAATTTAATCTTTTTTTGATGATTCTTGCAGTGCCTCAGGGTCATAATTATCAATATCAATTATCATTGTAGATATAGAAGGTATTAGAGAGTGGGCTGGATCTGTAATGTCCCTGGAAGCTGCTTTTTTGAATAAATCCCTGATTTCAGCTTTCTTACTTGTCTTCTGCCTCTCTTGCGTAAAAGTTGAGTGCAGAATATGCAATTCCATAACATGCTGGGCAGTATACTATCAGTTTCTAGATTGAAGATTTATATTGGGAGATATCAGAAATGCCAGTTAATAGAGCTTTACAGTTGCTAAAGTGTCAGATAACACAGTTTTTACTGTACTTTCTTTGTGTAATAAATAGCTATTTATAATAATGGAATTCACCTTCTAGTTAACTGCCATTTTGTATTTTGTTTTATTAATGTTTCTTTCCAAAGTGAATCAGAGTTGTTGTCCCTGCTTTGGATATTCTTGGTACCAAGATGAATACATTGTGAATCAGGAGATTCAGTTGTTTCAACTATGACTGGGATTCTTTGAGCATATATATAGTGTTCTGTACTTCTGCACCATATATGATTTTAACTTTCATACCTTAATAAAGTTATCAAATTACTATTGTACCATTGCTGTGGAAAACACAAATTTGTGAATGTTTTGACTTTTGTGTTTAAATTTAATCATGGTGTTTCATAAAGGTGGTCTGTTGCATTTAATTTTTTAAATGAAAGCACAAAGTTGAAGGATTTTGTTCCCTACAACATTGAAGTTTGAATTTAGCATGTTATTGTGGAAATAGCATATTAAAATGAACTTTGTGAGGGGGAATTAAGGTGAGGAATGATTGAGTGGCAGGGTGCTCAGCAAGCCCAGGGCAGTTAAGGGCATAATTTCAAAAAAAGCTTAACACTGTGTTCCTGTGTGTGGTGGTGATGCATGTGTGAATCTCGAGCATTGCAGACTGATACAGCATTTAAAAGTGGTAAAATACATTCTTTGCAGTACGTGATTTTTCTAATACTTGCAATTTCACTATTATTAAAACTTTTACAAATATGTCACTTACTAATAGTTTTTAAAGCCACTTTTCAGTTATTAGAGCAATAAACAAAGTGACGGGGAAAATACCCAGGCTGGTTAAAACAAAACAAACAAGCAACCTTCAGCCTCCGAAACCCATCTCCTTCACCATCACCATCCGTTTGTTGGTCTTGTTGCATATTTCAGCTCAAAATGCATCTAAGGAATTCCATGAAAATCTTGAAAAAATTATCTTGCTGCTGAAAATAAGCATGATAAACTCATGCAAAGAGGAGATTATTATTCTGAACTACTTGGCACTGGTGAAGCTTCAGCTGGAAAACTGTTTCCCATTCTGGGCACCATACTTTAAGAAAGATGTGGTTAGAGTTCAGAGGAGAACAACAAAATGAAAAAAGGTTTAGAAAACATTATTTGTGAGGAATGGTTAAAAATAAGGCAAGTTTAGTTCTGAGAGAGAAAACTGAAGGGAGAACTGGTAACAGCCTTCAATTATGTTGACTGTTATAAAAAGGATGGTGATCAAATATTCTCCATGTCTCTCTGAAGGCAAGAAATGAAGTAATGGCTTTAAATCTGCATGAAGTAAGATTTATGTTTCTAACTATACAAATAGCTAAGAACTTGAACAAGTTACCAACAGAGGTTGTGGCATCCTTTGCATTGGAGATTTTTAAACATAGGTTCATAAACATCAAACATGATTGTTTAAGTATACTTAGGCCTGCCTCAATGTGAGATAGACTAGCTATCCTCTCGCAGTCCCTTCTAGTCCTTCATATTTATGATTCTGTTAAAAAAATCACACTATTATATAGGTCCTGGAAAAATAGGGTCTTACCAAATTTATGATGCACCAAAGGAAATCAGTGGTAAAATACCCATGGACTTCCATGATGAAAGATCAGGCCAGATATGGGATAATTTCTCAACTATAGCTCCAGGAGAAAATCACAGATCACAGCTCCTCACACAAATATTTTAAAAGATTAAAAAAATCCATATTATTACTCCAATTCATGACTGACTGAACATGTCATACAATAACATTTATTTAAACATTTTTCAATTGATTAAAAAACACAAATATTTTAAAGATTTAGATTATGGGTTGTTTTTTGAAGATTCCATCCCAGTAACTATATGCATTATGTAACATAAGATAAAGCAATAATCTTTTCACAGCTGTATTGGTCAGATTATCTGTGCTTTAGACTATACTGACATGCAGTTGATGGAATGCATTTTCACTTAAACATAAATCTGTTAACACTTTATGTAAACTAAATGTTTCCAAATGTTTTCTAAATTTAGTATTAAGTTGCGGAAAAAGTGTTTTCCTGTTTTGGTTTGTTTTTAATAGTCACTTTTAGAGCTTTTTTGATAATAGATACTGGATGCAAAAGTACTTTCTTATGTACAGACAGAAGATCCTCTCTTTTATGAGGCTGATTTTGATGTTTGTTTTTCATTTTAAACATAACTTCTGTTTTTACAGTAACTTTCTAGAAATGTAAACCAGGAACATAAACTAGTTCTTCCCCAAAATATTTTTATCTCATCACTCTTGCACACTGGTTTGTTAACGATGTGGTTACTCAAGTGTTGGGCTGGAACTGATTTAATTGGACTAGTCATAGCCATTTTAAGAACATTTATTACTTGTAAAAATTACCACAGATTGACAGCTTTGGAGACTGAGTCCCAGTCTCTGCTTCAAAATGCTTTGTCATTCTAATTATATCAGTGCCAGCAAATCCTCCTAATGTAGATCACAACTTATATCGGCAACAAAAGTGCTTTTGCTGATATAGTTTACACGTAGGGACATAGGACTAGAAGGAGCCATTTGGTCCAGTCCTTTGTGGCGGGCAACTCTGTCATATAACCTCATTAGCTATTCATAAACCTCTTAAGATCCCTCTTTAAGCAAGTTATTTTGCTCCTCACTAATTCTACTTGAAGGTATTGACAGAACCTCACTCCTCTGATTATTAGAGACCTTTAATTTCCAGCCAGAAGTTAATCATGGACAGAATATATCCATTTGTTCTTGTGACAACATTGCCCTTCAGTTTAAATAGCTTTTCTCCCTCCCTGATATATTTAAATTTATCCCAGATCCCCACTCAAAACTATCATTAATGGCAAAGAGCACTTTTATGGCAGTTATCTGCATTTATTTTAGAGCTTTTGCTGGTACAGAAATGTAATTTAAAAAAAATGAACATAAACCTCATTACTATATTGGCAAAGGTTTTTAGTATAGATCTGGCCTATCATCTCATGTATAATATTGGATTGGGCAGTGAAAATATCATTCTGTTTTTTCTGTGAACTGGTAGAAAAATGATAGATTGTTTAAAACAAGATGAATATTGAAGCTTTTGGTATTAGCCCAAATTATTTCTTTAAGATGAAGAATGCAGATGTGCAGGAAAATTCCATTTTTTTAGAATAGGGATTTGTGGGAATTATTTAGATCTCCAGTTACTCCCTTCTGTAAGCCTATTGGTGATTATTGAATCCTTGCTCATTTTCTTTGTCTCACAACCATATCTTGTGCATAGTACCTGCAGCAGTGTTGGAATATTGTAAAATAGGCGCTGGAACCTATTGATAAGGAAAAAATTCATCCTGTGAGTTTTACATGTAATTAAAAATGTTTGAGAAATAGAGATGGTTGCTGAGAAGGAAGTTCTATCTGCCTCCGTAACACCAATATTCATTTCTTCACTATGGAAGAGTAATTTTATTAAAATTGGAAGGTAATTCACCATGACTTTGCTTTTGCCATTTGGTTTTGTGATTGTGTGAATTGTGTGGTTTCTTGTTATCCATCTAACTATTCAACCTCTTCCTAGGATAGAATCCTATTCTACAAGGTCTGTTGCTACCTCAGTGACTTTTCTCAAGAAATGTTCCCATTACTTTTGGCTTCTGCCCCTGAAGTGGGGTTTTGGTTTTGGCCCTAAGCCTCAGCAAGTTTAATGCCAGCCTTATTGTTACCATTAAAACAGAGGTGTGACCCACCTTGGGGTCCCAACTCAGAGTTTGAGATCTACTGATCTGAAGGATTAGACTTGAAGGATCTCCAACACCCCTTTCTCCTGTTGAGGGTACTACTGCTCAGTAGTTACCTGAAGTGGAGACTCTCCAAGGACAGTACTTGAAGGAAGAGAGCTTACTCACCCTGGGCAATAACTACCTCATTGAGATGTGTGTCCCTATGGGTGTTTCTCTTCCTGTCCTCCTTCCCCTCTGCTTTAGAGTTTCTTTTATTGGATTTTGCAGTGGAGAAGGAACAAAGGTTGGTATGCTCACATACCACAAAGGTTGGTACGTCTAGACTACCGGGTTTTGTTGACAGAAGTTTTGTCGACAGTATCTGTCGACAAAACTTCTGTCGACAAAGAGCGTCCAGACACATTGAGTTCTGTCGACAAAGCAAGCTGCTTTGTCGACAGAACCCTGTAGTCTAGACGCAACCCTACAGGCAATAATACCTTCTGTCGACAGAACTCCGTCGACAGAAGGTGTTATGCCTCGTAAAATGAGGTATACCAGTGTCGACAAAACTGCTGAGTTCTGTCGACGTTATGTCGACAGAACTCAGCGGTAGTGTAGACGCTGGTATAGTTTTGTCGACAAAAGTCCACTTTTGTCGACAAAACTCAGTAGTCTAGACACACCCTTAGTGACTTTGGTGCAGGATATTTGCTGCAAAGAGCAAGTGCATGTCTAGTGGGCACTGCTACCAGAAATTTCCCATTAAAGGTGTCTGGGGCCCATGCACACCCAAAGTGGAGCACCCATTGAATAATTTCTCCTCCTGCATAAGCTGTGATTCTAAAAGCAATAACATAGAATCATTGAACTGGAAGGAACTTCAAGAGGTCATCAAGTTCAGTCCTGTGCACTCATGGCAGGACAAGCACCATCTAACATGGGATTTTACCAACACAGATTGAGTTCACATTGTATAAAAATAATCTCTATTAAAATATAGGAATGTGAGGTTTTTAAAGCAGCATTTATCGCTGAAGATTGTCCTCCATTATTAGAGTCCTTCAGTTGTGATAATTCTATTCAATTAGCAAAACTCTTTAATGACTATAGTTTAAAAACAGGAAGAAAATTTCAGTCATGCTTTCTTTTTATGCATTACAAAAATGTTTTATAATAAATTTTGTTTATTGCTATCTGCTCAAGCAATTAAATGTAATTGAACTTCTGGAGTTTGTAAGTTAAATCTTTGCTTATATTGTACCTTTGACTTAATTTCCTGTTTTAAACAATTACTTTTGTGTTATTTTAAGCTTTTTGCTAGCATTTCAAAATATCAGCCTTTCCTAATATAGTTACGAAAAAGTGGAGTCCAGTCATGAGATTTTTAAAGGCATAGAAAAGGAAGATTCTCTGGTCTGTATCAGTTCTTAGTCCTGATTTTAGTTGAGTTTAACACAGCAAAATAGGGGATCATATAAGATCCTTATATTTACCACATATTCTGCAGTTTGACAGTAAATTGAGCACATTCTGGGTCATTCATTTACAATCCCAAAGATATCTATATACCACAGTATCGAATGTGTAGGGTTCCCAATTAATGACTAACCAATGAATGTCTTTTTCTATCACTCATATGGGTTTTGGAGGTCCAGACTACTGGACTTCTGGTTTTAATGGAATTTGTTGATAAACAGGTACATCTATAACCAATTTTTTATTTAAAACTTAATTAAACACTCAAGATTGGGATTTGCCATGTAATGAGTCTATCAGAAAAGGCTTCTTTTACATATATTTCTTTGTTCAATAGTGGCTAGACTCAGACTGGAATGCAGCATTACTGCAGTCATGCCACTGTAGAAATCAAATGAGCTGTTCAAAATGCCAAAAATTCATCCCTAATTTGCATTTCCTGTTTTAGAAGAGACAAGGTTGGGGACACACTGCTGCAAAACACAGCTGCCATTGAGGCTCATGCCACTAGCTTTTGCAGACTAGAACAGTTCCATTAGCTCTCTGTGCACCTGGCAGTAGACCACACAGAGTTTGATTAGTGCTGCAATTATCAAGGGTGAGAGACACATTGACATTTCTTTCCTCACCCGCTTGGCAGATGGCAGGGTAAGAGAGTACTTCACTGTTGGCACTAGAGAGCATACAGCTTGTGTTACTTGTTATCCTGCTTTTTCATACAAAGACAACTCACTCTGCAATCATTATGTGGGATATGTTTTTGAAAACAACAATTTATTTTAATAGTTTCATTTTAAAATAACAGTTTGGTTTTGTGTTTTTTATTTGTAAACAATTGTGATTATTAGGAAACTACTTAAATGCTTTAAATAGTCTAAAATGTTACTATAGCTCTGCCTAGTTCTGTAGCAGATTTTCATCAAAATATACATTTTCTCTTTTGTTTTTTTTATGGTAGATTCAGATCTCTTATTTGTTTTAATTTTTATCGTTTTAACTGATGAGGGTTCTTGCTGTGTTATATCTGTAACCTGTTACCGTAATCTTGGGACAATGTTTACAAAAGTAGATGTATTTAAGTCAGGATTGTAAAATTATACTAGTTTTGTGTAAGGAAAATTAAAAAGAAAATGGGCTATAAAAAGAATACTTCACCCTATTTTTTTATGTCTGAAAATTTCTAGAAGAATTTTGTTCTTCCTTAGTCAACTGCAGCTCTCTCAGGCTATATCTAGACTACAAGCCTCTTTCAAAAAAGAGCATCTAGACTACAACCAGTACTTTCGAAAAAGCAAGCTGCTTTTTCGAAAGAGAGCACTCAGTCTGGGTGCTCTCTTTTGAAAAAGCACAGTTTGCATTACATAGCACTTTTCGAAAGAGCACTTTCATAGAATACTAGGACTGGAAGGGACCTCGAGAGGTCATCGAGTCCAGTCTTCTGCCCTCATGGCAGGACTAAATACTATCTAGACCACCCCTGATAGGCATTTATCTAACCTACTCTTAAATATCTCCAGAGATGGGGATTCCACAACTTCCCTGGGCAGTTTATTCCAGTGTTTGACTACCCTGACAGTTAGGAACTTTTTCCTCATTTCCAACCTAAACCTCCCTTGCTGCAGTTTAAGCCCATTGCTTCTTGTTCTATCCTCAGAGGCCAAAACGAACAAGTTTTGTTCCCTCCTCCTTATGACACCCTTTTAGATACCTGAAAACGTCTATCATGTCCCCCCTCAATCTTCTCTTTTCTAAACCAAAACAAACCCAATTCTATCAGCCTTCCTTCATAGGTCATGTTCTCTAGACCTTCAATCATTCTTGTTGCTCTTCTCTGGACCCTCTCCAATTTCTCCACATCTTTCTTGAAACGTGGTGCCCAAAACTGGACACAATACTCCAATGAAGGCCTAACCAGCAGAGAGTAGAGCAGAAGAATGACTTCTCGTGTCTTGCTCACAACACACCTGTTAATGCATCCCAGAATCCTGTTTGCTTTTTTTGCAACAGCATCACACTGCTGACTCATATTTGAAAGAAGGCGTTCTTCCTTGTAAAACAAGGTTTTCCGCAGTCAAAAAAACTGCCGTGTTCTTTTGATTTAGAACGCGGCAGCAGTCGACACGGGATGTTTTTTCGAAAAAAGGCCACTTTTTAAAAAAACACCCTGTAATCTAGACACACTCTTAAAGAATTAGACCTTGAAATTAGATACACGCTCTTTTAAAATGTTTTATCTTGGCTCAGACCTATCCACAGTGATGGATTTTGATTAGATTTTTCAGATACATTCCCATATTTTTTACTAACAATGTTTCTGAATATCATATTAGGAAAAGGGGAGAATGCAGTAGGGGGAGTAAGTAACAGTTGCCAATGTAAATGTATTTTGGGGAAGATGTTATAAGTGGAGCTAAACTTCCTGAAATCGTGTTTTAGTAGTCCTTACATGCTTTAAAACATTTCCATTAGATTTTGTAGGGTGGAATTGCAGTTAATTTTGCCACCTTACAGTCCAGTGCAATTTACTGAGTACACAAATTTTTCTGTTTCTTTTAAAAATAATGTATAAAGGACAGTAGTTCACACCATAAATACCTCTTACTTAATTATGTACAGTTGATAAACATTAAAATGTCCTGTTTCTAAGAGGTTATGAATGGAGCAAGCATGGAGACTGAGCTCTTTATAAATTTTGATTTAAATACAGGATTTTTGGGGGGCAAGTACAAAAATCTAACTGTTCAAATGTTAAAAATAAATAGAATATATTATTTAGTGGTTTTCAGAGCTGGCTTTAGCATATTTGAGCATGTCTGCAAAAATATATTTTCCCTTTTCCAATCTTTTCTCTTCACTTCTCCCCCCTCCCTTGAAAAACAAATCAAAACCAAAAGAACAAAGGGGAGGGGCAGTGGAGGCAAAACACCTAACGGGTTTCAAGACCGAACTTGATAAGTTTGTGGAGGGAATGGTATGATGGCACTGCCTAGGAGAACATGTGGCTTCTTGGCAACTGCCAGTAGTAAAAGTCCCCAAAAGTTGGAAATGGGACACTAGATGGAGAAGGCTCTGAGTTACTAGAGAGAACTCTTTCCCAGGTTTCTGCCTGATGCATCTTGCTCACATTTTCAGGGTCTAATTGATCCATATTTGAAGTCAGGAAGAAATATCCCCTTTGAATCAGCTTGGCAGAGACCCTTGGGGGCTTTTACCTTCCACTGAATGTTAGGGGTTTGTTTATAGAAGTCCTTTCTGTCATTAAAATCTGTGAATCTATGACTACTTGCTGCTCATGGTGTGAAATATCCTCTGGTAGTTTGAGCCTAGATACATAAATGCCATGACCTTGCATCTATACCTTCAAGTTAGAGATAGAGATACTGACATTGAAATGCTGAGGGAGATTAGAGAGGCTACCAAAATAAAGAACTCTATAATAATGGGGGATTTTAATTACCCCCATATTGACTGGATACATGTCACCTCAGGAAGAGAAGCGGAGATAAAATTTCTCAATGGCTTCAATGACTGCTTCTTGGAGCAGCTAGTGCAGGCACCCACAAGGGGAGAGGCAATTCTCGATTTAGTCCTGAGTGGAGTGCAGGATCAGGTCCAGGAA
Source organism: Pelodiscus sinensis (assembly GCF_052426305.1). NCBI lineage: Eukaryota > Metazoa > Chordata > Testudines > Trionychidae > Pelodiscus > Pelodiscus sinensis. The sequence goes on along the minus strand of NC_143053.1, from coordinate 185,247,642 downwards.
ATAACCGTTACAGGACCGCTTGGGAATAGTGACCATAATATAATAACATTCAACATTCCTGTGGTGGGAAGAACACCTCGGCAGTCCAGCACCGTGGCATTTAATTTCAAAAAGGGGAATTACACAAAAATGAGGTTAGTTAAACAGAAATTAAAAGGCACAGTGACTAGAGCCAAATCCCTGAAAGCTGCATGGAAACTTTTTAAAGACACCATAATAGAGGCCCAACTTAAATGTATACCCTAAATTAAAAAACATAGCAAGAGACCTAAAAAAGTCACCGTGGCTTAACCACCATGTAAAAAAAGCAGTGAGGGACAAAAAGGTATCTTTTAAGAAGTGGAAGTCCAATCCTAGTGAGATAAATAGAAAGGAACATAAACACTGTAAATCAAGTGTAAATATGTAATAAGAAAAGCGAAAAAAGATTTTGAGGAACAGCTAGCCAAAAACTCAAAAAGATATAACAAAACGTTTTTAAGTACATTAGAAGCAGGAAGCCTGCTAAAAAACCTGTGGGTCCCCTAGATGATCGAGCTATAAAAGGAGCAATCAAGGATGATAAAGCCATTGCGGAGAAACTAAATGATTTCTTTGCTTCAGTCTTCACGGCTGAGGACATTGGGGAGATTCCTGAATCTGCACCGTCCTTTGTGGGTGATGAATCTGAGGAACTGTCCCAGATTGAAGTGTCATTAGAGGAGGTTTTGGAACAAATAGAAAAACTTAATGTTAACAAATCTCCGGGACCGGAGGGCATTCATCTAAGGGTTCTAAAAGAACTCAAATGGGAAATTGCTGAGCTATTATCTGTGGTTTGTAACCTATCCTTTAAATCGGCTTCTGTACCTAATGACTGGAAGGTAGCCAACGTGACACCAATATTTAAAAAGGGCTCTAGAGGCGATCCTGGCAATTACAGACCGGTAAGTCTAACTTCAGTACCGGGCAAATTAGTCGAAACAATAGTAAAGAACAAAATTGTGAAGCACGTAGAAGAACATAATTTGTTGGACAAAAGTCAGCATGGTTTCTGTAAAGGGAAATCCTGCCTTACTAATATATTAGAGTTCTTTGAAGAGGTTAACAAACATGCGGACAAGGGGGATCCAGTAGATACAGTATACTTAGATTTTCAGAAAGCCTTTGACAAGGTCCCTCACCAAAGGCTCTTGTGTAAATTACATGGCCATGGGATAAGAGGGAAGGTCCTTTCTTGGACTGAGAATTGGTTAAAAGACAGGAAACAAAGGGTAGGAATAAATGGTAAATTTTCAGAATGGAGAGGGGTAACTAGTGGTGTCCCCCAAGGGTCAGTCCTGGGACCAGTCCTTTTCAACTTATTCATAAATGATCTGGAGAAAGGGGTAAGCAGTGAGGTGGCAAAGTTTGCAGATGATACCAAACTGTTTAGGATAGTCAAGACCGAAGCAGACTGTGAGGGACTCCAAGAAGTTCTCACCAACCTGAGTGATTGGGCAACAAAATGGCAAATGAAATTTAATGTGGATAAGTGTAAAGTAATGCACATCGGGAAAAATAACCCCAACTATACGTACAGTATGATTGGGGCCAATTTAGCTACGATAAATCAGGAAAGAGATCTTGGAGTTATCGTGGACAGTTCTCTGAAAACGTCCACACAGCGTGCAGCGGCAGTCAAAAAGGCAAATAGGATGCTAGGAATTATTAAGAAAGGGATAGAAAATAAGACCCAGAATATCTTACTGCCCCTGTATAAAACTATGGTACACCCGCATCTTGAATACTGTGTACAGGTGTGGTCTCCTCACCTCAAAAAAGATATTTTGGCCTTGGAAAGGGTTCAGAAAAGGGCAACTAAAATGATTAGGGGTTTGGAACAGGTCCCATATCAGGAGAGGTTAAAGCGACTGGGACTTTTCAGTTTAGAAAAGAGGAGAGTGAGGGGGGATATGATAGAGGTCTACAAAATCATGAGTGGTGTAGAGAGGGCCGATAAAGAAAAGTTATTTATTAGTTCCCTAAATAGAAGAACTAGAGGACACCAAATGAAATTAATGGGTAGCAGGTTTAAAATGAATAAAAGAAAGTTCTTCTTCACACAGTGTGTAGTCAACCTGTGGAACTCCTTGCCAGAGGAGGCTGTGAAGGCTAGGACTATAATAGAGTTTAAAGAGAAGCTAGATAATTTCATGGAGGTTAGGTCCATAAAAGGCTATTAACCAGGGGATAAAATGGTGTCCTTGGCCTCTGTTTGTCAGAGGCTGGAGAGGGATGGCAGGAGACAAATCGCTTGATCATTGTCTTTGGTCCACCCTCTCTGGGGCACCTGGTGCTGGCCACTGTCGGTAGACAGGATACTGGGCTAGATGGACCTTTGGTCTGACCCAGTACGGCCGTTCTTATGTTCTTAAGTTGAAGGAACCACCTGCTGCTGTTTTATTTGCAGCTCTGGGAGCAGCTTGGGTAGACTGTGTGGAGTGTTGGTGGCAGAAAATCCATGGCTGTGAAACTTTTTGTCTTCCTCTACTTTCCTTTACCCCGTTCTCTTCCCCTCCTCTTAAAAAAATAGCCTTCTAGGGTGGTTCATTCCCTCTGATTGGGAAACTCATGAAGTAATCTTATCTTTTAGACTCTCAATATTTTTTTTTTAAGAGAAAAGAAAAATGCTATAAATTCTGAGGCTTGTATTATGCAGGCAGACAGATTAGATTGTCAGTGGTCATCTGTGATTCTATAAATGAAAACAAATCTGAACACAAACTGCTATGCACACTGTGCTATGAAGCTCATATGTTTTATATCACATAAAATAGATAATACTTCAGTTATTAGTAATTTGTCTTCCAGTTTTGAGGAATAACTTTTTTTGCTTCAGGTATGAATTATATAGGTCCTTGTAAAAATACCTTTGTGAAATTTTAGGCTATAAACCCGGTTACATTTATTACAGGATTCATTTGCTTTTTCGTGTTTAAAAATATGGTGAATCAAATTTAGGTATGACTTTTGTAACTATACACTCAATTCTCTAAGTAATGACAGAGAATAGAATTTAGCCGAATGCCGTTAGCTAAATTATTACATATCATGTTTGAATCCTGTTTTCTTTCCCAAGTATGTTTCTTCTTACTGCTATTAAGATTTCAGGTATTTAATTTCTCTGCACTTCCACTGATAATTCTTTTGTTGAAAAGAAAAAAAAGTTTTTAGCTATAACTGTAAGCTGAATTCTCCCCAAATATCTCTTGTCACTTCTAAGTGTTGAGATGGTTTTTATCTTGCTCTGGAGTATTTTATCTCTTAATTCTTGTTCTAGCCTCATCTTCTCCCCCCAATTCATCTGACATTGTCTCTCATTCTTCTTTGTAAATTTGTTAGAAAAAAAATTGATATAATTTTAGCAATATCTGCCTCGTCTGTCAGCAGACCTAAATGTTTACTTGGACTTTCTCAGGAATAAATTCTGTGATGATGTGTGGGAAAGGGGAAAAAAAATCTGTGCATTTAGGGAGAATTTCAGTTTTGACATATCAAAATGGATTTTTTTGTAATGTGGTAATAAGGATAGAATTGCTTATGTTTACTATCAAAGATAGTGGGATCACACAAGTTGAAATTAATAAACATTTCTCCTTCGAGTTGTCCCCATGGGTGCTCCACTGTGGGTGCTGGTGCGTCCTTGTGCCAGCGACCGGAGACTTTTCTAGCAGTTTCCACTGTGCTGTGCACACGCTGCAGCACCCCTTGTGTCATTGGAATTCATTAGGCGTGTGCGCAGCGCGGCTCCTCAGTTCCTTCTCTACCGTCTTTGGCAGCAGACGGAGCCTCTCTTTTCTCTTCGACTTCTGTGAAAATAACAGATAAATACCCAGTTAATTCCTACAGTTACCTCATCATCCAAGTTTTTTCAACCCCATTCTCCATCTCAGTCAAAAGTTTGGGGAAAAAAAATTTTTTTGTTGCGGCTTGCCGCTTTTCCCGGCGCCTCATGCCCCGTTCCCCTGGCTTTAAGAGGTGTGAGACATGCCGTGATGCTATGACCGTTTGTGATAGGCAGTCCAAGTGCATAAAGTGTCTGGGGGAGTCACATCAGACACAAAAGTGCCCCCACTGTTCTAAACTCATGGCAAGAGGGCACTGTGATTGCACTAATAGGCTGAAGGCACTCCTCTACAAGAAGTCCTTTCGACTATCATCAGAGGACTCGTCCGCAGCTCCAAAACCGGCCTCCCAGAGTAAGGGTATGGATAAGGCTCATCCCTCTACCCACTCCGACCTTGTGGCATCAAAAACGGGCCTTTCCTCAGCCAGTTTGCTACCCTCGTCACCGACTGCCACACGGGTCAGCACTGAGGATAGGCCCGGCACGTCTGGTATGGCACCATCGAAGACGTTAACATCGCACAAGAGAGCCCACTCAGAGCCGAAACAGAGACCATCAGCACCTCCCACAACTACGGCACCAGATACACCTACGGCACCAGCCGCACCAGTGGGCCAACATAAGGCCTACTCAACACTGAAGCACTGTACCAAAATGGTGGTATCCGTGCTGAAAAAGCCCTACACTGACATGCCTCTGCCGGATCACTTGGCACCGGTGCTGCATCTGCCACCGACTGAGCCACACACCTTGGCACTGATGGAAGGACGAGAGCATTACTGATCCCCAGTGCGAAGCCACACGCCAAAGGCACCAATTTCAGCAGGTTCTTCCATATAGTCAGTGCGGTCCCGTAGGTCATCCAATGTTTCTCGGTCTCCCAGTGTGGTGGGCACGGAATCAAGGAGTAGGTTTTCTTCCCAACACTCCAGTGTGGCCCACAGACTTCCCTCTTGGCAACCTGGTTCAGTACAATATGCATACCCTCTGCCTCCACCACCATGGTATGCACAACAGTGGGCCTACCTGCCACCACCATACACCACTCAGTGGCAGCCATGCGAGCCACATCCCAAGAAGAGCTACCATCATGCCCCTTCTACCATCTCTAGACCACCACCGGTCTCGCCTTCTATCACTACTTCGGTGACCGAGCCAAATTCTCCAGCTCACTCTGAAATACAGAACTCTTAGAAGGGGAGGATAGATCCCCCTTACACAATTCCTCATCATCTTCCGATGAGGCAGTCACAGCCAAAGTTCCACCATCTGGCAACGATGTGAGAAAATTCCAAAACTTTTTCAAAAGAGTAGCCTTGGCGCAGGAGTGAGACCTTCAAGAGGTGCAAGTAAAGCAATATCAACTCTTACGCACACTGCACCTCCCACTACTTCCAGAATAGCAATCCCCATGAATGAGGCTATTATGGACCCTGTAGATAACATCTGGCAAACTCCTGCATCCATTACCCCAACAAACAGGGCTGACCGCAAATACTTTATCATCCCTAAAGACATGGACTTTCTTTTCACTCATACCCCTCCAAACTCATTAGTTGTGGACTCTGTTCGACATAAGGGAAGACAGCCTAACCTCAGGACCATTCCATAGGACAGAGACCACAAAAAAGTTGACATCATGGGCCGCAAAGTCTACTCTTCCGCCACCTTGCTCCTTAGAGCGGTGAATTATACGCTGATGTTAGCGGACTATGACCATGCCAACTACTCCAAACTGCAAGATCTGATTCAACACCTTCCAGAACACAAGAGACCAACTTTACTCAATATCATGCAGGAGGACCACACCATCTCCCGTACTGCCCTGCAGTCCATGATGGACGTAGCAGACACTGCGGCTTGTATTACAGCATCCGCAATTGTACTCCGAAGAATCTTGTGGCTTCAGGCATCAGGAGTCCTGAGAGACTTAGAGCAGAAAGTCGAAGACTTACCCTTCAACAAGACCAACCTCTTTGCAGCCAAGACGGATGAAGTGTTACATTCTATAAAGGACTCCTGTACTACCCTCAGGACTCTGGGAATGTACACTCCCCTCTTTAAAAGAACGCAGACCCTAACGATAACACCAACAACAGTCCTCCGCAACCCACCCACTTGCAACCAAATAATAGATTTGAAAAATATGTTGAGAGCCAGAAAGCTACTCCACCAACACTTGCACCCAGTCCTTCTCAATTCAGCCATTCTCTCCGGGCCTTTTCCCATTGATGGACCCAAATCACATCAGACAAATGGGTCCTGGAACTGATCCAATACGGTTATGCCATCCCTTTCACTTCCTTGCCTCTTACCCACCCTCCCACCCCGTCTCTCTTCAGGGGCCCATCTCACGAAACCCTTCTCCAACAAGAGGTTTCGCACCTTCTACAACTGGGTGCCATAGAACAAGTGCCACCAGAATTCCAAGGTCGAGGCTTCTATTCAACTTACTTCCTAACCCAGAAAAAAAGTGGAGGATGGCGACCCATATTGGATTTGAGGAGACTCAACAAGTACATTGCCTACCACCGTTTCAAGATGGTGACCTTAGCAACAATCATCCCCATATTGGATCAAGGGGACTGGCTTTTGGCTCTCGACCTCCAGGATGCCTACTTCCACATCACGGTCCATCCTACTCACAGATGTTTTTTATGGTTTACGGTGGGCACCCAACATTGTCAGTACCGAGTGCTCCCCTTTGGCCTCTCAACTGCCCCCATGGTGTTTTTCAAAACTCTGGCGGTAGTAATAGCCTCCCTTCGGCATCAAGGGGTTATGATATTCCTATATTTGGATGACTGCCTCATAAAAGGCTCGTCTCTTCAGGAAACCAAAGACATGACCGACACTACTATGCACCTTCTGATCAACCTGGACTTTCATGTAAACCACGCAAAATCTACACTACTTCCAACCCAAAAATTGGAGTTTATAGGGGCCCTCATTGACATGGTAGCAGCAAAAGCTACTCTGCCCAAACACCATTTGCGACCTTATCATGAGTGTGCAATCAGCTCCCACCATAACGGTACGTGAATGCCTCAAAATCCTTGGATATATGGCCTCTACAATATATGTCGCTAAGTTGGCCAGACTCTACATGAGGGCCTGCAGTCATGGTTGGCCACAACATACAAGCCTTCAAGGGACCAACTCTCCAGGATGCTGAAAATACCTGTTCAGAGCTGGTGAAAGAGATACTGATCTACCAGGAAAACATGCCTATATAAATGGAATAGATTTTCTCACTGGTTTAATCGTTCGCACACAACATGTCTGGAGTCCATCCCCTCCCTATTTTGTTGGACTACTTATTATCCCTGAAATAGTCAGACCTCGCCCCTAGCACCATCTAGGTCCACGCTGCTGCCATAGCAGCTTTTCATCATCCCACTGATCGGATTTCCTTTCTTGCTAATCCGATTAAAAAATGGTTCCTTAAGGGCCTGCAAAACACTTTCTCACCTGTCCACCCTCAGGTCCCTGTCTGGGATCTGAACCATGTTCTAAAAAGCCTGACGAAGCCACTGTTTGAGCCTCTAGCCACCTGCTCTTGGTCTCATCTTTCCATGAAGGTATCCTTCCTGGTCGTGATAACCTCCAGTAGGAGGGTGAGCGAAATTGCCGCATTGATGGCTGACCCCCCATCCATACACAGTGTTCACGAAGGACAGAGTGATACTCCGATACCACCCGAAGTTCCTCCCCAAAGTCCCTTCTCCTTTCCATGTCAACTAACCCATACACTTACCTGCCTTTTTTCCTAAACCGCATGCCGATCCAATTCAGGCCTCATGGCACACTTTCAACGTCTGTAGAGCACTGGCGTTTTATGTGGACTGAACCTGACCCTGGCGAGTCTCACCTAGGCTGTTCTTGTCCTACACTGAACAATCCAAAGGAGAAGCAGTTTCATCTCAGAGGATTTCGAAATGGATCATCTCCTGTATTTGAACATGTTATACATTATATGACAGACTAACCTGAAACCATCATAGCTCATTCCACAACTGCCTTCCTTAGCAACGTTCCTCTTCAAGTCATTTGCAACCCCGCCACCTGGTCATCTGACCACACATTCGTGCAACATTACGCTCGCTCCTCTTTGATTGCATCTTCCATGGCGGTGGGACAAGCAGTATTATCCACAGTGACTACCACATGGCTCCAAACCCACCTCCGTAAGCTGACAACTGCTCTGTAGCCACCCAGAATGGAGCACCCACAGGGACCACTCGAAGGAGAAAAAAGAGTTACTCACCTTGTGCAGTAACTGTGGTTCTTCGAGATGTGTCCCCGTGGGTGCTCCACTACCCTCCCTCCTTCCCATGCTTTGGAGCCTTATGCTCTAATGGGTAGAAAAGGAACAGAGGAGCCGCGCCGTGCATGTGCCTAACAGATTCCAATAATACAAGGGGGCGCTGCGGCGCTTGCGTGATACGTTGGAAACTGCTAGAAAAGTCTCCGGTCACCGGCGTGAGGATGCACCAGGACACAGAGTGGAACACAAGGTGAGTAACTCTTTCCTTCTTTGTCGTCTCTTAGCTGATGTGCTGACTCCTTCATTAATGTTTAACTTTGTATGTACAGTTCTTAATAAATGTTATGTACATTAAATTCTATTTCAGCTTTTCTTTATCCTCTTTAGATTAATTATTATTTCTTACACTGTCAGCTTAATTCCAGAAATGTAGGCACTCTTTATCTGTATTTGATTTTGTATAATTTGTATGTGGCTCATTTTTAACTTTATTCTCTTAATCAGTGCAATTACGTCTTCTAGTTTCTATCAGCATGAGCCTATTTATAGTTAAAGTATGTTTATTGCTACATAGTCTACATGACCATAGTGTGGATTTATATTTTTCCTTTTCTCTGCTGTCCTTTACATCCGTTGCATTATCCAAGGTGATTTATTTCTAGCTCTTACCATCCCACTTCCTGACTCTTGATGTTTAGCATAGTTTGTTCTTTGTGTTGTGCAGCCAATTGCATCAAGATGGAACATTTAATTCTTGGGCTTGTAGTCTAAGAAACTGAGAGTCTGTGCTCTTTTCCATTTTATGACAATTAGAATACTGATTCAGGACAGAATTTGGGCATGCATGTATATAAATACCATGTATAGCGCGCGCGCACACACACACACACACACACACACACACACACACACACAGAGCATTGCTTGGGTCCTGAACTCAAATAAGTTTTGCTTTTCCTTCATTTAAATCATTGTTCGGTAGTGGGACTGGGGACAAGGGATTCAGTATGCAGGTTGCCCCAAAGAGAGAGGACAACCCCAATCCTTTCTCACCTCAGCAGCATCCCCCTACTGGCCCAGTGGCTCCCGATCCCCATCTCTGGCCCCTTGCTTGTCCCCTGTGGTCATTCTATAGTATAACTGGCCCTCCTACCAGTCCCCTCCCTTTCCATTTTTATAAGAAACAGTTACATTCTAAGCACATCCCATTGTCCTGGCATAACCAAACCCTTATTTTCCTTTAAGTTAGGGTAAGAGGAAGCAGTATACCAAATTTGGTGGACCTAGCTCTTACCATTTAGGAAAAGTTCTTGAACAAACAGAAGGACAGACAGATGAACGTTTCTAAAATATATCATAAGAAGAAGGAGTTAAGCATGTGCTTAACTTTGTTTCCCTGTATAGAGATGCTTTCCTGAATCAGAGCAAAGTTGCCGTCTCATGGAATATTGCCAGTCCAGCCCTCAGTAGGGATGTAATAGTGTAGTCAATTAACTGATAAGCAAAAGTGTATAGGTTAATGCTATAGACTACACGTATTCCTCTCCCCATCCCCGCCAGTAAATTTTTTTAACAGGGTGGCCAGCAGCCTCACTCTGTCCCAGCTTGCACCAGGTCTGGCACGTGTCCCTGCTGTGGCTCTGCATTTAAAGTATATTAGGAGCCAGGCAGGGAGGCAGCCTGGCTCAGTTCCAGCTCGTGCCCGGTCCAGGAGCTCTGACTCCCCCCTCCCCGCAGACGTGCTACCGCCTCTGTATCAGAGGCAACAGTGTGGGGCAATAGGCAGCAAGTCTGCAAGGGGAGCTGGTTTTTAAATTGGCTCCCCTTGCAGACCAGCTCCCACCTGGCACCCTGAACTGCTGCCTCTGATACAGAGTGGCAGGGGGCTTCTCAAGAGCGGGGCCAGAGTACACTGACTGCCAGCCACGTCCACGGACTATAGAATAGTCAAGTAAATTATAAGATTTCATGAGGTTAATCGACTATTCAATTAACCAATATTTAACATCCCTAGTCCTCAATAGAGTAAATTTTAAAGGACTGATTTAGATGCTCACTTAAACATCTGTGTAATCCCCACTTCCACCACCACCAAAATAAACAGCTGTCTTGATAGCTTGAAACTTGCTTAGAATAAGCATTAGTGGCTGTACTGCATATTTATGTCAAATACAAAGAGTGGTGAGCAAGGATTAAGTTTAATTTTGGATTTTCTGGTCTTTGTTGGGTTGAATGTTTCTATAATCTTTTACTGCTTAATTTTGGCTAATCTGGCCTATTCCTTCCTCTTCTTCTATTTAGAATGTCCTTTCAGTTAATGTTAGCCAGTTCACTGCATCTGTGTATTATTCCATCTATAAAATCCAGACTTCTGTTGTGTTGTTTTGTAAGGTTTTTAGATTATACACTTTCTGGGGCAGGAACACTGTTTATTTTTGCTTGGTACATTTTAGTATTGTATTATGCCATGTAAATCTGTTGTGACATATACATCTCGTGCTGTCATTATGTACTGATGGTTTGAATTCCAGCCAAATCAGCATCAGTCCTAATAGTTTGAGATTTATGAGGAATCACAAATGTATAAATAAATAAAAATTATAAAGTATATAGTGAAAATATAAGATTATAATAATAACAAACCTAAAGGCAATACATGTTTATTTGCAAAGTATAAATAATTGTTGAGGTGGAAAAGTCAGGAGTAATGTGATATAGTATGCCATCCCTATTACACATACAATTAACAAAAAATAATGAATAGGCACCTTGGAATTAAAATTTGCAAAAGAATGCTTTTGTATTACTCTTCTTTACTTGCCATAAACTATTTAATAGAGTATTTTAATTTGTTTTTTCCCCAGCATATTCTACTGGCATTGAAGTTTGTCATGGCATTTGTAATTCCTGATAAACCACAGGATATTCAATTGAAACTGGCCAGGTTGGAATTTGAATCCCTAGAAGCTCTCAAACAGCAGGTAAGGGCAACTCATTTGGGACAATAAATGTACTGATTTGAGGGTCCAAAATGAAAGGTGTAAATTATGGAAATTGTCAGTACTCTCCTGTTTCAATTACATGCTATTAGATATTAGCATCTTAAAGGGACATACATAACATCAATCTAAAAGGTAAGATCATTTAATTTGTTTTGTTTTAAAAACCCTGTTATTGATGCAAAAGTTTTCAGTGATTTAGTCGATCATTTCAATTAAAACAATTTTGGTTGGAATTTAATTGTCCTGTTTTGTTTGCAACCAAAGTAAAGCAGTGTTTAACAGAAACAAAAGAAAATGCCAATCAATATGAAATTGACCAATATATTTTACTTGTTCATTTAAATTGAAAAACAAATATAAACAGCATTAATTTTGAAAAATAAATGTAAAAAAAACTTCGTTCTAATAATTTCAGTTGTAAATAACATAGATATCAATATTTTTTAACCTGACAGTATCTCTTGAATTTTAAAATAAAACCTACTTTGTTGTTTATTGTGATACTTACTTTCCTTTGTCAAAAGCTTTGAAATGTTTATAATTGTTAGTGAATACTGACATCACATGTAAATAGTGGTTGGCCACTGTATGGATGAATATTGTTATTGTAATCACTCTTGTCATTTTTTAAAAAAATAGTCATTTCAGTATTTGCTTTTGGGGAAGGTTACCAAAGAACTATGTAAACCTTATGTGAAAAAGGTAAACTAGATTATATTTATTGCCATAATCTTAGCATTATTTTTGTTGGTATAATACACCTTTTGGCTGTAAGAAACATGTATCCCTTAGGGAAACAAATGGAGCATGCCTGAATGTCTACCCTCTTCAAGGAAAATAGATAATGAGGGAAATCCTTGACTTAGTGGAAAGAGGAAAAGCTATGTAGAGGAAGTATTGGGTGATTCTCCACAGATTCTAAAAAATTGACTTTGAGGATATTTAGCTGTATAATCTAGTTACAGAAAACAGACTTCCAGGGTCAGGATTAGTATATATTGTAATTAAATAGCTAAAATGTGAAGTATGTGTAGTAGCTGATAACAATAAGCATTATGCACCTATCTGTCTACACTGCATTAAACAATTGTTGCACATCACTCGTGAAAATAACCTTTTCTTTGCTGTTTTTGCTTTATTTATGAACACTGAGATTTCCTTTTTAATCTTTGTAGTTGCCAATATGTAAAAAGGTATATCAAAGGCCAGTTCTCTATAAAAGCAGGAATTTGGGAATACTCTTTCCTCATCCACCAAAAGGCTGCATGTGAATTATGATGAATTTTAGATTTGTTCACATGAGTATTTTAATTGTGGCAGAGGGCTTTCATCTCTTAGTTTTTTCATAGAGAGATCTTGGATGAAATCATGGCCCATGAAAATTAATATAATTTTTACCATTGACTGCTGATTGAGACCAGGATTTCATTCCTCACCTTCTGTCAGACTAAGTAAAAGATTTAAAGCAAAACCAAGTGAGAAAAACACCCTCTCCTACCCCCCACACTTAATCCTAGATTGTTTGTCCCATATATTGGACTGGTTTTGTGCATGAATGGGATAATTTTTCACAAAACCAAGCACAAAAGCATTATAAGTGTAACACCCAAGGAGATTACTTGGATTCCCGGGCCTTGTCTGCTGGCAGCTCAGGGAGAGGCACTCTGAGTTTGCCTTGGCTCCCCCTCCCTACCAGGGCCAGAGTCTGCCTGGCAGCCCATGGGGAGTGAGATGCAGCGACTCCTCTCACCCAGGGAGCTGGAGAGCCAACTCAGCCTGGCTGGGGAAGCCTCCCAGCAAACTCCACAACTGGGAATCAACAGTGGAGACATAAACCCAGCTGAGGGATCCTGCCTTCAGGTCCCTAGAGGCTAGTTCTCAGGGGGAACCCTGCATGCAGGCCTGGGGCATACTAGCTCCCACACAGCCAGTCCTCCACTTGCCAAGGCTGGCTCCAGACTCCCCTCAACAATGGTCTCTCCTTCCCCCTGGGGAGGGGCATCTCACGCCCCATGGGTTGCCGGGCAGACTCTGGCCCTGGTAGGAAGGGGGAGCCAGGGCAAACTCAGAGTGCCTCTCCCTGAGCTGCCAGCAGATAAGGCCCCAGGAATCCAAGTAATCTCCTTGGGGGTTACATAAACATTGCAAAAACATGCCCAAAACCAATGTTGGGAGAACCCCCAAAGTTTCAGAGTTGAAATCTCATTCACCTATAGTTTTTGACACATTCTGACTCTCATCTTTCTTCCCTACCATTTCAGACTCCTTAGATGGTATTTTATATAGTTGAAATGAACTGAAATGCAGTGGGGCAGGAGCACCAAATATACATATCAACACAACAGTAGTGTACACATTATCCCATTGGTCACTGCTGATTTGTTGAGACACTATACTTAAAGTACTCCAATTACTCTGTGGTTTTGTGAAGTTGGAGAATACACTTTAATATCTTCTGTGATATCTGGCAAAATGTTACATTCATTTAATCCAAACTGACTCCTGAAACTTTACAGTGCCATCACTTTTAAATGCACATGGGCTTATGTGTGCATCCCTATCCAGGTCAAGATAGTTTTCCACAATAAAACCATACAAATAAAATCCAAACTGAAATTTAATCTAAAGCGCTACAAGTCAGTTTACAGTTTTCTAATGGAATCACTGTGAAGTTACCAGGAGTTGACAGTGATCTTACATGTCCTCTATGTTATGTAACATTTTGAAGTGCAGGACTGCAGCTCTATTATAGTTGTTCCATTTCTATACTTCCATTTTGTAGACAGGAAAAATTAGTTCAGCCACTGAAACCTTAAGCACAAGTGAATAAAGCCACCTTTGCTTAGACTATAGAAGTTGTAATCTGCTTCTATCTGAATATTTTTGTCAACAGTTAAGAAGTAAACTTTCACTCTCACATCAATGCATTAATTATCATAATACATGCCTGAGTCCCAAGTCTTCAGGGTTTGTTTTATTAGTCCTACTGAGAAAGGGACATGTTGCATGTCAGTAGGAACTAAAATCCTCCAGTTCTTTTCAATCTCCATTTTACAGAAGGAAAAATCCTTGCTAGTTATAGGATATCTATATGCACAAATAACCATCATCACCTTTTAAGATTTGTCTTGGTTGATCCCATGTTGTCTTTTATAGTTGGAACATGTCATGTATTAAGTAGTGTATTAAAATGGAATGATCTTGTGTGGATACTTGCTTTTATTCTTTAATATCATATTAAAGCAGCTTTGATTTTCTGGATATCAGCTGGCAAAATACCTGCAATTCAAAGTAATTCATTGACTACATGAAGAGATACTGTGTCACTTATTTTAAGTATGTTTTCAAATTCTTTCAGCTTCAAATATTCAAGATAATCACAGATGAACTTCCTAGCAATAAGCAGAACAGTAATAGAGATGTATCCGTGTTAGTCTGAACTTGCTGAAATGTAAGAAAGGACTATGTAGCACTTTAAAGACTAACAAAACGGTTGATTAGGTGATGAGCTTTCATGGGCCAGACCCACTTCCTCAGATCAAAGTGGGTCTGGCACACGAAAGTTCATCATCTAATAAACCATCTTGTTAGTCTTTAAAGTGCTGCATAGTCCTTTTTTTTGTTTTAGCAATAATCAATAATAGTAATTTAGTAAACTTAAATAGTAATTAAACTCATTTCAGTTTTGAAATTTTGAAATAGATTTCTCTAACAAAAAAGTTTTTAAGGAAAAAAAAGGAGGGGTTGTTAGATTTATGTCACATGGAAACGTCCTTTTATCCACCGTGGTGATAAATCCATTCCAAATCCCTCTTCTGTCTTAATTCCATGTTTCCCATTTATTTAATGCATGAGTGGTTTTAATGCTTTTTCTGTGCTTGCAGAAGATCTTGATTGATGAATAGCTTTGGGACTTCTGTTCCCTTGAGCCAATAGATAGTAGGTGTACATATCTGGGTGAGGAGGAGGATTCCAGGTTTTCTGTGTTCAAACTTTTGTACTAGCCGATTATATCTGTGATAGTTGTTTTACAGAATATAGTGTCCCATGTTCCTTGCTGGAAGTAGTATTTCAAAACTATCCAGCAGTGAGTAAGAGGAGCTCTGTTTTGTTATGTGGACATAATCTCCATCTGTTATCTTTTAAAAAGGATAAAAGTGGAATAAAGTATGGATTGAGGAAAAAACAATGCAGACAGCTTCCTTATTGAATTGTTTCTCCTTTTTATGACTCATTAGGGTTAACAAGGAAAGACAGATAAGTGCAAGGAAATTATAATAGAAACTCTTCTGCTTCTAGGACACTGGGACTAAACAGAATTACTAAGTAGCCTGTACTTTGTTCCGTTAAATTCAACAGACTATCCGAGTATGTTCAGTGTGTCCATTAGCACAGGAGGAGTGTTTATGTATATAATTGGCACATTGAACAACAGTACAGGCAGTCCCCGACTTACGCGGATCCGACTTATGTCGGATCCGCAGTTACGAACACGGACTGCGGGACCTCGCGGTCCCGCCGCCCGTGTACTCCCGGAGAGAAAAGCTGCTCCACGTCTGCCTAGTCTGCAGACCAGGAAGACATGGAGCAAAGCTGCGGAGGGGCTCCGGCAGCGGAGCAGCCCAGGCACGCCTGAGCTGCCCCCCTGCCGGCTTCCCCTGAGGCTTTGCAAAGCTGCGGAGGGGCTCCGGGGAAGCCGGCAGGGGGGCAGCCCAGGCGCGCCTGGGCTGCTCCGCTGCCCGAGCCCCTCCGTGGCTTTGCAAAGCCTCGGGGGAAGCCGGCAGGGGGGCAGCCCAGGCGCCCTGGGCTGTTCTGCTGCCCGAGCCCCTCCGCGGCTTTACAAAGCCGCGGGGGAAGCCAGCAGCGGGGCAGCCCAGACGCGCCGTGGCTGTCCCGCTGCCGGCGTCCTCAAAGGCTTTGCTCCCCGTCTCCCTGGTCTGCTGGTCTCCAGCAGACCAGGGAGATGGGGAGCAAAGCCGCGGAGGACCCGGGCGTCAAGTCCGCGGTATGTCTCGGTCCGCCACCCGTGTCTTCCTGGCCTGCTGGGGGGGGGGGGGGCACAGCTAGTACGCACCCCTTCCCCCCCCCCAGCAGACTAGGCTTTTCTCCAGTTGCCTGTGGCAGAGCAGCTGGGGCACTGCCGGTTGGTCCCGCAGCGCCGCTCTGGGCGCTACTGGACCAACCCGGCAGCACCCCAGCTGCTCTGCCCCAGGCGTCCTGATTCAGCTGCTACTGGTCAGTTTCAGCAGCGGCTGAATCAGGATGCCTGGGACAGAGCAGATGGGGTGCTGCTGGGTTGGTCCAGTAGCGCCAGAGCGGCGCTACTGGAGCAACCCAGCAGCACCCCAGCTGCTCTGCCCCAGGCGTCCCCAAATCAGCTGCTGCTGAAACTGACCAGCGCTGACTACAGGAAGCCCGAGGCAGAGTTGCTCTGCCCCGGGCTTCCTGGAATCAGCTGCTGATCAGTTTCAGCAGCAGCTGACTTGGGGAGCTTGGGGTTCTTAAGTTGATTCTGTATGTAAGTCGGAACTGGCGGTCAGTTTCAGCAGCGGCTGAATCTGGACGCCAGTTCCGACTTACATACAGATTCAACTTAAGAACAGACCTACAGTCCCTATCTTGTACGTAACCCGGGGAGTGCCTGTACTCCAATTAACACACTTTGCTGCCTATGCTATGTATAAATAATAGGTAGTGTATTGCTGAGCAAACTCTTTCAGCACCTGATAATGGTATTTATTTTATTAGTTTAGAAAACTGCCATGTTGTTTTGTAGCCAAATTACTTCTGAATCTAACCTATCACTCAAAACAGTCACCCGAGCTCAGTATATTACTGGTTCTAACTCCCATGTTGGCATAGATAAAATGTGCATGCAGGTAAGGGTGGAGGGACGTTACGTCTGAGGGTACATCTACACTGCACGGCTGTGTATCCTGAAATAGCTACCTTGTGTCTACTCAAGCCACGAGGGATAAGGTCTGGCTCGAAATAGCACGTTATTTTGAAATTAGGTGCTGTGTAGACGTACAACATTTCAAAATAAGCTGTTTCAAAATAGATATGAAATAAGATATGCAATTTGCATAGCGCAAATTGCGTATCTTATTTCAAGTTCAGGGTACTGTGTAGACACACCCCAACTGAGTATTTCATTATTATTGTCTTGGTTGCTGAAAAGATTCATGATGACATTGGAGTACTGTGCCAAAAAACTAGTTTCCTGATACAGGCAAATGGTGATTATATTATTAAAGTGCAAATTCACATATAGTGTTCAAATAAAATGATTATTAATCATTTTTGTCTGTCAGATTTTTTTTTTTTAAAGAAAGAGCCCACACCTGAAAATTTAACTTGAAAAGACAGTGTTTCCCTAGCAAATAATTTTTTAACCCTGAACATTTTTAATATAAAGATTTTGAGTATAAAGTGATATACTGCTGCTAATATTAATTAGATTTTCATAACATAATTATCATAATTATCTTTTTGTACATTTTTTCAGTAAATGATACCACTCATGTAAGTGAGAGCTTTGTAACCAATTAAAGCGGAAAAAGCAGTGTTCAAACTTGCTCACATATTTCTGCCAATTTACTTTAATTCAGAACATGCGTGGTGCCCTAAAAATGGGCCTTTCTTGACAGCACACATCTGAAGCTGCCAATGTAAATATGTTAGAGAAACCATCCTAAAGAGCTGGTTGGAAGAGTGCAGGATAAAAGCCCAAAATGAATTATGAGATTAATTTCATTAGCCTTTCGCATTTTCTGTGATGTCAATTTCATGATTCTGTATTTCAGATAAAAATTGAACAAGTGAGATGGGACAGAGTCTGTGTGGAATGGAGATAAATTTACAGTTATAATGACTGAATGGATGAGAACTAGTATAAGCATAGAATTTCAAATATGTATATATGTTTTGTGATTGTGATATGCTGTTATCTTGCGGGGAGGAGCTCTTCAGATAATTTAGCTTTTTTTTTTTTTAAACAACCCATTGCCTCTTTTTCTCATTGTTGCGTTTGTTCCTGATGCCACATATTGACAGTAGCTAACCATTCTTGGAAAGAAACCTCAGTTTTACCTTTCTCAGCTTCTGACCTAGATTTCAGGAATGGAATTCAACAAAAGTCAAGTCTCTTTCCTCTGCATCCTCCCAACATCCCAGAGCACTGAACCTCTTTAATTCAGCAACCTTGGGAAAGAGGGCATGCCACATTAAAAAATTTTGCTAGGCCATGGAGGTCACTATGGGGTCTTGACATGAGGGGATGGGTCTGGGACTCTTACCTGACACTCCACTCCCAGGGGCACATATGGATCCATGCTCCCTGCTGCTACCAGACACTGCCCCCCACTGCTATGGAAATGACCGGGAAAAGCCTCAGGGAAAGTGCTCTGTGCACTGCTGTTCTCCCATGCTGAATTAACTTGTTCAGAATCACTTGACAACTTAGTTATGTCCCTTTGTTGTGTTTTTGCTATTCCCCTGAAGCAGGCATCAGTTGCAAATTTAATGATAGTGGAATTTGCTCCAGAGACTAACCTACAAAGTGAACAAATGGACATGAAGTAGTATGATGTAGTGAAGGTGTTTTTGTCTGATTTTTTTTAAGTGTAGTGGATTAAAGAACCTCTGGTAACCCTAAGAATCTTTCTTTGTGTTAATGCTGTCAGGAATAATTACTGACATACACATTTCCATCATGACAGAAACAGCTCTGTAGAACCCACTTGTCATAGATCACAGTTCTTTGTGAACAGAGAACTTCAAAGACATCTTTTTCCCTAAGCAAAAGTCCTTTACTAGGTCTAATAATTCTTTAAAAAATTATGCACCAATGGCCAAATTGATATCTATACTAAGTTTGACTGTGAACTTCAGGAATTTTAAATTTACAACAGGCATAGTTACTTTCTAGGCAACACAAGGTCACTTCCGTAAGGATTGCAGAATACTTCTTTCTCAATCCTCTTAAAGCCAGAAGATTTTTTTTTGTTACCTATTTTAGAAGCCTATAAAAATAAATATTTAATTATTTTCTCTCTAGAATCCAGGCTAAAGCTATTTTGGAGATTTTCCTGCCCTACAAAATAGATCTGAGTTTAAAAAGAAAAAAAATCACTACAGGTTGGATCTCCCTGCTCTGGCATTGTCGGGACCTGACTAGTCCTGAATGAGCGAATTTGCAGGATCAGGGGAGGTCTACTGCCATCAACCCCCAAGTCCATCACCTGCTGCTGGCAGGCTGCCCCAGCAGGCAATCCTGCCTTGCCCTCCCCGCACCCTGGCTGGGCTGCCTGCCCTGGTATTGCTAGCTCCCTGGGCAGCACAGACTCTAGCTGCTGCCGTGGGACTCTAGATCTGAGCAATCAGGAATCCAGTGCCCAGCCTCAGCCCCATGCAGCTGGCTGAAGCCACAGTACTCCAACCCCAGCCCGCTCTAGCCCTACACAGCTCGGGGAAGCCACGGGGCTCCATCTCTGACCCCCACATTCCTGGGGGGTTACCGCGGGGACTCTGTCCTCAGCTCCACACTCCCTGGGGACTGTTGGAGGCTGCTGCGGAGCTCTGGCCCCATCCTGTGCTGTTCCCAGCCAGGCTGCTGACCCTGATGCCCAGCTTGGCTGGCTCTCCTGCCCTTAAGCTCCAGGCTCTCTAGTCTAGGAGCATCCATGGTCCTGCTGGACCAGGGATGTTGCCAGACCAGAGAGTGCTGGATTTTGGAGGTACAACCTGTATTGCCCTTTTATACTGTAGGAGACTTAGGAGTGCTAATGAACAGCAAATTAGACATGTTTGCAATGTGATAGCCCAGCACAGTATAGGACTTCATATTTTGTAGATACCACAACATAAAACAGGAAAGTTTACCTGCTGTGATCCAAGCTGCAATACTGTATTAAATTTTGGGTAGTACTTTTCTAAAGGGATATTGATACATGGAGGGACTTCTGAGAAAAGAAGGGCTGGAAAAACTCCCTATAATAAAAAAAAGACTATTGGAAATGATGGAAAGACTTGATTTAGAAAAGAGAATGATTCAAATCTGCAAATCCAATCTTACTGCGAGAGACGTAAGAAGTTCAATATATTTTATGTATCAAAGAGAAGGTGAAGTAGTGACCTGATCCTGGTTTAAAAGCTCCCATATGGGGAGAAGGTTTCTGTTAGGGAAATGCTCCTTAAAGTAACCTACCAAATCCATAACTTGATCCAATGGCTAGAAGATTGGAAGTAAAGAGTAAAAATTTAATATTGAGGATAATTAAGTATTGGAACAACTTTCTTAGGTTTGTGATGGCTTCTCTATCACTTGGAAGTTTTTTATATCAAGATTGAATATATTTCTTCTAAAAGATATGTTCTAGTTCAACTGGAATAATGAGCATGATGCAAGAATTACTGAATGAAATGCTAAGCATCTGTTATGCAGGTTATAATGATCTCTCCTGGACTTAAAAATCTATGCTCTACAAAAAGTAAATAAATTAATCTTTCATAATGTGACAGAAAGATTAAGGGGAACATGATAAAACCATCCACAGATATTTAAAAGATGTACATACCAAGGATTGAGAGTGGAGGATTCCACAAGAGAGGCCACAAGAAGAGCATTGAAAATAAGAGCATTTAAAATTCATATCAGGTAATCTTTTATTTCTTCTTCGAGGGTACCCGTGGGTGCTCCACTTAGGTGTGTCAGTGCCACTATGCACATGGCCTGGAGAACTTTGCTAGCAATCTCCCCGATTGACAGTTAGACATGCACTGGCCACCGTTCCCTCAGTTCCTTCTCATCCGCCGGCGGCATCGGTCACACTTAGGATGTATCTAGACTACGCGGAATGGTCGAAAGAAGATACGCAGATTCCACTGGAATTTGCATATCATCTTCCAATCACACTTCCAAAAGCGGATCTTACGGAAGTGAACGTAATTAAGACGCAGCTTTTTCAGCGAACCTCCTCCTTTGTTGAAAAGCTGCATAAACTTCCTTTTTTGAGGAAGAGTGGCTTTTCAACAAAGGGGACAGTTCGCGGAAAAAAGCCGCCTCTTAATTACTTTCATTTTCGAAAGCAAAGCTTTCGAAAGTGAGATCAGAAGAAAATATGCAAATTCCCTTTGGCCTTTCCACTGCCCCCAGGGTAGTCTCAAAAGTCCTGATGGTAGTAGCAGCACACCTCCATCGAGAAGGGGTTATCATATTCCCCTATTTAGACAATTGCCTACTGAAAGGTCGTTCTTGCACCGATGTTCTCGGTATTCTCAAGACCACCATGAGAACTTTCCATGTCCTTGGGCTACTCATAAATAACCAAAAGTCCATTTTTCAACTGACGCAGGAGTTGGAATTCATTGGGGCCTTGGAATTCATCGGTGCCTGTATAGATGAGATCACGGCAAGAGTGTACTTACCCGTTCAGAGATTCCAGATTATCCAAGACTTCACAGCAGTTGTTCAAGGCAGTCCATCCATCCAGGTACTTACCTGTCTAAAGCTCATGGGCCACATGGCAGCTACAACTTATGTCGTCTGCTACGCCAGACTACATCTTCACAGCCTTCAGTATTGGTTAGCGACCGTATACAACCACACTAAGTATGACCTCCACAGGTCAGTAACCACTCCACCATCTGTTATCCAATCGCTCCAGTGGTGGATGGACCATGTGAACCTCCTTTTCACGCACAACAGCCATCTCGTCACATAACCACGTACGCCTCCCTTCTGGGCTGGGGAGTGCAAATGGACGACATTTCAATCCAAGGCCACTGGTCACTTTCCAAGACATGGCTCCATATAAACCTTCTGGAGCTTCAGGCAATCTTCAATGCTTGCAGATCTTTCCTCAGTCATATCCGCAATACCACCGTGAGGATCCTCACAGACAATGTCGCTTCAATGTGTTATGTGAACCGCCAAGGTGGAGCTCACTCTCACTTCCTCTGCACGGAAGCGACCCGCTTTTGGAACTGGTGCATTCGCCACGGCATAACATCAGTGGCCTCTTACCTGGTGTCATGAACATTCAGGCAGAATTCCTCAGCAGAAATTTTGCACCGGAGCATGAGAGGGAACTGCATGATAGAGTGCTTCATATTCTCTTCCGACGGTGGGGCACTCCCCTAATAGACCTTTTCGCCACTCATCAAAATACCAAATGTCAGAAGTACTGTTCCAGGGCCAGACTCAGGCCGGACTCCCTTGGCGACATGTTTCTCCTCAACTGGAGCGAACCTCTCCTCTATGCATTCCCATCTACAGTTCTCATTCCCAAAGTCCTGCAGAAGATAAAAACAGACGGCGCCACAGTCATATTAATAGCACCAGCATGGACTCCTCAGCACTGGTTCCCCTTCCTTCGGTGCATGTCACCATGCAGACCATGCCATTTGCCAGCTCTTCCGAACCTTCTCACTCAGAATCAAGGGACATTATGACATCCACAATACATACCTTACGACTCACGGCATGGCTTCTAGTTGGTTGAATCCTGCCGACTCCCTCTGCTCTACTCAGGTTCAATACATACTCATTCACAGTAGATGGCAGACAACGAGAAATACTTACCTCTCACAATGGCGCAGATTCCCTTCCTGGTGTACCTCGCAGCAACTGTTCCCATTTTCCGCTCTACTTCATAGTGTCCTCAATTACTGCTATATCTAAAACACACAGGCCTAGCATTAGCTTCTCTCAGAGTTCACCTAGCGGCGATCTCGGCCTTTAGACAGCCTATCAAGGAAACCTCCTTTCTCACCCACGCAGCTACCAAGAGATTCATGTAAATCTGTTCCCCCAGTATGGAACTTGGACATTGTTTTGAGTGTCCTAACCACATCGCCATTTGAACCATTAGCTACCATACCTTTGCACACCTTAACCATGAAACTAGCTTTCCTCCTTGCAATTACATCAGCACGCAGAGTCAGCGAACTATCAGCACTAATCGCAACACCGCCCTACACTATCTTTAACAAAGACAGGGTAGTCTTAAGGTCTCATCCAGCATTTATACCAAAAGTTTGTTCGTCCTTTCATATCAACGAACCTATTATCCTGCCATCTTTTTATCCTAAGCCTCACTCCTCACCATGTGACATGTCTCTCCATACACTGGACATTCGTAGAGCCCTTGCCTTTTATATAGACTACACGAGATGTTTTAGGAAAACCGACCAGCTAATCTTCTCTCTAGCCGACAAACTAAGGGACAACCGTTATCATCCCAGCGTATTTCTAAACCTATAACCACATGTATAACACATCTCTAAGGGGTTACCACTCCCAACACGACCCCGAGCACATTCCACATGAGTAATGGCAGCGTCAACAGCTTTTCTCAAAAGAGTTTCTCTGAAAGACATTTGCAGAGCAGCCACGTGGTCTTCACATGACACCTTTGTTAAACACTACATTATCTGACAAAAGTGGCTTTCAGACGCTGCGGTGGCATCAGTGGTGCTCTCATCAGCAGACAAACAGGTATCCCACCTTCCAGCTCACAAGGGTACTGCTGTTTTGTCACCTACAGTGGAACTCGTATGGGGACTTCACTCGAAGAAGAAAGCAAAGTTACTCACCTTGGTGCAGTAACTGTTGTTCTTTGAGATGGTCCCCGTGGGTGCTCCACTACCCACCCTCCTCCCTGCTTCGGCGTGTCTATCTCTCTTTCTACTGTTTCACAGATTCCGAGACGGCCTCGAGGAACTGGAGGGGGCCGGATCACGTGAGCACAGAAAAGAGTGCTAATGCCACGAGACGCTGCTGTGCATGTGCAGTCCGGCCGAGTACTGCTATTGAAGAGTCTCCGTTCTGCGGCGCTGGGGCGAGCCCAGCACCTACAGTGGAGCACTCACGGGGACCATCTGGAAGAACGACAGTTACTGCACCAAGGTGAGTAACTTTGCTTTCTCTGTTCTCTTTGACACCAGCATCACAAACATCAGCTAGATTTAGTGATGACGAGGAGGAACAGCCAATGGGCCAGCGCAGAGCCCATCTATATGCGGAATTGCAACAATAGCAAATGTGGAAATGGCAGAAGGTACAGTGGATGCTTTCCCCCTCTCCCCCTCCCCCCATGGGCCTATTGGGACTCTGGGGTGCTGTACCACCCAACAGTTTCAGCACACTATGCTACTGGGGCACAGTCTGGTCATGTGAATACCAGAAGGAAAGCTGACTGGGGCCAATCCTACCGCAACAGCGACTCACCTGTGGAGGATGCAACGCAGGCTCCTCTATTCCCCCTCAATAATTCCTATTCTATGATTGAGGAACAAAGTCTCCTGAGTCACCAGTCAGAGGGGATGATTTTGGAAGGTTCCAAGACTGTTTAGGAGGGTCGCAGAGACACTTGCCATAAAACTCTCTGACGTAATACAGACCGAATACGATCTCACAAGCATACTCAGCTTACCTGAACATACCAGGCTGACTTTACCGATGAACAAAACATTAATGGAGCCAGGTAAGTTAATGTGGAAAACTCCAGCATTGGTGCCACCAATATTGCAAAAGCTAGCTAAGAATATTACGTCGCCTCCACAGAGGTCGAATTCCTCTTCTCACCCTTCCCCTAATTCACTAGTGGTTGAAGCAGCCAACCAGAGGGGGAAGCAACAACAGTACCCAGAATACCAAGCCATGATAAAGAGACAAAAAGGCTGGACGCTATTGGGAAGAAAGCCTACTCCTCAGCCTCCCTCCAGCTGCACATTGTGAATTATGTGGTCCTACTAGCAAAATACTTGCACAACATAGTTGAATCATTCAATTCCTTTATTCAATGTATACCAGAGGATGTGAGGGAACAGTTTGAATCAAATATCAGAGAAGGCTCATTGATTCCCCGAACAGCTCTACAAGCTATGTTAAATGCGGCAGCCAGATTGAAGGCATCCACAGTAGTGAGGAGATGAATCTCATGGTTGCAGCTGTCGGGATTCCCCAGGGAGGTTCAGTCGAACATTGAGGATCTCCCATCCGAGGGTGAGAAGCTCTTTGCAGAGACAACAAAGCTCAGCTCTCCATGCATTGAAGGACTCCAATGCGACTCTCCGCACATTAGGGATACAGCTGCCCAGAGCCAAGAGGAAACAATACAAACAATTTAACCAGAGGTTCAGAACATCAGGGGATACACAACAGCAAAGACCCCATGAGAACAAAAGGCGTATGAGTCAAACTCGATGAAGATAACATCGGCCAGGAGAGTGGGAGAGATAGCAGCACTCGTGGCAGACCCCCATACACCAGATTCCACAAGGACAAGTATTTGTTTCCTTGCAGAAACCTTGCATCAAGGCTGTTTCCCACTCTGGCACTCAGAGTGCAGAAGGTGAGGGCCCGCAAGAGACCTTAAAATACCTTGCCTCTCTATAGGCTTCTGCTTAAAAGCTCCCCAAGATCACAGATTTCCTGGCCTTGGGAGGTAACTGTCACCACCAAGTTAAAAAACCCTTTCTTCTTGAACCCAGGAAAAAGCACTTGGAACTTCTTCCAGAAAGGTACCCTAAGCTCTTTTACCGTAAGAGAGCTTTTTTAAAAAGAGAAAACAAACGGCACTGTCTGATAGCTGATCTCTCAGTCTTAGGCATGCATACACAGACCTCCTATTACTTTCCAGGACACATGAATCAAATTATTGCCTTTAAAAAGGTGATTTTCTTAACAAAACAAAAAGATATATACTTGGTTACTCAGCATTTTAAAGCAACTGAGAAAAGAACAATTTTTAATCACAGAGAAAATTCCATCCCTGGGATACCACTTAAAGTACAGTATATGGTGGGGGCAGGGCCGCATGTATTTAGCACAGAGAAGTTTAACCAAACAACAAAACAAAGAAAATAACCTGATCACGTCTAAATAGACATTCCATTCCCTATCTACTCACAGATCCATGCTTCCAGATCCAGTCCATTTCCATGTCCCGTATTCTTTGTAGGCATGGTAATTCTTCCTGGTTCACTTCATCTTGTTCGCCTAGCTCCTGGCTTAAAACTTACACAAAGAAGAAAAAGCAAACAGGGTTTCTTTCATTTCAAATCCCAACACCTTCCCCCATCGGCTATCCTGGATCCCTGCCAACATCTCCTAGCTATCTGAGTTTAATCCTTTGATTACTGAATGCTGGGATGTTCAGAAAAGGCCAGCCCTCCTCCTATCCATCACACCTTGTGACTTCAATCCCTTATAAACTGGTGAAAGTTTAAGATTATAATATAAATACAAAGTGGTTAAATCCTTGCTTAAAGTGGAATACTCTACATATTTTACCTATGCAGTTGTGACCAGCACCTCCATGATATCACAGAACCGTGGCCACAGTTCCACGGCAGTCCACAATGATCTCAATAAGAGAAACCATTCTATAGTATATGTATGATTTGTACCTACAGTATGTGATTATTTTCATAAAGGTATCTTTTTACTCACAGCAGACAGTTTTTAAAGGCTTAGCTGATTATAAGCATTTACTTTTCCCTGGGGTAATTGTATTTAAAAGTGTATCTCTCAATCTACTGGTGTACTGTGTGTGTAATATTTTTCACTAAACATTCATACTGGATAGCTTTGAGGGCAAAACCGTTGCACTAAGATAAATATTTCTGAGACTGATTTAAAGCTCAAAGGCTCTTAACTTTTAGGTCAAATTATCTCATATCCATTGACTATGTTTGCATGCATGTTAGAACTAAAATGCCACTTTTTTTTTAGTTCAGATCCCATGTGTGTTTTTGTTACCAAGGTTAAAGCTCCAGGTTCAGACATCATAATACATTTAGAATATGATATTGAAACACCTCGATCGATATATATATATATATCTCCTACTTTTGTTAGATTCACAACTACAGTGCAATTTATGCTCTTTCTACTATTGTAACATCAGTTGGATGCTGGTGGAAAAATAAAAAATGGTTTGGCACAATGAAATAAGAGAGATGGTCTTTTCAAATGTTTTATATATAAACATATTTCAGTTCCTATAGAACATGGCATGTATGGGAAATCACTTTCCTGAAAATCTATTTTTTATAAATGAGTATGGAAATAAGTGCTATTTTTAAGATTCAAAGGAATGATTATAATGGAAAATTGCTTTAAAAACAAGAATTACATACCATATAGCTAGTTTACAGTTATTCTTTAAAGCAGAATTTGTTGTCTAAAAGTAATGCACATGGCTGCTATCAATGCAGAAAGTGAAGAGCACTAACGAGATTAAAACAGAAATATTTCCTCAAAGTTATCAAAATCTGTTCCTTAATTGTTGAAAATGTTAGTTACAAAGAATTTCCCCCCACGTCCTTAGCAAATATTTATCATCAGCTAACTATTGCATTGTTAATAAAAGAGGGGAAGAAACATTTTTGGAAATAGGGATTTCTCCTAAAGTTAGCAATTGACTATTCTGTAAGAGCTCCTGCACACATAGGAAGCAGCCAGATATGTTTCCACCTATTTAGTCTATCAGAATCCATCTCTGACCTCAAGCTGTTGAGAGATATACTAGATATATTAGATGAAAAGAAGTGCAAGTGCACAGATATTTAGAAAAATATTTGGTAACATTTCATTAACAAAGGTGCCTCCATTAGTGTACTGATGCCACATAATCCATGGATCTGATTTTTACATCTCATGACCCTGAGTTGGAAGGGGCGGGAGGAGAGATGCATTTTGATGGTCAAAAATGCTGGAGATCATTTGGCTGTAACTCTGTGTGACAGTTATGTAATGTGTAAGTGTATTACATAAGTGTTCTCCAGTGCTACGATCCACTAGCTATTATTTTAAAACTAATTACAGTATTAGAGGAATTTACTGGAAAATGTTCCTAAATTATGCCTACAGTAGTAATAGCAGCAGCTACTTTTGAATGAATGATCATTCTTATGAATATATTAAAATGATTTGGAATAAAGAACAAAGTTGAATGCAGATCAATAACTTAAAAAATTCATTTAGATTGAATTTGAGTTAGAAAATGGAAGATTACAGACTAAAGCTCACAGCTTTAGAATATTTTTATCTCACTGTGTTTGAAATGTTATGTTAAAGTCACTGGAAGGAGGAAATCATTACAGTCTAATTCAGTATCCCTGAATTAATTTGGAATTGGGAAAACAGCAGTTGAGTTTATATAGCCTTGTCTATCATCACTATTAAAATCCTCCAAAGAACTCCAAAGTTCTCCAGTGACATCAGTAACAATTCCCTCCCCTGCCCTTGTAGAAGGGATCCAAGAGCTCCCCCACATATCAGAAATAATAGAGATGTTCTCTTTTTTTCATTTTCCATCTTTATGTAACAAGGAATCATCTCTTGCTAACTTCTTTTCTCCTTCCTGGGTATCACAGTGGACATTAGGGAGGGACTCGAGATTTTTCTTTAAGCAGAAAAAGACATTAACGGGCTCAGTAAACAAGCCCTCTTTGTATCCTTCCCCAAGATCCATCAGTCCTGTATTCATATGCTTATTAACCATGGCCCTACTGTGGCCCCTGAGTATGCTACCCTATTCCCACAAGTCAGCATTCACTATTGAGTCCTAATGGGGTTAGATCTCTTTGCTTAGGAGATCGGGTCAATTGATACAGTCACAATCGGGTCAGTTGGTACAATCACAGATCGTAGGGAAACAAAAGGCAGAGAGTGATGAGGATCAGCATGCCAACATAGAGGAACTATTGATCTCAGGTACCATTTCATTGTTCTTCCTTGATGAGGCAGCAAATTCCTACATGTCTTGTCTGATAGACAATTTTAAGGCATTCCAGGATTTGATGAAACACGTGGCTGAAACCCTTGATATCCCACTGGAAGAAGTTTGCAAGAGAAGTAGAATAAGCTGCTACATTTCCTGCATCCAGTAATGCCTGATAGGCTTCCCGTGTCCATTAATGAGGGATTGTTAGACCTTGCAAAGGAATTGTGGCAAATTTCAGGATCGATATTTACCACATATAAAAGAAAATGGATGTACCAAGTCTCTCCCAAGAGCTTTGAGTACTTTTATTTGTTCCTGGTGCCAAGATTACTTACTGTAGATCCTGCTCAAGGGCAACAGATTGCCTGAACTTCTCTGCAGGCTGCTTTGAATGTGTCTGAGATGACTGTCTGTACTATGGCTACATCTAGGGCAATGTGAAGATCCTTCTGGATCCAGTCATCAGCTGTGGTCATACATAGAAACTCTTGGTTGCAGGTCTCTGCATGTGGTCTGAATGAGAACTATTGCTGCATATAAACATCAGAGAGCAGTACATCTTGCATTTCATTGCAGAGCAATTGCAGAGCAATCCTGACAGACAACACGGCCGCAGTGTTCTATATAACAGATAGGGTGGTGCTCATTACTTTCTGTTCTTCCAGGAAGACCTCCTGCTCTGGGAGGTCTGTATCCAGCGTGCCATCCAGTGGGAGGCCATGTACCTCTTGGGGGACTACTTATATCCTTGCAAACTGCCTCAGTTGGTCATTCCTAGCCTACGAGTGGTCTCTCGCAGAGGATGTAGCCCTTGGCATTTTCTACAAGTGGGTGGTATCTCCATTTAGACCTATTTGCAACATGCAACAACAGGAAGTGCTGCCACTTCTGCTCTTTCCTGAATCACAGTCTAGGCTCCATGGGGGATGCATTTAGGTACCCTTGCTGTCCTACCCTCTAAATACCTTCCCCCGCTTCTCGCTCAATCATAGAGTGCTCATCAGGGTGTGGTGATACAGATTTTCTCTAATCCTGGTGGCACCAGCCTGGATTCACCAGCACTAGTTCACTGCGCTCCTGGAGTTCTCAGTGGAAGAGACTATAGCTCTGCCCATGCTCCCAGACCTAATCACTCAGGACCATGGCCAGCTATGTCTCCCCAATCTCCAGTTCCTCCACCTTGTGGCCTAAAAGATCATGGCCTAAAAGCTTTCATGGTCTTGAAACAGCAATGTTCTGAATATTACAGGAGGTGCTGTTTGGAAGTAAAAACCCTCCACCAGAGACACTTACTTGGAAGCATTTCTCCATTTGGTCCTTCCAGAAGATTTTAGGTCTGATGGAGCTTATACTGGACTACTTATTAGAGCTCAAGACTTAGGGGTTGTCTGTTTCCTGAATCTGAGTCCACCTAGTGGCTATATCTGCTTTCCACCCTGGTAGCCAGAGCAAGTCAGTATTCACTAACCCAGGGGCTGGCAACCTTTCAGAAATGGTGTGCCAAGTTTTAACTTATTCATGGATCTGTATGCTGGGGAGGCGGGGGGAGGGATTGGAGGCAGGCTGGGTGCGGTGACCATATTTTCTGAACCAGCTGCAGCTAGGGAGAACACTTTAATTTAAATTATGAAACAGATTAAGTGTTTTTAACTTTCTCATGTTAGTTTATCAAACTTCATTTTAAATACAGTAAAATATTATGTCGAACACAAAAAGTTTCAATGTTTTCCTTAATTATGGCAGGGGTGAGGAACCTTTTTTGTATCGGAGGTTACTGACCTGCAGAAAAATCAGTTGGGGACCACACAAGTGAGAAGCAAAAAAACCTCCCCCAAAACCCCCCAATCCTCACTGATGTAGCCTCCAACTGAGGCACCTCACTCCTCTGATACACCAGCTTCACGGAGTGAAGAAACAAGGAGGACTGATGTTCCTGGTTTCCCAAATACCAGATTTATTTTTCTGGGGTGCTGGAGTTACTGGATTTTATGGATCCCCTTAGGCTCTGGGACAGGGACAAAAATGAGGGATTCAATGTGCAAGACACAGCTGCCAGTGAGTGGGATAGGGATGGGGTGCAGGATCTGGGAGGAAGGTGGGGTGCAGAAGGGGGAGAGATTGCGAGGTCTGGGTGGGAGGTAGGGTGCAGAAGCAGGATGAAAGTAGGTTGTCTGGCGAGGTGGAGGGAGCAGGAGAAAGGAAGGGTGTGGTGTGTATCTAGGAGGGAGGGAGCAGAAGTAACAGTGGATACAGGAGCAGGGTTGGAGATAGATGTCAGACCAGGCCAGGGGGGAGTATTCAGGAGCAGGATGTGGGTAGGATGTCCAGCCAGGAGGGAGAGTGTGTGTCCAAGAAGGTGGATGGAGGAACAAGGGAGGGTGTCAGAGCAAGCTGGGGGTGCAGGGTCTTGGCGGGGGGGGGAGAGTGAGTGAGGGGGATTGGGGTGTGGGGATCTGGGCATGAGGTGGGATACAACTGCTGTGGCCACATGGTCCTGGGCTGGCCCCCGAGGCACTGCTGCCATGTGATCCAGGGCTGGCCCCAGAGACTAGAGGCCTTGCTGCTGCTGCCACATCGTCAAGGGCTGACCCCGGAGACGCCACTGAGGATTCTTAGTCCCTGTGCTGCCTCCTCCCACCGCAGCCTAACCTGCTGCGGGGAAGAGGGAGCACTATCCAGTGGCTGTGCCAGGGGGAGGGAGGGCTGAGCTTCTGTCCCACGTACCTCTGAAACTCAGCTTACCTCCCACTTACTACATGCATGCCGTAGATTGTCGACCCCTGTGCTAACCCAATGCCTCCCTGAAGGGAGGAGGCAGGCTATACATGCAGGTGTTATAGCCTCTTCCACCATGAAACCTCAGCCTGGTCCTTGCAAGATTCATGGGTCACCTTTTGAACTATTGGTAACATGCTGTCTATAGCACTTGTCATGGAAAGTGACTTTCTTGGTACCATTACATCCGCTAGACAGGTGTCAGAACTCCAAACTTTAACCTTAGAGTCCCCTTACACAGTTTTCTTTAAAGACAAGGTTAATTTACGCCCGCATGCAGTTTTTTTGCCCAAGGTGGTGTTTCAGTTCCATGTAAACCTGGATATTTTCCTACTGGTGTTCTTTACTAAAGCCCATGCAAGTAGTAAAGAACAAGCAACTCTGCCCAAAGCTTGTCTACATCTACATTGTATGCATCTTTTTGTGCAAAGTATCCCTCCCCTCATTGCAGGGATCCACCGTCCAAGTGTTGACAGACAACATTACAGCTGTGCACTATTTCAGCAAACAGGGGAAAGCATAGTCATATTCATTCAGTTTGAGGTACATTGACTTTGGTATATTTGTCTTCAGATTACACCAATGGCATTGTATCTGCCTAGCACTCAGAATTCTCTAGCATAGTGTTTCTGAAAGTGGTCCACAGTGGTCTACCAGGCTGCTCCGGTTTGTTTACTAACCAGCTCTGCGCCCATGGAGCCTTGCAACTCCCATTGACTACAGTTCACTGTTTTCAGCCAAGGGGAGTTGCGGGAAGCAGCATGGCCTGGACCTCTGCTTCTTGCAGCTCCCCTTGGCTGCAAACAATGAACCATGGCCAATGGTAGCTATGAAGCTCCGTGGCTGTGCAGCCGGTAAGCAAACAAACCAGAGTGGCCCAGTAGCAGCTTTCTCAGAGTGGGTCCTCAGACCACTTTGAGAAACACTGCTCCAGCACAATGGAACTCAAATTTCATTGCATTGGAGCCCGGAGTAGAGGGTGGACACAGGTTCCCACTAACACCCACTTCCCCATTTCTACTCAGGGAAAAGACTGTGGAGTTTATACTCCCCTAATACACTGGCCAATGATGAAAAGAGCTCAACAAACAGCAAACTAACACCATAGGTGTAGTGCCTAAAACTGGGGACTGCTGCGAGCCTCTGAGGCAAGCAAATCCACCTGAATGCACAGGACCCACCTATGTATATTGTAGCCCATCAGGGCTCAGGCAGTCTCTAGGCTGGATGCCCCCAGGCTCCGGTGTGTGAGAGGAATGTGGGCAGTGTCTTTTCCTTCTTGGTTGGGGACCATAGTGAGGGGTTTTTTCCCCCCACTTCTCACTTGTGCCCAAAAAAGGTTCCTCACCCCTGGTATAAAGAATATCTTTTGAAAAGCCCCAGTTACTGTAAGGTAAGTAACTGTTCTTTCACGTGCAGCTTGTAGATAAACAAGAGGCAGGGAATTAATTTGATATTTAGCCTTGTATCTGACTCACACTGGACCGTTTCCTTTGATTGAAGACAAAAACAAAGCTAATAACCAGGACTTGATGAACTGCGGTGAAAGCCGCTCGTCAGCCCCACACTGTGCATGTGCAAGAGCCACATTGCGCATGTGCGCGCCTCCGGTAAACGGGGCGCCGGGCTGAAATCTACTCACCATGGGTGAGTAGATTCAATAGATTGTCGAGCCCTGCTAATAACTATAGAGTAAATTTATCCCCTAGGGATTGTTTTTGGAAGAATTTCTTTTAGTTAACCATAGTGAGTAATTATTTATTTGTCCATCTTTTTCGGGTTTTGTATTGGCGACATTTTGTTTTTTATTACATTTTGATACATTTTATTTTTAATATTTTGTTTCATTTTAGTTTTCTTTTGTTTTTGCACTCTACTTTTTGGTGTGTGTTACTCTTATAAATAGCTTCTAACTAAATCAAATCTTTTTAATTCTGTGTTCGTTCTTGCTTGTTTACTTAAACCCTAATATTTATTACTTCCATAGCAGAGATAGTTAGGTTATATGCAGCCAGTTTCACAAATGTAATTTAGTAAATGTAGTGTGTGTGTGATTGCAGTTTACTCTGAACACTGAACAGCTGTTAGGCATTTTAAAATGGCTTTGTATTGTGAGTATTTTGAAAATATTAGTTTACTTGCCATTATAATCTTTTATAGCTCTAAACACAGTGGCAATGGAATTTATTCAGGAAAAGAAGCAGTCTAAAAAAGTCATTTAAGTACCCATGCCAACCTTGTCATATTAGGCGGTTCATTTACATTGATTTTACTGGAACCCAAACAAAAAGCTAAAGTAGGACTGAGTTTATTCTGAATAGCAGTCTCTATTTGAACACAATCTCCTAGTTCCCCAACTAGATTAAATTGTATATAATTTACTCTTATTATACCCCCATTTCAGTATAGCATTCAAAATGCTTGATTCTTAAGAACTGTATTATAGTGAGAACAGACACTGTGATTTTGGAGGAAAGCCTAATGCTAACAAAACTGAATGTTGAAAGCTTCCGAAAATGAAAGCTGAGGAAGGTGGAGGAGTGAAGCTAGAGGCTGTTGCATATGGCACCATCATAAGATAGGCTTTGGCTTTATACTTAATGTTGTCAAAGTTTGGATTGATAAAGTCATGGACTACTGACACCTTTTCAGTTTAATAAACAATCCCTGCTTATACCAGTTATGTTGTTTACATATAAGATGAATGCAAACCCACTCTTCTTTTAGAAACTATATGTGTAGTTTAAAGTACATCTTTATTTTTTACTTTTTAAAACATACTGGTGGGTGTGGGCGGTTAATATTTTATGTCCTTTTTAACAACTGTTTCTTTGGTGCAACTGAATCAATTTACAGATTGAACTAGTGACAATTTTGGTGGCAATTATGATACTAAATAATTTAGCAACTGTCAATAGATATTCTTAAAGGAAGGTCACATAAGTTGACTGGAGTTTTATCAGGATATCTAAACATCTGTAGAAAAAGAGAGCTGATGTGGACTTCAGTTTATACTTACATGCATTTTATCTTGCTTCTTAGGCTATATGTACAAATTACCACTTATATCAGTAAAACACACTGTTGGGTGATATAAGTTATGTCAGCTTAAGTGGGAGTGGGCACAGCATTATATTGGTGGCACAGTTTCTCCTGCCAGTATAACTACCACCACTTGTAGGGGTTGCTTCACTTATGTTGGTGAGAGAGCTCTCTCCTGTTGGCATAAAGCAGTTATATAAGATATATTACAGTGGTGCAGTTGCATTGGTAAAGATGTGCCACTGCACGCTCTCTAGTGTAGACATGGCCTGAAGATTGTGTTCAAGTGTTGACTGTTGAATTCTTATAGGTAACAAATATTTTGTGGGAATGCCAGCTGTATTGTTGTGTTTTCTTTCTTTGGTAACATAGTACCACTACAATTTCTTTACAGATTTAATGTTGTAATTTGAAAGTTTAGCTTTTAGCCAGCTCCTCCCTGCCCCCACCAGCACTGGCCCCTGCCTACCCCCTTGCTACTTCTGTGGGAGGCAGCAAGTGGGAGGCAGGCGGCTCTGCAAAGAGGGCATACATGGAGAGGTGGCTTAAAAGATGGCACCCCATGCATACTGGCTCCTGCCTCACCCTCCCCCATGCTCTGCCCTCTGACAGAGAGAGAGCAACATGGAGGGTGAGGAGGGCAGCGAGAGCCAATATGCACAGGGAAACAGCTTGAAAGCCGGATTCCTGAATGTACAGGTTCCTGCCTTTGCGCTGCTTGTTGCCTCTCTGAGAGGCAGCTGTGTGTGTGTGTGTGTGTGTGTGTGTGTGTGTGTGTGTGTGTGTGTGTGTGTGTGTGTGTGTGTGTGTGTGTGTGTGTGTGTGTGTGTGTGTGGATGGGGGGGTGGGATGCAGGCGGCTCTGCGGGATCCAGTACAGAGGCAGCAAGCGGGGGGAAGGGTCCAGGGTGGTGGTTTGTGCATGTAATTGATATGACTAATTAATCAGGCTTATTGGTTAATTGTTTAGTCGACTACATGTTGACTTCCCTGCTCCCTAATAGATTTCCACTACTACTTCAACAACCACTACACATCCATTAAACTCTCTCTGGAACACTCCCCCATTATCATTAACTTCTACATCCCAAACAGCTTCAACCCTACAGACAACCATG
Organism: Pelodiscus sinensis; assembly: GCF_052426305.1. Lineage (NCBI taxonomy): Eukaryota > Metazoa > Chordata > Testudines > Trionychidae > Pelodiscus > Pelodiscus sinensis. The sequence continues at coordinate 185,211,836 of NC_143053.1, read as the reverse complement.
GATAAGAAACACATATATCACCATACCTATTTTCACAGATCCAGTGACCACCCCACACACACAAAGAAATCCATTATCTATAGCCAGGCACTTGTATACAGAAGAGAAAGTCCAGGATATTCACCTTAACACATTTAAAACTGCCTTCACCAAACATGGACACTTCACTAGGGAAGTAGATCACCTTATGAAACAGGCCACCCAAATACCCCCAAGAGAACTTGCTTCAAAACAGAAATAAAACCTGTCTGACCACACACTCCTGATTGGTTCCAGTGTGTGGTAATAGGTTACATTCAGCATTTCATCAGATAGCTACTACTTTTCCTCAATGAATACACCATCCCGAAATAAATCTTTCCTGAACCCCCACTTCTGGCCTTTGAATAGTCCCCCAGCCACTCCAAATTCATCATCAGAAGCAACTTCCCCACAAATATGCTTATCACAGCATGTAGTATGCCTCATCCAGTACACTAAATGTCCCAATAACGAGATGTTGGTGGAACCAAATAATCACCGTGCTCACAAATGAATATAGCCCTGCGTGAATACAAAAATGTAGATCTGCATCCGCCAGGCTCAACTCATCTAATCAGTGATCCATATTGTACTTGTATTGTATTGTATTGTACTTGCACAAGAAATCTGAAGGGAAGTGGGGACAGAGCACCGATGAGCAAGGAGAGGGGGCAGGTTCAGAATTGTGTGTAAGTAGGGGGATTGTCACATTTTTCATTTTATTATTAGTCTCTTTTGAGCACTGCCATTTCTGTTCCTAGATACAGAAAGGGAGTGGGGGGGGGGGGGGAGGGGGAGAGGAGAGATCTGGAGCTACCTGTTGGATTTCCACACTTGTGGAGGCTGCTGTCTTTTTTTACAGTGTGCCAGGGGCTCCACAGATCAGTGTTCTCCAGGCAGGAGGAGGGGTGCCAGGAAGGACTGGAACTCCGCCTGTCCTGCAGGGAGATTTAGGATGCAGTTTCTTGCATCCTTTCCCTGCCGGCAGTTCAGGAGCTTGCCTGGTGGGAGGGGGAGAGCCCTGGGCAGGTATCTGCTCTACTAGCTGCGTTTATCCCTGGATATACAGGGCCCTACAGATGAACTATCATGTGGTGATTCTGTCCTTTTGTCATTTCATTATCACCTTAGGGTGAATACTTTCCAATAAGTAAATCAGTCTCTATTTCATGGGTTCCCAAACTGGGGTGTGTGAAGAAATTCCAGGGCGATGCGAGGTGACCCAGCAAGTTTTGCTGCCCTGCTCAGTTCCTTGTTCCTTTTTAACAACTTGTGCTTCCCTGCTCAGTCCCCCCCCCCCTTTTTTTGATCAAGTTTTTTTTTGGGGGGGGTATGAGGGTTTTTAAAAAATCAGAAAGGGGGGCGTGATGCTGAAAAGTTTGGGAACCATTGTTTGATCTATCAGTCCTCATCCTCAAAGGAAATCTGCACAACACTTGCAAAAGACAGTCCTGGGAGAGTAAACTCACAGAAACTGGACTTATGGTTTATTTGTCACAGTCTGTAACCCACAAACCCCCTCTTTTTTATTTTATGACTGCAGAGGTGTTAATGGGAAATATATTCTGACTACTTATGCTAAACAATCTATTCCACCTTGAATTTTATTGTGATCCTGGTAGTACCTCTCCCAAACCGGAAGAACTCTGTGTAACTGGAAAGCATGTCTCTCTCTCTCCAACAGAAGTTGTACTAATAAAAGATATTATCATACTCACCTTGTGTCTGTAATATGCTGGGAGCTACACAGCTGCACTTACTCCAATTTACATTTGTCAGTTGTTTTAAATTATGCAGTGAAGCAGCATGCAGGGGGTACAGGTGATATTATTCAGTGGGGTTAAAAAAGCCTTTATTATTGAATAGAAGATCAAATGCTAGACAAAGTACAACTAACTATGCAGTTAAATAGTAATGCTCTGGGAAAACTGATTTTGGGTTAAACTCATCAAGGCTAAGTCTGACTTCTTGTTTATATTTAAATGTGTAAAGAAGACACTTGCAATTTATAAACGTTCAATTTTTAGACCTTCCTTGTTATGAACTTTCTGATAGCAATGCTGTCTCCTACCATGGAATTCATATGGTAACCCAATGGAGCAATAAAAATATTAATGGAGAACAGTACAATGTATCTGAAGAACTTTTTGCAGATTATTTTCTGGCATTGTTTTTTTAAATCAGTTAAATATACAAAATGAAAGGCTCCTTTTACGTTAAATTGAATGAGGTTACCCAGAGACAGGATGTAGAGAGGAAGAAGAGGGATAAAAGTCTCTCTAGGCCTCCAGAGACATCTGGAATTGAGGAGGGATGTATCATCCTAACATTGTGAAGGAGCAATTGGAGAGGAAGGAAAAGAACAATCACAAAAATGAGGAATAATAATAAAATAATAGAATTATACATTACTATTTCACAGTAATATTGCACTGTGAAAATAATATTAAAAGGAAGCATTTTATGACTAATTACAATTTTAGGCCTTCCTTCCCCTTCTCTGAGGGTGTGTCTAGACTACAGAGTTTTGTCAACAAAAGTGGACTTTTGTCGACAAAACTATACCTGCGTCTACACTACCGGTGAGTTCTGTCGACGTTAGGTCGACAGAACTCAGCAGTTTTGTCGACGCTGGTAAACCTCATTTTACGAGGCATAATGCCTTTTGTCGACAGAGTTCTGTCGACTGAAGGTGTTATTGCATGTAGGGTTGTGTCTAGACTACAGGGTTTTGTCGACAAAGCAGCTTGCTTTGTCGACAGAACTGAATGTGTCTAGACGCTCTTTGTCGACAGAAGTTTTGTCGACAGATACTGTCGACAAAACTTCTGTCGACAAAAGCCTGTAGTCTAGACGTACCCTGAGAGAGACAGGAACACTGATAAAAGTAAAAAAGTACAAGCAGTGTAATTACTACATAAGAACGGCCGTACTGGGTCAGACCAAAGGTCCATCTAGCCCAGTAGCCTGTCTGCCGACAGTGGCCAGCACCAGGTGCCTCAGAAAGGGTGGACCAAAGACAATGATCAAGCGATTTGTCTCCTGCCATCCTTCTCCAGCCTCTGACAAACAGAGGCCAGGGACACCATTATCCCCTGGCTAATAGCCTTTTATGGACCTAACCTCCATGAAATTATCTAGCTTCTCTTTAAACTCTGTTATAGTCCTAGCCTTCACAGCCTCCTCCGGCAAGGAGTTCCACAGGTTGACTACACGCTGTGTGAAGAAGAATTTTCCTTTATTAGTTTTAAACCTGCTACCCATTAATTTCATTTGGTGTCCTCTAGTTCTTCTATTATAGGAACTAATAAATAACTTTTCTTTATTTGCCCTGCTCAAAATTTAAAAATCTTCAAACTTACAGATATGAATGGTAATTGTTCATTTTATTACGGCTGCTGTTTTGTGTTTTCATAATTTTCATTTTTTCAGGTTTTAAAAAAGTATTCATAATTGCTTTTTTATACATATACAAGTAAGTCCCTGGGTATGCTAACGCTTATGCACATGCATACTCTTACCATATCAATAGTCCCACTGGCTACAGAATACAGATTAGAAGTCTTAGAAAGGTGGGGTCTTAAATTTTAGTCTTGTGATCTGTTCCAGGTGGGAGGCTCCTATATAATCTATGAAACTAGTGGGGCTCCACAAAATTTCAGTAGGTCTATCTGTATGAATCAGCTTGCAGGATCAAGGTGCTAAACAACACTAAAGTAGTACAATAAAGTGCCATATGACTCCTGACATTGTGTAGTTAGAAAGCCAGGCCTCATCTGATACAAATTGGCATAGCTAAATTGAATACAGCATCTGATGATCTGACCCATAGTTCAAATCTGTCCCTCTCCCAAAATAAATACATTTATATTTTGAGTAAATAAGAGACTGAATTAACTCTGGCATATTTGTCTTATTTGTAAATAATTTGTGCCATATGAATTTGATTATCTAAACATTTACAAAAGATATAAGCATTGACTCTATCAAAATACTTTCTGTATAAAATAAGCAGAACAAAAAATGTGAAGGGACACTGTTAGCCGGTGGGCGGGGTAATGCGTGGTCTGTGAGCCCTGTCAAACCCGAGTCTTTACAGAGTCCCTTCACAGCGGGCAACCCTAACGGCCGATGGATGCCCCAAAGATACACCCAAGTTTTTAATACTAGGACAAAGTTCCTTCGCAGCGGTCAGCCAGGGAGGCTTACGGGCACCCCAAGAGTCAGCCGCATGGAGGCGGCATGACTCAACACTCAGCTTTTACTGCGTTTACCCCTGACCACGGCAAGATAGCCAAACCGGCTATGGTTCTTTTGATTGTGTTTGGTTCTGTTACAGCAACAGGAGTCAGGTTAAGACTTAAACAGTTACTACGTTATTGTTACAAGGCAAGCTTAGCTGTTAAATGTTACTGCTGTGTTACAGATAACACAGTCACTACAAAGACAAGACAGAAATACAATAAAAGTCACTTAAAGGTACCATGGAACCCTTTGGTTCTCTGAGCTCTTATTGAATGCGTGCAAAACAGACACCTTGCATGTATATTCTCACCCCTGCGATCCTTACTCCAGCAAAGCCAGTGTTTCTCTCAATCCCAATGGGAAGCAGTCAGTACGAGACGAAGGTGTCCCTAAAGTCTCAGGGGTCCAGGACCGCCTGACCAGCAGGTATATGGTTGGATCTCCAATTAGAGTGGGGCATAGGACCTCGCTTTATATCCCTGTGGTCACATAGACACTTCTCTTGTCATAAAATGCCAATTAAATTGGAACGTCTTTGTGACGCCCGTTCCCACAGGGTGTTGCCAAAGCTTAATTTGCACCTGTGAGGTGGAGGTAACTAAATCATTAGGGCCGGACATTCTTTTCCTGATGGGGCAGCAGATTCCTCTTCTGGGATGGTGTGTAGGCGTATCAATTACTGGTACCAGCCAAGGGCAGCCCGAGGCCCCGATCGTCTGCTGGCCCAACTGCCACTGTTATCTGGTTTCTGTCTAGCATCTAGGGCCATAGTTATTCCGGCACATCTGGAGGCCCTGGAGCCTTGAAGACAGAGTTTCTTTCCCACAGATTCTCCCTCCCAAAGATTTCGGAGGGAGGAGGGGAGAGAGAGAAGAGGGGGGCGGTTTCTGTCTGGCTACAGACACTCACAAACTAAGTAGTTTGTAAATGACTTTTAAAATTTCAGCTTTTTAGTAACATCTTTTCAAAATAGTACTGATTTTTTTAAATTATGTTAAATATGTGTGTGTATCTATGCCTATGTACACACGCGCACACACACACACACTTCTGTTACCTGGATTATTTTATGTAATCTTTTGCCCAGGGTTAAAAACATCATCTTCACTTTCAGTTTTACTTATGTTGCCTTTGGTATCATAGCCAGAGGAGAGAGTGTACATAGCTCCCCACAGAGCAGTGTATGGGTGATGCAGTTGCCCATTTACAAAGCAGTGAAACTAATTATATACAAATGCACACAGTAAAACTGGAAAAATAGAGACAAATATCTCTTTCTGGTCTATTAATCTGAAGTGTTATTTGTAGCTATAATAAATACAGAACCTTTAGCTGGAATGGTGATTTTCAAGCTGACCATGTTCTTTTAACTGAGCTTTACATGGTAATGTTGAGCAGCCTCTGTTAGCATGGAAACAATCAGCTATCATCTTCAGAACATAGAGAATGTTTAAATGGCAAGATTGCCTTCAGAGCGTGTTACTATATTTAACACTAGCTGAAGTTACCCGGCGCTGCTCGGGAAAGTAGAGGAACTGAGGGAAGGGGGAAGGGAGCCGTGCACCTGCCGCTGGCGCCGGAGCCCGCTCTCCACTTCTTTGTCCCTCTGCCGGCCTTAGTGAGTGACTGTCCCCAACACTTTCCCCAGGAAGCCACTTCTCCCCACACTGTCAAGCTCCGTGCAGCCCTGGGGAGATGCGTTGGTGTCTCATCTCTTCCCTCCCACAGTCCCTTAAAACCTCCTGGATGACAGGTTATCCCTCCGCCGGCCTTAGTGAGCGGTTGTCCCCGCTGCTTCCCCTGGGAAGCCGCTTCTCCCCACACTGCCAAACTCTGTGCAGCCCTAGGGAGAAGCGTCAGTCTCTTATCTCTTCCCTCCCACCATACCTTAAAACCTTCTCTTGGATAAAAGGTTATCCCATGCAAAGTTTGATTGCGGTAGCTCTTATAGTGTCCAAGTTATTGGCGCACAAACATACAAACATTCTCCTTTATATATTAGATTTAGGGCCATTCAAAAATATTTGCAGATTCCAAACTTTCACAGCATAGACAATCTGCTGCTGTTTCGTGAGTCTTCAGTCAAACAAATATGAGTGAGAAATCATACCTAAGAATTACAACCCAAAAATACATCACTGCAAAAATATAAAGATCTTTGACATCTTCTGTCCAGTCTACTATACTTTCACTTCATTATGATTATAGGCAGTTCAAATAGTGATTACTATAGTCCAACACTTTCCATTATAGACCCCTTTTCATTATATCTAAAATATAAGCTATAACAGGTGGTCATGTGCAGGATGGGGTAACAAAAATGATCAGATGTTTTAGCACAGACTAGCTGTATGCACAATTCATAGCCTACAAGCAACAGTAATTACCACTCTCAACCTGTCTGTATGTCAGTTTTCTTGAATGCATTGCAGGAGAGGTGAGTTTTGAGGAGGGACTTGGAAGATAAGATGTTAACTTTAAGGATTTTTACTAGAAGCTTTGCACACACATGTGAGGTATCTTGGAAGAAAGAACAAAGATTCTTGTGAGAGAAACACGAGCTAGAAATTGAGGCTGGCTTTTTGACTGACTAAAGGCAGAAGATGACTTTTTAGGAAGATAATGGAACAGATAGGTAGAAGAAGGCTAAATTATGGTGGTCTTTGACAGTTAGAACAGGAAGTTTGTTTGATAAAGTGGAATGGAAGCCAGTAGAAGTACGTAACTTGTGGCATAATGAAGTCAGAGTGACAAGTCCGGAAGAAATTAGCAGCATTTTAGCATGGACTAGAGAGGGAAACAGTTGTTGGTATCAAGGCTAGATAGGAAATTTCAATAATCCAGTTGCAAAATGCTTTTAGAGTTGGATCAAGGTTCACATTTACAAGCAATTCTTTCCTTTATAGTTGCATATTTTAATTTGACAACATGCACTGACTAACCTTCTAGCACACATTGGAGATTAATCTTGCTTATTTTTAAAGATAGCAATACATTTTGGAGATAATGATCCTGATCCAGTGTTATATAGAGATAATATATTGCATACTGGTGAGAGTTTGTCCATCTGTCTGTCTTTCAAGATCTCCTCCTAAGCGGTAAAAGCTAGGATGGAGTGGACAAATACTGGCCTGTGGACCAGATCTGGTCTTTCAAGGTTAGCCCATGGTGGGCCTCCACACCAGCGTATTTACCTGCGCCTCCGCAAGTACGGGGGATCACAGTTACCATTGGCTGTGGATTGCTGTTCCTAGCCAATGGAAGCTATGATATCCCATGCCTGCAGAGGCGCAGGTAAATATAGCGTAAGTGGCCCAGAGGTGCTAGCCTTGGTGAATCACCACAATTTTATTGCCCGCTCTAGGGCTAGGATCACCAAATTTGGTATACAGGTTCCTCTTATCATAACAGGATGTGCCTAGAATGAGATCACTTTAATAAATCTGGGGGGGTGTCCCCCCTTTCAGGACTGCTCCTGCCTGAAGCCATCCTTTAGGGAGTGTGGTGGGAGGGGCTGATGTTACCTTCCCCTGCAGTTCCTATGGGAATATTGCTGGCTGTTCCCCTTCATCAGGGAGTGAGGGGAAAGTGCACATTTTGCTGCATGCCTCAACCCTGCCTGGGAATCATAGGAGGCAGATGAACCTAGACCTGCCCCAGCTGGGGGACATGTACCTCTCTCCTGGCTGTAAGTGCAGGAGCTGCAGTGGTCACAGAGAGGTTCCTCTTATCTTGTCCCAAGCTGCTGTGTGAGAGAGGCTTGGGGTAGATCTTTCTCCTCGGGGAAGCCTGCATACTGAGCCCCTCCCCAGAGCAACAAAGCATGTACATTTTCATTTTATTTTCCAAAACACAAAAATTAATTGAGTTAAGGACCCAAGCAACACTTTGTATTTTCTAGTTTACTAAATACTCTAAGTACTTATGCAAATTCTTAGCAACCAAATTCCTAAATTATTTTTTCTCATTCCTAAAGGAATATTACCTTGAAAGCAGAAACCCCCATTCAATTATTTTTATTCTACACAGAGGAGATTGATGGGTTTTGAAGCAATCAGAAAAAATATATGCTTGGCATCTCAATAAGTTTGAAAACCTCTGTATTTTTCTACAGTAGGCGGACTAAAACCAAATGCAATTTTCTCATTGAGATCTAAGGGTAATGAATTATACAAAGGTATTCCACTTTCATTATTTTTTAGAAGATTCCAAAAACTCAAAAGTCTAGACCTTCAGCTGCAGAATATCAACATAGCTCCATTAGATTCAATGAGCTATGCTGATTTACACCGAAAGAATCGGTCCTACAATTTAATTTACATCTCATGCATGCAACCCCTTAATATCAATACCTAACATTTTGAAGAACTTGATAAGTTTTAAACAGCACTAACTTATTTTCAATACCAAAAAAAAATCTATATTATTTGAATACTAAGGTTGCAAAGTGAAGCATTCAAAAGTGAGGAAATGGCAAAGTTAAGGTTATAGTCAAACCTTAATTCTGTTTTTTTGTGTTTATACATTGTGATGTAGTCTTGAACTGCATCAGGTCATGCCATTATTTCTGCAGGACCTCTGCTTTAGTGAGTGCACAAGCTGAATAATGCACAATGAATGAGGCTCCTGAGTGAGCTCTGCTTTTATTTATTATAAATTTTCAATGACCAAGCTCATACCTATTTTATAGCATATGTTCTAAACTTTCCCTAAATGACAGATCTTCTGAGGCCCTGTTGTATTTACCACACACTCCATTTTATTCAGAATACACTGGCCACCTTGTGCATTGAGGATCCAAATTTGCACTTAAACCAGTCTTAAATTCAAACTAAATACACTGTGGTACTTGCAAATATAATTTGTTCCACATGAGCCATGGACCCACAATATCTGTTTCATTCAATATTTATCGTCTTCATTCACTGCCATTATTTATGCTGTGAACAGAATGAGGAAAGGATTCTGGAGAAACAAAAATATGTCACATAATCAAACACTTTGGATGGGATTTTCTAAAGTGTCTAAGGCTATATCTAGACTACAAAGAAAAGTCAGAAAAGATATGCAAATTGTGAACTGCAATTTGCATATCTTTTTCTGCTTTTCTTTCAGAAGAGGCTTTTCTGAAATTTCACCTGTCTACACAGGGCCAAATTTCAGAAAAACCTCCCTTTTTGACATATCCCTTCTCCCTCATACAATGAGGATTACAGGTATGGCAAAAGAACGCGTCTGCTTTTTTGGAAATTGTTCCGAAAAAGTGGATGCATTTCTTGGACGCAGCATAATTTTTCTGGGATACCTCCGGTATCCCGGAAAAACTCTGCAGCCTAGACATAGCCTTAGTGAGGTAGGCATCCTAACTCGCATTGAAAGTCAATACAAGTTTAAGAGCTAACTCATTTTGATTCCTCTGAAAATCCCACCCTCTATCATAATATATATAAAGGAACAATATTAGGGTTATTTTTGACATTTGCTGACTTTGAGTGCTTTACATTGTGACCTTTATTTTTCTACTATACTTTTTTGTATGGAATTTTTAAATTTTTAAAGGAAAAATAATAACACAGTCATTCTATAATATGTACGTATTTGCTACAGAAGTAAAACCCTGACCCCTGGTCTTAGACAAGGGCACAGTAGTAGTGTAGTGAGAGTAGTTTAATTTTGGTGTGATCCAGCTACCAAATACAGATTCCTTAGATAATCTTTTATCTTATTTTACAGAGAATATCAGTGCTAATTGAGATTATTTTTAACCTGGTTAGTTATTTCTCCTTGATTTCTCTGTGTAGTCCAGGTATCAGTTGCATGATTGCTACCTAATAGATATCTGCTCCTTTAAAATAACAGTTAATCTAACAGTTCTTGAATGTAGCTAGGTTGGGTAAATTCAAAGCCAGAATACATCGCAAACTAGATACAAGTAATTTTGATGCTCATTTCAGAACTAGTATACCTATTGCTCTACTGTATGCAATCCTCCTTATATGAGTATAATCACAGAATCAGAGAAGAAAGATAAAATCTGTTTAGTCAAGAGGCCAAGTATATTACTTATGTACAATTGTTGCTCACAGTAAATTTGTAATGTTTTGTGCAGTTTAGTTTAAATGTCTCAAGCAATGGGCATTGTGCCTCTTTTTCGTGTCTTGTGGCACCTTAAAGTGTAACACATTTATTAGAGCATAAGTTTTCATGGGCTGCAATTCACTTCATCAGATGCATGAAGTGGAAGCTTCGGTTGGTAGAGATTTATACATAGAATCATAGAATGCTAGAACTGTAAGAGACCTCGAGTGGTCACCGAGTCCAGTCCCCTGCCCTCACGGCAGGACCAAGCACCGTCTAGACCATCCCTTATAGATGTCTATCTAACCTGCTCTTAAGTATCTCCAGAGATGGAGATTCCACAACCTCCCTAGGCAATTTATTCCAATGTTTAACCACCCTGACAATTAAGAAGTTTTTCCTAATGTCCAGCCTAAGCCTCCCTTGCTGCAGTTTAAGCCCATTGCTTCTTGTCCTATCCTCAGAGGCTAAGGAGAACCACTTTTATCCCTTCTCCTCCTTGTGGCACTCTTTTAGATACTTAGAAACCACTATCATGTCACTTCTCAGTCTTCTCCTTTCTAAACTAAACATGTCCAGTTCTTTCAGTCTTCTCTCATAGGTCATGTTCTCTAGACCTTTAGTCATTCTTGTTGCTCTTCTCCGGACTCTCTCCAATTTCTCCACATCTTTCTTGAAATGTGGTGCCCAGAACTGGACACAGTACTCCAGTTGAGGGCTGATCAGCGCAGAGTAGAGCAGAAGAATGATTTTTCATGTCTGCTCACAACACTCCTGTTAATGCATCCCAGAATCACATTTGCTTTTTTTGGTACAGTGTCGCACTGTTGACTGATATTTAGCTTGTGGTCCAGTATGACCCCTAGAACTCTTTCTGCCGTACTCCTTTCTAGACAGTTGCTTTCCATTCTGTATATGTGGAACTGATTGTTCCTTCCTCGGTGGAGCACTTGGCATTTGTTCTTATTAAACTTCATCCTATTTACCTCAGACCATTTCTCCAGGTGGTCCAGTTCATTTTGAAATGACCCTATCCTCTAAAGTAGATGAAGCAGTAAAATGCCCAATATACTCTTCTAGTACAGGCAGTCCCCGACTTACGCGGATCTGACTTATGTCGGATCCGCACTTACGAACGGGGCTTTTCTCGCCCCGAAGCTCGCGGGCGGCGGGACCGCCCAGAGCACAGCAGTCCCGCCACCGCGTCCTCCGGGGTGAGAAAAGCTGCTCCGGGTCTCCCTGGTGTGCTGGGGGGGGACTCCCCAGCACAGCAGGGAGACCTGAGCAAAGCCGCACAGGCGGCGGGACCCCGCTTCCCGTGCGGCTTTGCTCCTGTGCACAGCAGGGAGACAGGAGCAAAGCCGCAGAGGCGGGGGACCCCGCCGCCTCTGCGACTTTGCTCCGGGGCAAAGGAGCAAAGCCGCATGGGCAGCGGGGTCCCGCCGCCTGTGCGGCTTTGCTCGGGTCTCCCTGCTGTGCTGCTACAGCAGGGAGACAGGAGCAACGCCGCAGAGGTGAGGGACCCCGCCGCCTGTGCGGCTTTGCTCGGGTCTCCTTGCTGTGCTGGGGGGGACTCCCCCAGCACAGCAGGGAGACAGGAGCAAAGCCACAGAGGCGACGGGACCTCTGCGCTTCCGCGGCTTTGCTCGGGTCTCCCTGGTCTGCTGCGGGGGAGGGGGCGTAGCTAGTGCGCCCCCTCCCCCCCCCCAGCAGACCAGGCTTTTGTTGCGGGATGCCTGCGGTAGAGCAGCTGGGGTGCTGCCAGGTTGGTCCTGCGGGGACCTACCAGGCAGTGCCCCAGCTGTTCTGTCCCAGGAGTCCAGATTCAGCCGCTGTTGAAACTGATCAGCGGCTGATTCCAGGAAGCCGGGGGCAGAGCAACTCTGCCTAGGGCTTCCTGTAGTCAGCCGCTGATCAGTTTCAGCAGCGGCTGAATCTGGAGCCAGTTCCGACTTACATACAAATTCAACTTAAGAACAAACCTATAGTCCCTATCTTGTACGTAACCCGGGGACTGCCTGTACAGTTTTTAAAGATTACATCTATCTTAAATGAGAGTTGTATTGTACTTGCTAGATGCAATCTTTACTGAAAAAGTTGTTTTGATTGTTGTAATTGGGGGCTTATAATTACTGATAGAAGTAGTTCAGTATCACTTGAATCTGATTATGTCTGTGCAAATTATATGTATAAAAGAGAATATGTGAATATAGCGAACAATTTATAACCTATTAGCAGCTGGTGCTTTTGAAATATCTCTGTTTTCGTACTATATATAATATATGAACGTCCAATTGTTTATAGCACTTATCTCAGAGATATCAAAGTTAGATTGAAAAATGCTTTAAAATGGCTTTTAAATACAAATAAGTTTTAAAATAAACCTTGTAAAACTGCACTGGTCTGTTTAACAAAATATCACATTTTTGTAAATATAGTGAGTAAAGAGGATGAAAATGTGTGTTTAATCTGTTTTACATAAATTTGCTGTGAAAGTGCTATTTCAATATAGATAATGTACAATCAGTTCTAAACATCCAGTTGTACTGTAAAGATAATTTGTGGGATACAGTTATGGAACTTAAGTGCTTTTTCATCATTCTGTGTGTAGAATTAATTTTCTCCTAAATACTCATTCAGTAAATGCCAGAAGTCTGCTCTGTTTGGTTGCCATGACTGATATTTATTTTATTTTATAATAGTTTAAACTTTATGTATCTGCAATCTGAGCAAATTAGAACAGTATATTTTTCATTATGAGTACAAAAAAACCAGAGGAAATACTTGAAGCATAATGTCCCATACCAGTAAAATTACTGCATATGTGCATAATGGTCTAATGAAAAAGATAGAATTTTCTGATAAATGCATACATTAAAAGAGTAGTATCTATAAAGAGTTCTTTTCTCATATCCCGGTATGCTCGAAGGACTTTGCATGTACTTATTGTAAAGAAGATTCTGCTGGTTTCAGAAAGGTAGTAAGAAGTTTTCCTATTTGCATGTATTCATATTTTAAAATGTCACAATATATTAAAAACTATCTTTCCTTAGTCTTTATTTAACTTAAATATAAATATGAAATAGCCATATGTAACATTTGGAAATCCAGTTGTGAATCAGTCCCAAATAGGAACAAGAAACTTGAAGAGTAAAAAGCAGTTCGCATTCCTGTACTAATAACTTTGACTGCAACTAAGCTAGTGTCAGGAACCATTTGATTTTATGGATGGGAATTTCATAAGTATTCAACGTTGGCCTACTTCTTATTGACTTCAAAGGAAGAAGAGTTAGAATGCTTTTGAAAAGCTCACAATAACTCTTTTATAATTCTAATAGTTGTCAGTGTGTAAGAATATTTCTTGATTTTGGTTTTCTGAAAGATGTTTATTTGCCTTAACACTATTTATTTTCAAATATTGTAAAAATTTCATTGATATAATGGCTTTCCACAGTAGAGTTTACAATTTTACAGTCTCTACCAGCAGTACACTTGCAATGATATCTTTTTATTCTGGGTTTCAGTAAGAATAAATACCATGTGCTGGTGAAGTCAGAATAGAGAGACTGACTTGCATCCTTCTTAAAATAGTTTTCCTCCTTCTACGTGCATCTCAGACTGTGATTTTTGGTAGTAGTGTCTGTTTGGCCCACACATGCACCTCATGCAGGCTTTTGCCCTGACCATGGCCATAGAGAGCTATGTGGGCAAACCACTCTGTTTCTTCTCAACTGCATTTGTCTCAGTCAGAGTCTCAGCAGCATCTTAGCAGCTGAGTTAATCATAATAATTCTATAAATTAAAAAAGTCCTTTCACCTATTTTTATCTCTATAGGGGAACATAAATATTGAGAAGGCATGCTTGTTCTCCCATTTTTAAATTATGCCTTTTTTATGTCAAGAGGCTTTTCTCAGGTAGTGAGAGGCACTCCCAGTGTGTGCATTGCTTTGGGGACTCATATGTTCCCCAAAAGTGTAATTGCTGCTTGCCACTAAAACTGAGAGGCAGAAAGAACAGGAAACTTAAGCTACCTTTCCTTATGATGAAGAGTTCACTCAAACTGGCCTCTGAACTTGGCTGAGGTACCCCCTGTATAATGGGCTCTAAGCAAGTCAAGTGCTTTGACCTCCTTGGCACAGTGCCCCCCTAGAGCACTGGAAAAAAAACCCTGTAGAAAAAAAAACTCTAGAAAGCAGTCTTCAAACACTCTAGATAGAAAATCTGTATTACAGATGCCTGCTTCAACACCTATCAATCTCTGACTTGCTATCCCTGAGGTTCCTTAGGTACTGTGGGGAACCAGTAAGCCCCAAAACGTTAAGCTTTTTGACTCTAGATGATTGGTATTATCTGGCAATTAAAGCACCAGGAAGATGACCAGCTCTTTAAAATTCCTATCAAGAATGTCTACTGCACCTTTGGTACCCACTGCTTTGGCACCACAGATGACCAATCCATCACTTATTGTCTGTTCACCAACACACATAAGAGCTTTGGTACCATTAGCTCCCTCTGCCACAGTTACTTATACTCAGCCTGCATCATTGGTGCTGTCAATTGTTCCAGTGCTATAAGAGTTTTGATTTTCCCAACATCTGAAGGTAACAGAAACATCATAATCTCTCTATTTGGCACCAACCTTTTCCTAGTCAATGAGGACTTCTCAATCCCTGTATGTTTTCATGATACTAATGAAGTCTTTGCATATGTCTTTGAGTCATCCACTTCTACCAAGTGATGAGGAGGAGAAAGATGATAGGGATCACTCATCAGTTTCCCACATTTCCATCCAGAGTTCTGCCTTCAATTATCAGGAAACCTTCTTTACTGAAATCTTCAGAGAATTAGAATACCTCTGTGAGAAAGATGCTCCATTCTGCTGGTGTGAACATCATTGGCAGCCTTCACCTTTGCCATATTCATCACCTTCTTGTTCATATTTGGACCCCTGGGTAGCAGTTCTCCAGGACCCCAAGTGTTTCTCGCCAGGAGAAGTCCCTCCCCCCCCCCTCCCACCACCACCACCAGTCTCTCTCTTTAAGGTGCTTTTGATCCAGAGGGGGAAACTTTTGAGGAGTAGGAAATGAGAATGGATTAAAAAAAATTGCCCCACTAATATCTTTTCCACATCTCCAGATGAAATCATTATGCCTCCTCTACTATCATTAGCTGACAACTTTAAATAATTTCAGGTCTTTATTGAAGGATAGCAGACTCTTTGCAGATTTCAGTACTCCTAGTACTCCTGCTGAGGCTGGCCGATTTGCTCACCCCCCTCTCTTCCCAGCCGGCCAGTTCTCCCCCACTTCCCCTCCTGATCTTCCCCAGCCAGCCCCCCTGCACTGCCCCCCAGCTCTGTTTCCCGCCGACCCGTCCCTCTTCCTGATCTCCCCCAGCCAGCACCGCTGCACTCCCCCTCCCCCCACCGCCAGCTCTGCTTCCCGCTCCCCCTTCCTCCCGGCCAGCCCCGTGGCCTCCGACCCCCCCCCCCCCCAAGCTCTGCTTCCCACTGGCCCGTTCCTCTTCCTTATCTCCCCCGGCCAGCGCCACGGCCCCCGAACCTGCCAGCTCTGCTTCCCGCCCCCCTTCCTCCCGGACAGCCCTGCCTCCTCCCAGCCGGTCCCCCCTTCCCCGATATCCCGCGGCCAGCCACATTCTGCCCAACCCCGTCCCCCCCCCCATGACCAGCCCTGCTTCCCATTGGCCCCCCCATCTCCCCCGGCCAGCCCCGTTGCCCCCCCATTAGCTGTTTCCAGGTCCCCCCCTTCCCGGCCAGCACCGCTCCCCTCCTGGCTGGTCCTTCTCTCCCCCCTCCCCCATGAAGCGTGTCCATTTTTTTTTAATGATTACCTGGTAACCCCTAGCAGTGATCCTATCCCTCTGACTACCACAGAGATTTAAACTGAGAAGCCACTTGTCTCCCCCCCAGTCCCAGATTCTATGCTCAACAACTTTGGTCCCCCCCCTTTTTTTTCCTTCAACAACATTTTTTCTTGGTGGTTTTTTTTGGGGGGAGTGTGGGGGGGGTGGGCGGTATTTTTGTTTCAACCATCTGGCAATCCTACTGCTTATACTAGCTGCAGACTTGACTTCCAGTCCCATGAGTAGGAAAGGAACATAAAAGAGCTTATGGAATGTAAAAAGTTCTCTTTAATATATATATTAAATGCCCTCATAGAGGGGAGGGAACCTCTTATACAACAAAATATCAGGTCCAGGTTCTTAACATAGAAGTCAGGAACTGATTCCTGAGAGACAGTTTTTAGTGATGATTTATTGTCGTAGGAGCATTTATAGATTTTTACAAGGGGAGGGCTCCATTTTGCTAGGCCCTGTACAAACACACAGTAAATGACAGTTCCTGCCCCAAAGAGTTTGCAGTCTAAGAGTCTACGGTCTGAGATCATATTACCTACAGATAGTTGTACTACATATGCAACCCTCCATGTAGGATTGCCAGATGGTTTAACCAAAAATACCGAACACCTCCCCCCCCCCCCAAACAAAAACCAGGGGAAACATTTTGTTGAAAAAAGGAGGGGGGAGACCAAAGTTGTTGAGCCAAAAAAAAAAAAAAAAGGACCCAGAGAGTTATTAAGCAAAAAAAATTTAAAAATTAAAAAAACAGCATGGCCCCTTTAAGAATACGAGGGGCTGGGCTCTGCCTCTCCTAACAGGCTGCCAGCAGCTGGTGGCCATCTTGCCTCCCTCCCTGCTCTGGGCCAGACAGCTCTCCTGCAGAACCAGGTAAGAGGCGTGTGGGGGGCTGGACCTGATTGTGTCGTAGGGTTGCCAGGTGTCCGATATTGACCCAGACAGTCTGGTATTTTTGGCTGCTGGCTGGGAAAAAATCAGAAAATACCGGACATTTTAAGTGTCCGGTATTTTCTGAATTTTTTTTACCAGACAGGAGCTGAAAATACCGGACTGTCCGGGTCAATACCGGACACCTGGCAACCCTAGCTATAGGTTAACTCTTTACCCCTACAAAGCTGATTTATTGTTAGCACTCTGGGAAAGAGAGATGGGAAAGCATACAGCAGGGCTTAATATCATGAGTTTAAGAAGACATTTGCCTGCTAAGTTTAAGGACAGGACTATCCAGAATAACTGGGAGAGTTCGAAATTTATTGGAGTCTTCTCCATGTTAGGAATATCCATCCTGCTTATCAAGCTCTGAAAAACTGTGGGAGAGACAATTCAGTCCTGTAGGAACACTTTCTTCTCAGCCTATCTACAGAAAGGTTGACTTTTTCCAGAAGATAAGCTATACCTAGAGCAATCAGATTTTTCTCTACTTAAGGACAATAAGTTTGACTTAGAAATAAGTCTGAGCTCTTTGACATTTTCATTGTTGACTGTGAGATGATATCATATTAATTGCCCCTTCAGACCATCTCTGATTTGCAAGACAAAGACTTTGTTTTTATTAAGGAAAAATATGATAGCTGACGCATGGGGAATAAAGCAAAATTCTAGTGACTACAATGCAGTTTGTAGTTTTCATATATGTTAGCAAATTGAAGTTAACAGTAGGGGGAGCCTGGGATTTACTTCAGCCTACAAATGTGTATAAACTACAACTGCTTTATCTTTGGTAGGATTTTACCACTTGTGAGACAGTACATGATAAGAATAAATCTTTTCCTCCCCAAGCATAGACAGACACCAAAATTTCCTGAAAAGAAATAGGACATCTCTTAGTGCTTGCTTACTCACATCAATCAGCATAGGGTTTGCCAGACCCAATCATGCCAGTGAGCCAACTTATTTAGTTTCACTTTCTGAAAGTTTTCAGTTCCAGATACTTAGAAATCCTATAGAGGACAGTTACAGAATAATTTACTCATTTGGACAGTTTCTTCATTTCCCTGTCAATTAGTGGTTGGCTTATGCCCTGAATCAGGAGAGTTTATGGCCCTTATTTTAAATACATTAACTAATAAATACATAGATAATCCTAGCTATTGTGAATATGGATGTTTTTATTATTCATGTAAGTGTCTAATCCTGTTTTGAATCTAGAATGTAACTGTGGAGCTTTAACACGGAATTGGACCATTTTCTCTTCCATTTTTTCCCTGACAAATCAACCATTACCAAAGAGACCTATTGTTATAATGATTTAATAAATATCAGGCAGAGGTCTCCTTTGCTCCACTAGAGTCCTGGAGACACTCTAAAAAGTGAATTTTATTTGCAGAGGGATATTTATCAGTTTGTCCCAGTCCTATTCTAATTTATCTCTGTCTTATAGAAAGAACAATTGCAAGCCCTGAAAACAAGTCCAGGGGACCACTTTGAGGCAATGTACAAGAAGGCCATTCTCTGGTGCATTCTCAAATGCTTTTTCTGGTGAAGAAAACAGCTTAGAACTCCTAGATGATTAATTTTACTTTGGTTGCCTTCTTTGCAGAAAGAAAATCCCCCAAATAAAAAATAATTAATTACATTCATCTGTGTCATACCCATGTAATCAACCTGTTCCCGTATTGCTGTAGTGAAATGTGATTCAGTACTCAGCAAGTTCCACTTGCAGTATACCGCAAACTGAAGTTTACTTCCATTGTTAGTCTTAAAGGGCTATGAGATTCATTAACATTAGTGGGCAACAAAGAAAACCTTTGCTATATTGGATATACTTTTCTGATCTACTTTACATTAAACAAGAAGCAGCAGCTTAATTTCATTGTTAAATTCAAATCGATTACAGTTATGCTTGCAGATTCTGTGGTAATGAGAGTGAACCCCCAAATAATTTTTTTACCACCGGATTAGGGGAAAAGGCAAGAACTGAAATAGTGGAATCAAAAAAAGTAAAAGCTAATTTTCTTATCTAGGAAAGAAAAGGTGAGATTTACTTCTCATTGTTTCAGTTCTATAATTAGCTCATTGTAAATTATGTGACATAAAAACAAATATGATACAAAAAATTAGATCTGCCCATAATTCTAAAATAGCTTTTAATTTCCCCTTTCATCTAACACCATTGTCTGTCTCTTTTTTCAGTTATTTTCTTTGCAGGCTTTAGTTCTTTTCTGACCGTGTGAGACATATAGTGCTATCTATATCTTGTAGAATATCATGGATTGAGGAAAACTGCATATTTCATAAATGCTGTGGGCTATTGCTCAGAAAGGCATGTTATCACAGTAGTAAAGGAGAGCTAAATAGGAAGAGAGGTCATTAGATATTTATATGTTGTATTTGGGAAACCAAACTAAAAGAAACCTGATACCTACAACTTGGTGACAATTATCAGAAAAATAAGTTTGTTACCTGATGACATTAGTTTGCCAGAACATTTTTTATAATATAAGGTAAGTCAAGCAATAAACATATCACTATTGTAGATCATAAGTAGATTCTTATTACTGGTATCAGTGAAATTTTTAGTGAACTCTTCACAGTATTTTAAAACCACCATAGAGGTAGCTCAGTTGACCCAAACTATAAGTATGCTTGACCAAATTCAGTTTTGATTTTTTTATCATTTTGACATACATCAGTGTTTTATTTTTAAGCATTTCTCTCTTTTTTCAATTTAAATTTTAACTTTTGTAGAAAAGAATGGGTTTTAAGTATTTTTTAAAAGTTATCAATTTAAATTTTCACAATTGCAGGAAATTATGGATTGACAAGACAATAATGACAGTAGGCTTTGAGATTTAAAACGTTTAGGTTTATAACCATTAAAGCACAAATTGTGAACATCCCATGTCAAGATATTCTTAAATCAAATGGTAATAAATTCTCAAGTAGTTTGATATTATTGATGGGAATGGTTGGAGTGTGTGTATGCAGTGAAATTGATGTTGACTGACATTTACCAATAGAAATCTAATCATTCCATCTCTGACTATAACTATGGAAGGTTACTGTAGCCAGGAGCTGCCTAAAAAAGTTGATCTAATATTTGATAATACTATGTTTATCTTCATTTAGTTTTATAATCCTTTAATTTTCCACCTTTCTCTCCTCATTCATCACTAATGGGTAATAACTCCCAACTGTGGAATTCAGAGGCCCCTGGCAACTGGGAGTGGAGGGGACCTGAGAGAAGAAAAAAAAAAAGCCTTTGGCATCTGGGGAGAGAAAAAAGGCCCCTGGCAGGCTGGGGTAGGTGGTGGAAAACAGGCCCTTGGTGGGTGAAGGAACCTGTGGGGGGAAAGACCTCTTCCCCAAGCACTTCCTCAACCCCCAACCCTCACTCTCACACACCTCCCAACCGCCTGCGCGTGCACGCACACACGCACGATCCCCAAGGCCTTGCACTGAAAGACCCGGGCAATGCTGAGTATGTCTGCTAGTTAGTGATAAAAGAGGAGAGAAGCTGCTGAAAGAAAATTCAGGAATTTCTCATTCGTAATATTGATAGTGGACACCAAAATGCAAATGTCTCATTTGTTCTCACATTCTTTACATGTCTCCTAGTAGTTGTTTCTTTTGTATGTGAATGTGACAACATTTTCATATTGGTATACTCTAAATCATCACCTGTGACTCCCTTTCTCTTTTGTTTGGTACATTTTTCTTTATTATTTGTTCTTTGCTGTGCTAATTGCTCACTCTGACATCCTAGTAAGAAAGGAAATATTACGCTTTGCTTAAATTACTGAGGAAGTCCAGGCTACCACTACTTTTGTTGCTATTAACTGGCACATTTCAGAGTGTTCCATTGATATTGAAATGATACATGGAATTTTTACTGTTTCCATTATATTTAAACATGCCAAAAGAGGAAGACAGTACGTCAATGATCACATGTACTATCAGGCTCAAAATGCAGAAAATAGATATCCACAGCTTGTTAATATTTTGTAATTATTTGTCTTGTCCCAGATTGCTTATTTGATTTGCCCTGTGGAAATATTCATTCACCCATCTTTTTATAACACCACATAAATTCACAGTGAATTAGCTAAGTGAATCACTGGGTAATATTAACTCACTGTATTGATTCAAGGTCATGTGAAATCTGAAACATCAATTTAAAGTCCACTGACAGCAACCACTGGTATATTTTTAATTTTAGTAGATGCAACCACTCATTTAGATAGGTTTTTCTAACATAATTTACAGGTCAATAACTACTGTATATTTTCTAACACAAATTTGAATAATTCATAAAAGTAATATATTGGTAGGCTGAATAGATTGGTTACAATTAAATATTTGAAACTATCACATATATATATATATATATATATATATATATATATATATATATATATATATATATATATATATTTGTTATAATATTAAGTTTAAAGGTGATGAAAGGGAATAGATCAAGACCAAGATCTGTATACAATGTCCGTGTTTGGAAGTCCATAAAAAATCTTTGAAACCTGAGCTTCATGATCTGGTAACATTAAATTGTTATGGCATTTGAACATTAATACTTCATTGCTCAACCTAAACTGTAACATTAACTCACATCCAAACTAATGTAAATTAAGAAAATAAGTCTCTAGAACACGTTGGATCGACCCAATATATCTGTAGAACCTAAAACTTCTTTCTTTACCCTAGTTTGCTACTCTCTTCAACCTGTGTATCCTCAGGGTGCTCAAACAGTAGAGTAGCAAAAGGTTCTTCTTTGAGTGATGTCCCAGTGGGTGTTTCACTGTTGGTGATGGGGTCGTTCTGGAGCCACAGATTGGAGCTTTTCAAGCAGTTGTCAGTTGGGCCGTGCATGCGCTTTGGTGCCTCATGTGTGGCCTGACAACCCCTTCAGCTCCTCGCTTACCGCCCTCACTTACAGACAGAGCTCATCTAGGGTTGCCAGGTGTCCGGTATTCTATCGGACAGTCCTGTATTCGCGCTCTTTGTCTGGTAAAAAAAAAAAAAAAAACAGAGAATACCGGCCATGTGCAATGTCCAGTATTCTCTGATTTTTTCCGGCTGCGCACCGGACAGAAACCTGGCGTGGGCGGGGGAGTGGCTGGAAGGCGGGGCCACGATCGGCGCTAGGAGCCTGTGATTGCGCAGAAGCCTGGCGGGGGCGGGGGGAGTGGCTGGGACTCACAGCGCCGATGGTGGCCCCGCCTGCCATCCTGGGAGTCCCAGCTGGGAGGCGGGGCCGCAATTGCCGCTCTTGGGTGCTTCAGAAGCCTTTGCGCGGGGAGTAGCTGGGATTCTCAGCCACTCTCCCTGCCCCGGCTAGGCTTCTGAAGTGCCCAGAGCAGCAATTGCGGCCCCGCCTCCCAGCTGGGACTCCCAGGATGGCAGGTGGGGCCGCCAGGCACCGGGAGCCTGTGATTGTGCAGAAGCCTGGCGAGGGTGGGAGGAGTTTCTGGGAGTCCACCCCCACAAGGTTTCTGTGCAATCACAGGCTCCCAGCGCCGATCGTGGCCCCACCTCTGAGCCTGAGAGTCCCAGCTGGGAGATGGGGTTGTGACCACTGCTTATCCCGCATTCCTTTTTTTTTTTTTTTCCCCCCCCTTGGCCAAAAAAATACAGGTTTTCTGGTATTTTTTAGGAGACCATCTGGCAATCGTAAGCTCATCTCTCACCTCAGGCATTTGTTCTCACGTAGATTTTTAGCATAGTTTCATGTTCAGTGTTTCACTAGTTAGGTTTTCTTGTTCCAGTTATCTCATCCTGTGCAGTAACAACTGTTCTTCATGATGTGTGACCCTGTGGGTGCTCCACGACCCTCCAAGCCTCCCCTCTGCTGAGAGTCTTGGCTACTTAGGCGTAAACGAGGAACTGAAGGGGGGGGGGGGGTTGGGCTGCGTGCACAAGGCGTCAAAGTGCAAACGGCACGAGGCGCCTTTTGTGCATGCGCAGCCCAACTGACAACTGCTTGAAAGCTCTGCTATGTGCCTCCAAGACAACCTATCACCAATAGGGGAGCACCCACAGGGGGATACAGGTCGAAGAACAGTCGTTACTGCACAGAGTAACTTCCTTTTTTGGGGGGATTCTTTTTTTAAAATCTTCATTGTACTTTGCTCCACCTTCTCTTCTCACAGCTCCTGAGCAAACAAGCAGAGCAGTGAGAGGAGAAGGGAAAAGTATAACAGTTTTAATTTTTTGAAGTGGAGTAGTGCATAGGCTTCAGGGAGAGTGTTGTTTGTGCTGTAATTATTATAGCGACTCAGCACTTCGCACCACAATTCAAAAGCAAGTGCTGAAACCATTTCAACTTAGTAGGCCTTGTAAACGGTAGCTCTGGTGGGTCATAGTAACTGCTCAAACACTTGGCTCAAACACATAGTAACTGCTCAAACCCCTGAAAAGGTGTTTTACTAGTGCCTGGAAAGAAAATGCAGGTTAAAAATACTCTAGGATACAGTAGCTTAAATACTTACAGGTCAAAGTGATCAACAGCAATTTTTCTATGAGCTCGTGAGGAAGTTTTTTCAGGCCTAATTCCTGGAGTGCCCTCTCCCTGTCCAGGATTTGTTCAAAGCAAATAGGAGCTTTGGGGTTTCCAGACCAGAATCACTTAGGCCAGGTCTACTAGACCTGGAAAGTCAGCTTAAAGTATGCAACTCCAGCTTTGTAGCATACTTTAAGCTGAGCTGGGCGGTGTCCACATAGCAGGAGGTCGACGGGAGCAAATGCTCTGGTTGGCTTCCCTTACTCTTCATGACTGTGAGGAGTACAGGGCGCCACCTGGAGCTGCCTTCAGCATTCAATTTATGGATCTATACTAGATACACTAAATTGAACAGCAGAACATTGATTTCCAGCATGGTGAGTGAAGACATGCCTTTAGTGGGTTAGATTGCGATCCTTCATCCCTGGCATCCTGTCAGATCTCTGCTTCCCCCCATAAGTCTCACACCAACCTTCTTCTGTGTGCATGTCTGACAGACATACACTAATGTCCCTGGCTTCTGCTGCAACTGCTCTGTATGCAGTTTCCTCCAATGCATCTCTCTTCCCTGCAGCTTCTGGACAACCAAGCTGCTGCTGCTTCCCAAAAGTGCTTAGTCACTTCCTTGTTCCATGTCTTTGTGGAGTTTCTCCCCTCTGCCAGGCCAGGAGGAAGATATGTGCATTGAAGAAAAAATATGTGCATAGGTAGGAATCATAGGGTACGTCTAGACTACATGCCTCTGTCGCCAGAGGCATGTAGATTAGGCTACCCGACAGAGTAAAATGAAGCGGCGATTTAAATAATCGCCGCTTCATTTAAATTTACATGGCTGCCGCTTTGAGCCGACAAACAGCTGATCAGCTGTTTGTCGGCTCAGCGCGATAGTCTGGACGCTCCCCTGCCGACATCAAAGGGAGCTGTCGACAACCCAGGTATGCCTCCTGGGATGAGGCATACCTGGGTTGTCGACAGCTCCCTTTGATGTCGGCAGGGGAGCGTCCAGACTATCGCGCTGAGCCGACAAACAGCTGATCAGCTGTTTGTCGGCTCAAAGCGGCAGCCATGTAAATTTAAATGAAGCGGCGATTATTTAAATCGGCGCTTCATTTTACTCTGTCGGGTAGCCTAATCTACATGCCTCTGGCGACAGAGGCATGTAGTCTAGACGTACCCTATATAATGTCCTGCTTAGCACAGCAATAACAATACTTTTCACACCACCAAATTTGACCCTTCCCTACTGCTGCAAGTGGATGCAGATCAGAGCAGTAACAAGGAATAAGGAAGTGCATGCAACTAAAAGGGCAAGGAATCAATCAGGAAATGAACTGTGGAAGCAATCAGGAAAGAGCAGAAGAGGAAGTAAAGAAAATTTAAAAAGACAAGATAGAGATGGGGGAAAGAGAGAATATAAAAAAGAGAAAGAATGGGAGGAAGAGGAAAAGGAGAGGAAAAGTTAAAAAGACAGCAAAAAAAACCCAACCCCCCCTCACCCTATTGTTTGAGAAACATGGTGATCCTTGGGTGTCTAGATAAGTGGTGGGCAACCTGCAGTCCAAGGGTCCAATTGGGGTTCTATGTGCAGCCCATGAGACATTTTCTTTACGGTTGCCCATGCACAGAATTGCCAGATTCTCCTGATTTTCATCAACATCGTTTTTTTTCCTGTCAGTGTTACAAAAGTGACACACATTTAAAGCAAGAGCAAATTAAGTGAGGTGTGTGCTGATTGCTTACAATATTGTGAGAACCATGCACTCCTCCTGCATCCAATTGAAGTGCTGCTACAGTTTAATTGGTGGCCCTCACACATTCTAGGTACAGGCTGTCCCTAGGTTATGTACAAGATAGGGATTGTAGGTTTGTTCTTAAGTCGAATTTGTATGTAAGTCGGAACTGGTACATATTGTCGGGGAAACTCTAGCCAAACATTTCTCCAGAGCTCAGTTTTATTCTCCCACACCTCACTTCCCTCAGTCCTTTATTCTCAAGCTGAGGTGTCTGCTGAGAAAAGCCGCTCCATGTCTCCCTGGTCTGCTGGGGGAGGGGAGCGCTAGCTTCGCGTCTCCCTGGTCTGCTGGGGGGAAGCAGCTAGTGCGGGGTTGCCTCACCCCGTTTGTAAGTAGGGATCCGATGTAAGTTGGATCCATGTAACCCAGGGACTGCCTGTATATAAGTCCAATTAGCAAAACTGTCCTATCCCAAGAGATCATCTTAGTTACAACAATCTTGCATGCCACTGAGATAAGGGAGGGCTACTCATGAGGCCCACTCACTCACCTAGATTGCCCCTCACTGGTGTAGATGGATAGAGGTGAGTGAACGGTATGCATTGGGACTGGCGGCCTAGACAGGGTTATTTAAAAAGGAAAGTATTAATTATGGTATCTTTGCATGCATACAAGTATTGCTGTAATATATGTTCAATTATTATAATTTTAATAATTGATCATTTAAAGCAGTGGGGGAGGGGGAAAGCTAAGCCCGAGGGGCCTGACGTAGTCCCTGTCTTGCCTGCATCTGGCCCCCAGGGCTCAGGGCTCCTTCCTCCCCCCAGCATTGGGGAGCTGGCGCTGGCACTCCAGTCCTCACTGTCCCCCACTGACTGACTTTTCTTGTGGTCAGCAGCCCCCCAAAAAGGCTCCCCACCACTGATTTAAAATAATAAATGGTTAAATGTTACTGAAATTAAATACTCCTCTTTTAAATGCTGTACTTATTAACATTTTCATATGATAGTGATAGAGTTTAGTCTAAATTTCATGTCCTACTGTATGTAAGAAAGGTGGGAAGACCTGATATAGTGGATGTGGCTATGAAATTCTGAAGTAATGGATTTGTTGAGTGATGGATGCAGGAAGAAAAACTTTAAAAGAAAAAAGAAAAGTAGAGTTTAAAAGAGTACTACAGGTTGGATCTGCCTGGTCCGGCCCCTCCACTGCCAGCCTGGCCAGATATCCCCAGACTGGGACTCCCCAGAAGCTGCTGCCCATGCACTAGGGCTCTTTCGTCCAGCAACATCCATGATCCTATTGGACCACAGATGTTGCCAAATCAGAGAGCCCTGGATCTGAGAGGTTGAACCTGTACTTATTTTCCAACCCAGCCCTTTATCTAGATAGAACCTGTTCTCTTTCTGTGAGGTATTCATTGTTTTTTTTTTTTTAAATCACTATTTTTAAAATCACTAAAGCCAACCTCAAAATTTGGAATAAAGTATACACACCAGCATTTCATATAAGTTTCCATAAAAGATGTTACTTTCTATTGCATGTCTTAAATATTCAGCCTAGGGCTACCAGCTTTCTAATCGTGCAAAAATGAACCATTGTCCCACTCCTGCCCCTACTCACTCCATCCCCCACTCCTTCCATTCATTGGTCTCTGACACTCTCACTCCCTTTCCTGCAGGATATTGGGGGGTGAGGGCTCTGGCTGGGGCCAAAATAAGAGGGATTTGGAGTGGGGGGGTGGGAGGGGCTCCAGGCTGGGGTTAAGGTGCTTGGCATATGGGAAGGGGGTTGGGTTAGAGTGCAAGAGAGTGTTTAGGTGCAGGAAGAGGTTCTGACCTGGGCAGGAGAGTAAGAGACCTACATAGTAAGAGACCTAAAAAAGAGTCACCATGGCTTAACAACCATGTAAAAGAAGCAGTGAGAGATAAAAAGGCATATTTTAAGAAGTGGAAGTCCAATCCTAGTGTGGTAAATAGAAAGGAACATAAACACTGCCAAATTAAGTGTAATAATGTGGTAAGAAAAGCCAAAAAAGATTTTGAGGAACAGCTAGCCCAAAACTCAAAAAGTAATAGCAAAATGTATTTTAAGTACATTAGAAGCAGGAAGCCTGCTAAAAAACCAGTGGGGCCCCTGGACGATCGAAATACAAAAGGAGCAATCAAGGACGATAAAGCCATTGTGCAGAGACTAAATGATTTCTTTGCTTCAGTCTTCACGGCTGAGGATGTTAGGGATATTCCCAAACCTGCACCGTCGTTTGTGGGTGATGAATCTGAGGAACTGTCCCGGATTGAAGTGTCATTAGAGGAGGTTTTGGAACAAATTGAAAAACTTAATAGTAACAAATCACCGGAATCATATAGCATTCACCCAAGGGTTCTGAAAGAACTCAAATGGGAAATTGCAGAACTATTAACTGTGGTTTGTAACCTATCCTTTAAATCAGCTTCTGTACCCAAGGACTGGAAGACAGCTAACATAACGCCAATATTTTAAAAGGGCTCTAGAGGCAACCCTGGCAATTACAGACCAGTAAGTCTAACGTCAGTACCTGGCAAATTAGTTGAAACGATAGTAAAGAATAAAATTGTCAGATATGTAGAAGAACATAATTTGTTGGGCAAAAGTCAGCATGGTTTCCCTAAAGGGAAATCATGTCTTACTAATTTATTAGAGTTCTTTGAAGGGGTTAACAAACATGTGGACAAGGGGGATCCAGTAGATATAGTATACTTAGATTTCCAGAAAGCCTTTGACAAGGTTCCTCACCAAAGGCTCTTGTGTAAATTAGGTTGTCATGAGATAAGAGGGAAGATCCTTTCATGGATTGAGAACTGGTTAAAAGACAGGAAACAAAGGGTAGGAGTAAATGGTAAATTTTCAGAATGGAGAGGTATAACTAGTGGTGTTCCCCAAGGGTCAGTCCTAGGACCAGCCCTATTCAACTTATTCATAAACGGTCTAGAGAAAGGGGTAAGCAGTGAGGTGGCAAAGTTTGTGGACGGTACTAAACTATTCAAGATAGTCAAGACCAAAGCAGACTGTGAAGAACTTCAAAAAGATCTCACCAAACTGGTTGATTGGGCAACAAAATGGCAAATGAAATTTAATGTGGATAAGTGTAAAGTAATGCACGTTGGAAAAAATAACCCCAACTATACATACAATATGATGGGAGCTAATTAGCTAGAACTAATCAGGAAAGAGATCTTGGAGTTATCATGGATAGTTCTCTGAAAACGTTCACACAGTGTGCAGTGGCAGTCAAAAAAGCAAATAGGATGCTAGGAATGATTAAAAAAGGGATAGAAAATAAGACAAAGAATATCTTACTGCCCCTATATAAAACTATAGTACGCCCACATATTGAATACTGCATACAGATGTTGTCTCCTCACCTCAAAAAAGATATTTTGGCATTAAAAATGTTCAGAAAAGAGCAAATAAAATGATTAAGGGTTTGGAATGGGTCCCATATGAGGAGAGGCTAAAGAGACTTGGACTTTTCAGTTTACAAAAGAGGAGACTGAGGGGTGGTATCATAGAGGTATGTAAAATCATGAGTGGTATGGAGAGGGTAAATAAAGAAAAGTTATGTACTTGTTCCCATAATATAAGAACTAGAGGACACCAAATGAAATTAATGGGTAGCAGGTTTAAAACTAATAAAAGAAAGTTCTTCACACAGCACACAGTCAACCTGTGGAACTTCTTGCCAGAGGAGGCTGTGAAGGCTAGGACTATAACAGAGTTTAAAAATGAGAGAGATAAATTCATGGAGGTTAGGTCCATAAAAGGGTGTTAGCCAGGGGGTAAGGAATGTTGCCCCTGGCCTCTGTTTGTCAGAGGCTGGAGAAGGATGGCAGGAGACAAATTGCTTGATCATTGTCTTCTGTCCACCCCTTCTGGGGCACCTGGCACTGGCCACTGTCGACAGATAGGATACTGGGCTAAATAGACCTTTGGTCTGACCTAGTATGGCCGTTCTGATGTTCTTATGTTAGTGGATATGGGATATAGACTCTGGGAGTTAGGATGCAGGAAGGGGTTCCAACCTGTGGTAGGCATTTGGAATGTGGAAGCAGGATTGGGGTATGGGCTCCGACCAGGCAGCACTTCCCTCAGGCAGCTCCCAAAAGTGACCAGCATGTCCGCCTCCTAGGCACAGAGACAGCCAGGTGATGCTGCAGACTGCTGTTCCTGGCCAATGGAAGATGTGGAACTGGAATAGAGGGGCGACCCCACGCCTAGGAGCTAGCCACTTCTGGGAGCCACAACCAAGTGAGGACAAGCAGGGAGCCTATCTTAGCCCCTTTGCAGCAGTGACCAGACTTTTAGTGATCCAGTATGCAGTGCTGACCAGAGGCTCCAAGGTCCTTTTTCAACCAGGCATGCCAATCAAAAACCAGTCGCCTGGCAACCTTAGTTCAGCTTGTTCTTCATGTTACACAGTTACTTAAAATGCAAAACCATTCAACATGGGTCAGTAGCTGTTAAAAATCTTTAACTATAACACCAGGGGCTATGGAATAATTTGTGCGATGGGGTGCGGAGAGGCATTGAACCACACTGTAAATCCTGTACAGAATGTCACTATAATGCTGTCTTCCCTAGAACATAATTACACAAGATGCTAAAACTTTGCAGAATAGCTACTAATGCTGAAGAGAGAGAGAGCCTGAAACTTCTGTGTAAGGGGCTATAGTGGCAATGCATAAATAGCACTGAAAGAGGCACATAAAGTAAAAATATTTGAATTTGTACAATATTTGTATTTGGGGCATTCTTTTACTGCTGTCTGTTTTATTCAAGTAACTAACAAACGTACTTTATAGTTCTAGAAAGATTCAGGCAGATAGGAGCTTTACAAATATAAACAAAATACTAAATCCTTTCACTTGCATAGCTTCCAAACAAAAGAAGCAAGCAGCCTGTTGCAAGGGAGGTTTCCCTCTCACCATTTTATTGGAAACCATGCACAAAATGTTTTGTCCTAACATAACCTTTTAAGCAATTAGGGTGAAATTCTGATGGATTTTGCCATTGACTTTAATGGGACCAAGATTTCATCCTTAGACTGGTAATTTTGTATTGTGTTTAAAATTACAGGCTATTTCTTTCAGAAATATTTATTACACTATATTTTAGAACCACATTAGCATCCATAATTTTCACCATTTAAAAGTTTTAAACTAATAAGTTTACATATCAAGTATAAGAGGGGTAGTAGCCATGTTAGTCTGGACCTGTAAAAGCGACAAGGAGTCCTATAGCACCTTATAGGCTAACAGATGTATTGGAGCATAAATCTGCTACCTTAAATCTGCTATTTAAAGGTAGCCACCCTGCAGCAAAAAAAAAGTTCAGGACTAGACTTCAGAAAGAAACTGCTGAGCTGCAGTTCATCTGCAAATTTGACACCATCAGCTCAGGATTAAACAAAGACTGTGAATGGCTAGCCAATTACAAAAGCAGTTTCTCCTCTCTTGGTATTCACACCTCCAGATCAGTTGCTAGAAGTGGCCCTCATCCTCCCTGACTGAATTTACTTCGTTATCTCTAGCCTGATTCTTGCCTGCTTATTTATACCTGCCTCTGGAAATTTCCACTACATGCATCTGATGAAGTGGGTCTTTGCCCACGAAAGCTTATGCTCCAATTTCATGTGCTTTTTAGTCGATATGCTGTATGCCTCTCAGAATAACATTAATATTGGATTGTATGTTTTAAATGAAAAGGGGAAGTTTGGTAACCCACAGATATGTCCCTTGTGTATATGCAGACCACATCATAAAGTTACCACAGCCAATTTGAATAAACTCACAGTATCTCATTAGGATTGAATACCTCAGCATTTAGTTGAGCGAGACTAAATGACCTCTTATCTATGAGGGAATAGTCTTTCCAAATTGAGGATTAGAGTTTTCTTGGCAGGATGGGCATGTACTTTGTAGAAAGTATCCTGGATGAATGGAGGAATAGTGCTTGTTGCACTGTTGTTGATTTGTAAACAGTTGCAGCCATGCCCTGACTGCATTTTATAAATGTTAAGATAAACTTCAGAAAATTTCCAAAAAATCTAACTACTAGAAATTGTCAACGTTTTTCTGATCAAGAGCTATAATGTTGTCAAATATTTCCCAGAGGATATTGTCCCCTTGTAGGCAAATAAAAATAGACTTCAGAAAGTCCTAGAAATTATACTTTGGGGAAAATACAGTATGGGAACAAGCTTGCACAGGGAAGGAGAATGGACTGAATGATGTGACACAAATCTTTTCCACTGCTAATTTGTTATTCCTTGCCTATTGTAACTTTGATAGTATGATATTTCTTTTTCATCAAATAATTTAAAACAAATAAAGTAAATTTCTTTTACTCTATTATGATAAAGCTTTATCTACTGTATATTTGAAAGAGTTTGTCTGTCCGTATGTCTGTCCATCCGTCGATATGTGTGTCCAAGAACTCCTCCTAAACGGTAACAACTAGGACATGTAAATTTGGTATGCAGCTTCTTCTTATAATAATTTAAAGCAAATTAAGGGTTTGGTTGTGCCAGGACAATGGGATATGCCTGGAATGTTGTTATTCTTCATAAAATGGAAAGGGAGGGCTTTGCTAACAGGGAGAATTATACTCTAATTCCTCAATGGGGCAGCAAGGGGCCAGAGATGGGGACTGGTACAGCTATAACCCCATTGTGGCAGCAGGGGGCAGCTGTGGAGAAAGAGACAACTATCTACTATATATTTAAGAGCGTTTGTGTGTCTGTCTGTCCCAGGAATGGGTTTGCTTCTCATAAAACTATACAGAAGAGAGACAGAATCACCAGGCAGGTAAAAGAGGTTGGCTGGGTGCATGCTTCTCCATCCAGGACTGTCCGAGCCTCCCACCCTCGAGCACCCTTTAGGGAAGCTGAGGGGAGGAACTTGAAGCCCCTTCCCTCCCCCCCCCCAAAAATGTATGGGAACTCATAAAAAGATATAGAAACACATTCATATGGGGATGCATAAAACCATACAGAAAAGAGACAGAATCACTAGGAAGGTGGAAGAGGCTGGCTGGGCATCCCCCTCATGTCTGGGACTACCCTCACCATGAGCCTCCTACCCTCCAGGTGCTCATTAGGGAGGAGAGGACTGAAGCTCTTCTCCCTCCCCCAATTCATATATGGACATGACTTTTTCCTCCCCCTTCATCAGGGTATGAAGGGAAAATGCACAGTTTGCTGCATTCATCAATCCGACTGGGGAATGCAGGGTCAGATGACATGGACCCTTCCCTCAGCTGTGTCTGCTGGAGCTGCAGTGGCCATGGAGAGGTGCTTCTCACTTAGCCCTAAGCTGTTGTGGTCAGAAAGGGCTGAGTTAGTCCTCTCTCCCTGGGTCTGCCCTCATCCCCAGCCCCACCTCAGGGAAATGATTAACATGAAGCAAGTACATTTTCATTTTATTTTCCAAAAAACAAAAACTAATTGTTACCACATAACATTAGGTAATCCTCTAGCATTATAAATACTATATCAATTTTAAATTAAAACTACTTTTAATAGTAATGTGGTTTTTTAAAATGACATGCTGTCAAAAGTAAAAGGAGAGTGTTAGGGTGTTATTTTTGTTATATATTTGCTTAGTACGGACAATATTAAATAATACTTTAAAAAATACACTCACCTATCTGAATGTCTCCAGATAATTCGAATATTTTAAAACTTAATTTTACTTTTTTCTATTTATACTAGTTAATGTTTTCATTTTTCTAAAGATACTCTCTGACAAGGTTCTCATTTTTGAGTCTGCTCCCTAGGGCAAGACAGGTGAAAATCCCTGAGATCTTGACATTTTTTTGGCCTCTCTATGCACTAGTGGCAGGATGGAGCACTTACCAGTTTAGGCTGGGCCCAGCCTCTGAGCTTACACGATTATTGCATCATTTATTTTCAGGGCCTAAATTTTTAAAAAACAGGAGCCTGTAATTAGGCTCTTAATTCCATATGAAAATCCTGGATAGATATTCTGATTTTCAAAAGTGCTAAATGTCCAGTAACTTCCTATTAACTCCAGTAGAGCAAGAAGACTTCTCTGAT
Organism: Pelodiscus sinensis; assembly: GCF_052426305.1. NCBI lineage: Eukaryota > Metazoa > Chordata > Testudines > Trionychidae > Pelodiscus > Pelodiscus sinensis. Next base: position 185,178,333 of record NC_143053.1, on the reverse strand, counting down.
GTCATGTATGTTTCCACTGTAGAGAAGCATGATGATAGTGACTCCAATATATCACATTTTCCCTGATTTTTTTTTTTTTGAAGTTAGCTAAGACACTGGGTTCTGACTTGGTTTATTGATCTAGGAATTTACAAATGTCACCTTTGACTATATATTGCCCCAGAGCTCCTGTCTGGTACCATTTCATAAATTTTTAAGGCCAGAAACAGAACAGTATATCATCTTATATCCTGTTATATCACATTTCATAACTTTTAACCCAGTTACAACTGAGTCCAATTACATGTGTTTGACTGAAGCATAACATCCGGATAGGGAAAGCATAACATCCCCTCTTTGTATATCCAGGGATCACATTAGCCCTTTTTGCTGCACCATTGCTCTAGAAATGCATGTTGAATTGCTTATCCACTGCACATAATTTTCAGAGTCACTTCTTTCCATGATACAATCTCCCATTTTGTAGATATGGTCTGCATTCCTTGTTCCTAGATGCATAACTTTGTACTGTATTTGGCTGTAATAAAATGCCATTTGTTAGAATGGACCCAGTTTACCAAGTGATCCAGGTTACACTGTATGATTGCCTTGTCTTCATCATTATTTACCCTTCCACCATTCTCTGTAAAAATGATTATTCCCCACAGATGACTACTATTTGAGATGTATCATCCAGTTCTTAATGCATTTAACATAAGCTTTATTGATATTGTGGACTGTTGATTTCTTCAATCAAAAGGTGAGGTAGTACTAAATCAAATACCTTACTGAAGTCTTAAGTGTGACATCTGTGCCGTTACCTTTATCCGCCAAATCTGTAGTTTCATTGTAGTACAGATTGAACTTCTCTAAACTGGGACTCTCTGGTCCAGCAACATCCATGGTCCAAAGAGCCCCAGCGGCCAGGAATCTGGTAGCAGAAGGGCTTGTGACTGGGAGCCTGCCAGGCCAACTGGACTGGTGGCAGGGGTCTGGCAATGACCTCCACAGTCCAGCAAACTCTCTACTTCGGGTCTGGTCAGGTCCTGATGGGGCTGGACTAGGGAGGGCAGGTCCAACCTGCAGGAGGCCCTCTCTCCCTTCAGCTTCCTCTCGAGTCCCCTTCTGGTTTTGCTCCTCCTTGGAGCTTTTTTTACTATCACTCTCAGGTGGTATCTTATTAAGTTTCTGCAGTAGCCAAACTTCTTCCATGTAGCTGCTCCTCTCACAAGTCCCAGTTCCATACAGCTCCTGTTTACAGAGCTTCCTCAGTTCCTGTTCTCTCAACCATACACACCCTCTGCATCTTTCTGTTCCTTTTATTATATTGGAATCACCTGAACCCTCACAAATGAGGCTTATCTTGTAATCAGGTCTGGCTGAGCCCTAGGCTCTCCAGTTCACAGGCAAATCAGCCTGTTGTTCTCATAAAGGATTGGAATTAGGTTTGTTTGATAAATCTGTTTTCTGCAAATAGCTTTATTTATATTTTGGTCCTTTAATTCTTTATTAATTGAATCCTATATCAGCTTTTCCCATTATTTTGTCTGGGATTGATGTCAAGTTAACTGGCTTAGAGTAACCTGAATCATCCTACTTTCCCTTTCTGAATATTGGTATTACATGTGCACTCCTCTAGTCTGGAATTTCCCTTTATTTATATATATAGAAACTTTTCTGTGAGATGATAGTGTGATGTCATGTCCTGCAGTCCCTCCCTCTGCCCTCAGCAGTGTGGCCTTCTGCCTCCCCCATGCTCGGGGAGCCGCAAGCCATGCAGCCTCCTCCTTCCCCCGTGCTCAGGGAGTAGAGGGGTGGAAGCTGTGTGGCCCCCAGCCGGGCCTGCTGCACTCCGCAGCTTCATCCCGGCCCAGCCCAACCCTCCAGCAGCTGGGGGAGAAAGCAGCAGCTGCTCAGGCCGGGCGGGGCGGGCGCCTGGTGTGTCTTCGGCCCTGCCTGGCAGCCAGGGGAAAGAGCTAGGGCTGGCATGGCCTCAGCCCTGCCCAGTGGCTGGGGAACAAGAGCTGGGGCTGGTGCAACTTCGGCCCTGTCCAGGGTGCACAGAGGGAGAGCCAGGGCTGGCTAGGTCTGCCATGCCTCGGCCTGGACTTCCGCGGCAGCCAGGGGCAGACCCAGGGCTGCCTACCCCCCGAGAGAGGGAGGTTGGCAAATGTACAGAACAGGGGGTACAGCCCACTAGAGAGAGAGAGAGAGAGGGTGTGTGTGTGTGTGTGTGTGTGTGTGTGTGTGTGTGTGTGTGTGTGTGTGTGTGAGAGAGAGAGAGAGAGAGAGAGAGAGAGAGATGGCCTTCCACGTGTGCTGGTTACTGTGGAGCCATCTCACACCCCCTTGCTGCCTAGGGTCCCGGGTGTCCAGTTTTGAACCGGACAGTCCAGTATTTGAGCTTTCGGTTCAGGAAAAAAATTGAGAAAATACAAATGTCCAGTATTTTCTAAATAAGATGTAATGTAGATTGTGATGTAGTATCAAGTGCGTCCAGTATTTTTGTTGAAACCATCTGGCAACCCTATTGCTGCCTCCCGTGGCAAGGCAGCAGCGTGGGGGGGCAGGTGGGAGCCAGTGCTGCAGGGAACTGGCTTAAATGCTGTCTCCCCATAAGCATTAGCTCCCACAGAGACAGTGTGGTGGGCAGGTGGGAAACGGCACACGCTGTAGCTTCAGGAATAACACAAATCACCACTGTCCTCTTTCCAGATTTTATTTTTACCAGGGAGTAAATTCACCTATTTTAGCTGCATGTTGCCTGGCAAAGAAAAGGAACTGAATAAACTGATGTTTTACTCTCTCTTCCAACAGACTTTGGAAGCCCCCAGTGATATTGATGCACTGAGCTTCATAAAAGCCAGACACTAGAAGTGAATTTTTTTTAAAAGAATTATCTTCAATGTTAGTTTACGGACAAATTTCATTCACCTTTTTTTAAATGGAGCATGTAGTGAAAAAAGAATGTGAATATGTTCTAGTAATTTCCTTTTCCATCCTATCTACTTCATTACAAATCATATTCATGGTCATTATTTTAAATATGTGAAAACACAGCCCAGGAAGAAGTATCACATAACTAGCAAAACAAAAGAAAAAAAATTTTTTTGACTCTGATATGCCAAGTCTGCATATTTGGGTTCCTGAATGTGAGAGATTTCTTCATGAATTAGCATAGTAGCCAGAGAGTAGCTCTGGACCAACATGACATTGGCATGCTCACTGGCCTCTGCTTATAGGATATGATGACTACATAAACAAACAATAGGATCATCAGCCATAATGCATGCAGGCAGTAGCAGAGGTAAAACTCAGGGGGTTCCAACAACAGTGATCGGAATGCTAGGTTACATTGTGTGCTCATTTAGATTGCATTTGGTCATGCCATTAAAATCTCTCTATATATAAATAATTTTTTCCTGTATAACGACAGCATGATGTCATCACTTAATAGCATCCACAGGCTGGGGAGTAGGCTTGGGTGGGTAAAACCCAGCACCGCCTCTTCATCCCTGGAGCTAAGCCCCACCCACTGCTAGCCCAGCCCTCTCCAGTAGCTGCCGGGGTAGAGCCGGGCCTGGTGTGTCACGGCCCGGGTCTAGTTACTAGTTACTTCAGGGAGGGAGGTTCCATGTAGGAGAAAGAAGAAATGCATTTGTGAGAGAAATAGGCTATCAAAGTCAGCATGGAGTCATGATGCAAGGGGCAGGCTTGTTCATGGAAAGGGTAGAACTAGGAGCACAGCGAGGTCTTGTTTGTTGCAGCACTGCTGGCAGCTTAGCATGAATCTTACCAAGGTTCTGAACTACTAGTAGGCAGAGATGCTAGCCTGGCACTTCCAAGAAAACAGTAACTTTAACAAATTAAACTGACAAGCTTTCAAGCAACACAACCTCTTTACTAGACTACGGAAAACAGAACACTGACAAGAAAGCAACAAATCTTGAAAAGTATGGTACACTTGCTGTGCCTAGTTACTGTGTTATTCATCATTTTAACAGTAGAGAATGCCAGAAATACTATGGGTGAAGTAAATATTATGCTGTGGTACATAACAAGGTTGTAATTGTATTTATTATAGAGTTGTGAGCAGGCTGAAATCTTGTGAAGACTAGGACTTTAACAGGGTTCAAAAAAGAGCTAGACAGATTCATGGAGGTTAGGTCCATCAATGACTATTAGCCAGGATGGGTAGGAATCCTTTTAAAAAAAGGGAGAGTTGAGAGAGAGATTATTTTCTTTTAATTAATTAGCTTGATTGGCAAGAGGTTCTATTAGACTGGGGGTGAACAAAATACAGTCCATGTGCTACCTTTGGCCCACCAGGCAACTGGATCTGGACTGCCACCCTCCCAAAGCCTAGCTCAAAGCAGCCAGCTGTGGAAGACATGTGCTCTTTGTGTGCTACACACCTAGGGAGAGCCTTTCTGCGTGCTGTCTGTGCCCTCAGTACCATCTTATACCTCTCACTGGCCAGAAACAGGCCAATGGAAGCTCCCTGGCCATGTTTGCTGCAGAAGCAGCACACAGAGGGCTCTCCACCTTCCAAAGGGCGCACTACACTACATGCAGAGTACCTGGCCTCCACAGCTGTCTGCTTTGAGCAGCATGAGAAGGTGCAGCAGGCAGGGAGCCTACCTTAGGGTCCTTCTGGGCTGCTGGCTGGGAACTACCTGTAGTAAGCACCTCCCGGTCAGAGCCTGCACCTGGCTCTCCACCCCATCCTTCCATCCAACTCCCTCCCCCAAATCATAAACCAAATCTGCATCTCCGCTCCTGCATCTATACCCTCTCCTAGACCTGCACTCCCTCCCACACCTTAATCTCCTGCCCCAGGTCCTAGCCCACACTCCAAAATCCTGCATCCTCTCCTCCACTACCTTCTCCCAGCCCCTGCACCCTCTCCTACACGCCTCTTCCAGATCAGAATCCTCTCCTGCACCCATACCCCTTCCCAGACTCTGCACCCTAATTACTACCCCAAGCTCCCTTTTATCCCCAACCTTCATCCCAGATCCTGTACCTCCTCTATTAATATGACGGAAGATTGGCCCTTGGCCACTTACCAAAATGTGATGTGTCCCCAATCAGAAATTATTGCCCACCCCCTGATTAGACAGTTTCATTTCCCATTTTAATTTTTCAAAGAAAGGCCATAAAATAACACCCTAAAAGGATAATGCATTCTCCAAGAATAAAAACCTCTAAAGTTAAATTATATCTGTTTTAATAGATCTGTGACTTAGCAATACATCCATGAAATACATTTTATAGCAAAGAGAAGTTAATCTATCTGCAATGCTTGTTCAATACATTAGCGAAATTATAAATGGCAGTTACATATTAGAATTGTATTTAATTCCTCACACAGTTCTTTTGAATACATGGCCAGTTATTAAAAGAACTGATTTAATTTGATACACTTTTTCAGTGCTGCAGCTAGGATGTTAATGGTGAACTGGTTAACCAGTAGAGGCTTGAATAGCCTCCTGCTGGGACCTGCTGTGAGTGGCGAGTGCTCTCCCTCCTCCGTTTAATCCGTCAACGTGTTAAACTTAATGTTTAACTGGTTAACCAATTAAAAAGGATTTTACATCCCTACTTGTAACTTGCAGCCTTACTAATCTCCATGTGGTGCCTCTAGAGCTCAGTAACTCCATTTGAAAGTTTGCTTATGTTCATTAGCTGTACAATAAGTGTTATTCTCCATCCAAGCATTTAACATACAAACTGAGCTATCAGTCTGTAAGGGCTTGTCTTCACTACTGGAATAATCTGACCTAAGTTACGCTACTCCAGCTATGTGAGGAATGTTGCTGAAGTTGAAATAGCTTAAGTTGATTTACCACAGTGTCTTCATGGTGCTGCATCTACCTTGCTCTTCTCAGAAGGGTGGAGTACCACTGCCGGTTGATTAATCTCTGCAGCATCAATCCACTGTCTAATGTAGACAAGCCCCCGGAGTCTATTGGCAAGTGATCTGCCATCAATTTGAGGTATTCACTAGATTCACTACATTGAAACCTGCTGCATCAGTTGCAGCAATATTGATCTCTGATCTCCCTGGTAGTGAAGATCAGCCCTAACACTTTTGGTGAGAAAGACAGATGGATGAGGTAATATCTTTTCTTGGGTCAACTTCTCTTAGTGAGAGAAAACACAATTTTAGCCTTATAGGGCACTTCTTCAGATCTGATGAGACCTGTCTTTTGCTGGTAGAATTCATGAATGGTGTAAGTTCAGCATGTTTTCTCTTTATTACAAAGGAATGTTTGATTTAATTTAAAAGTATTTCTTATTCTATACATTATTTAATTAGATTCAAAGTGATACTTTTATCAGTTCTACCTTCAGATTCTGTAGTTTTGCTTCATTTAAACTATGCTGCAACAAGTGTCTTACGCCTTTTTTTCCCCCTTTCACAGCAAATGAAACTTGCAGCCGAGTCGTTGAAGGAGGAAACACACAGAGAAAAGAAGATTAATTGAGTGTTAACATGCATACATTATTTTAAAGTATTTAAAATCTTATGTGTTTGCACTCTACAGTGGATTACTCAATAGGGAGTATCTATTATCTGTACTTGGTCATCAGCACTGATTGCTTGAAAAATTGTTTTCCTGTTCCTTTTCTTCTTCATTTCATATCTAATATGCAACAGTTGTCCAGTGTAACAGAATACAGAGTATCACTCCAGTTTATGCTAGCTCTGGTTGAAATATGTCATCACCAATTGTACATTATATCAAAATTATATGAAACAGATCTTTGAGAATATGTATCCTGATGCTAAATATAGTCTTGATCTGCAGATTTTCAAGAGAGGTATGTCTGGTATATTAGTACTTACTTCTTAGTATACCGTTTCTTATGCTTGTTAACCATTTTTGTCCTTGTAGTAGAAAAGTTAATCATTTCAAAGACCACTTATTATACACTGTTCATAGCATTTACTAGGAAATTAATCTAACTAATGTTTATTATATAGCATGATGTCTGAATTTTTCTATAGGACCAATCAGAAAGCTTGTTATTTGGAAATATATGCTATAAAATGAGATTGTACATTATAATATGTTAATTTTATAAAGAATCCCAATTAGATTATTTTCAAAAGATGCTAAGAAAGCATATTTGGCATGAAACAGGAATTGCTAATTAGTAGTTTATGAAGATGAATGGTGGTTGTGTATTCTTTTCATTCAGCATTAACTCTGATTACTGTTTGGTGGTTCTGCAGAACAATAGTACTGTATTAATGCATCTTTTTGTTAACTGAAATGAATTAACAGTGCTATTAAAATAGACACTCCATAGTTGTGTCTGATACTTTCACACATGTACTGACATATCTGACTGTTTCTTACATATCGTGAAAATGTAATTCTCCTAATTTTAAATTGTTTTTGATGGCATTAAGGTCAAAATCTATACTTCTAGATCATGTGGCCTTCATTCAATTTGTTTTCTATTGCTATACGTCTTTCATCTCTGTGAGAGCCAACTTTTCCCTGGATGTGAAATACTTTTAAGTCAGCTATGCAATCCTATTTGGATAGATCTGTGGTTACATGATGAAGATAACTGCACTGACTTAGATGTCTTTCAAAATTCTACCACAAGGGAACCTGTCACCTGGATACTTCATTACACAACAAACTTTAATATTTGTAAAAAATAGATACTCATGACAAAGGTCACTCTTCCCAGAGTAATACAATGAAGTCAAGGTATTACGTTTTGGGTATAGATTAAAGTTTTGATTTTTCGATCTGTAAAGCCATAAATGACATGAGACCATCCTGCCTGAGAGAACTCTTCTCTCTGTGTGTTTAATTGCCACAACTGTGATCAATGGAAACTGTGGCTCCCTTAGTATATAAGAGAGGGAGCTGCTGGCAGGGTGTTCTCCCTGAAGACCCTTCAGCTTTGGAATTCATCCCCCACTTTGGTAAAAAATAAGCCAAATCTAAGGTTTTTGGTTTTTGCAAAGTCAAGTTCTTCGAATAGACATTTGTAGGAGACTTGAAGATCTAAGGGATAGATCTCTTTTGTGAAAGCTGCTAATGCATAATTTTGTTTTGAAATATGTTTCTGTGAGTGGTGGTTTATTGGTGATTTGTTGTTTATATAAAGAGGGCATGAGGGAGGTCTATAAAATCATGAGTGATGTGGAAAAGTGAAAAACCCCTTCACATTATACAAGAACCTGAGGTCCCCTGTGAAATTAATAGCAGGTTTAAAAAAAACAAAAGGAAACACAACTCATTGCCAGGGGATGTTGTGAAAGCCAAAAGTACAATTGGATTCACAATTGGAGGATAGATCTATCACTACTTTTCAAGGTGGTCGGGGGAAATAATATTTTCTGCCAGATTTTGGAACTGGATAATGAGATGGATGACTTGATAATTCCCCTGTTCTGTTCATATTCCACTTAGGTTTGTGCATGCCCAGTGTGCTGGAGCTTAAGACTTCTGCCTAGCCTTATCCATGGAGAGGTGGCACTCATGCTTCATGGCTGTGGCGACTACCCTGACTTCCCCTTAGTCCTGTTTCACCACTGATGGCTGGAGTCAGAGATCTGTGTAGTTGTAGTCTCAGAACCTCATATTTAATCTCAGCCTAGTTTATTGTGCATATAATTAGTTAGTGTGTATTTGCAGTTAGTGTTCCTGAGTGATGTCCTTGCCAGGGTTCAAATGTCCTTCGAATGAAGGAGTAATATCAAGAGTGATCCCCTTATACTGTGGTTGGTCTGTCTTGGTGAGGCCCATTGTAGAGCATTGTAGATCAAGGAGCATTGTAGGTCATTCAAGAGGTGGATTCAGGTGACGTGGGACTTTCAGCTCAAGCCACACCTGTGTCTAGTACTGAGGTACTTGTTCCAGGACAGGCATCTCTGAGGAGGCAGAAGAACTGTGTTGACATACCACACTGTTGCAGACTTACTCTGTGTTTCCTTTCCATCCTTGCTGTTGGCCCAGAACTTCCTGAGGCCTGTGCCTTTGGCAGTCGCTCAAATGGAGGGTGCCCCATAGCACTGCACCCAGATGTTCCTCTCCATGTGGTGGGGATGAAGCTGGTATCAGAATCAGTATGGGATATCTTGGTACCAGGATCCTCTTGGTCCTGCTGTATTCAAGACTGAAGTTGCTCCAATAGTGGCTTTCACCACTCTCAGTGTTGATGCACTTGGGTGCTCCAGTACCACTGTTTGAAGCAAAAGTGACTTTGCCTGCAGCACCGACATGCTTAATACTAATGCTACCACTTTAATCGTGGCAGTGGATGAATTGGGCCACCTATTGGCTCCCTGGGGCATTGCTCCATCCATGTCGCTAAGGTCCTGGGGCTTTTCTGAGTCAATGTTGTCATTTTCCCACTCCATATCATCTGATGAGTTCCAAGGGCTGCCAATGGACCAGTCTGGCTCCCAGGGTTGGCATGCACCCCATGGTTGGGACAGACGTTTGTGCCTTGGCCCCTACTAACCACCAGTGCCCAACAAATATCTGTGGCCTCCTTGGACTCAATAAGATGCTCCTTGCTTGAGGAGATTCCACTCCTTAACCCCTTCAGAGCTGGAATTGCTCACCAGTTTGACTGTGATGAATGTAAATCAGCCGCAAGCCTAGGCATAAGAGGTCTTCCCTGCAGAGCTGTCAGAGTTTTTCTTTCCAGGTTCATCTTCCCGAGAACAACTTGTGACTCTTCTGTGAGCCTCATCCTCATCACAGAACAATGCAGTGCTGCCTGGTTTATCCTCCATATCTATCCTAGAGGACTATAAAGCATAACAGGATCTTTTACACCATTACCACATTTCTCTGAGTCTAGGAGAACAACTATAAACGGGTAGACATTTTACAGGCTGCCCTCCCTGGGAGAGTGGCCCCTCCAATTAATTGTGTCCCTGTTGAGTACACTGACCTAAGTACCACTGGTGGCTAAGCACATATCTCTGCATCTGAATGAAGACCACCCTTGAGTTTAGTAACTTGGAAATGTTGTCAGCAATTGATCCTCCCATAGCAGTGGAATGCTAGTTCTGGTGCCATCAGACAAGCACAGACTGGTGGTTCCGCATAGTGCTGCAAGTATGAGATGATCAGCAATGGCTGCAAAACTTCCGGATGTGCAAGGCCACTTTCATGGAACTTTTCAAATGGCTTTCCCTTGCTCTGAAGCTCAGGGACACCCAAATGAGACATGCTCTGACAGTGGAGAACTGTGTGACAATTGCCCTGTGGAAGCTTGCAACACCAGAGAGCTACCTGTCAGCTGGGAATCATTTCAGAGTGGGAAAATATACAGTGGGGGCTGCTGTGATACAAGTAGCCAAAGCAATCAATGCCATTCTGCTACAAAGGGTAGTGACTCTGGGAAACGTGTATGCCATAGTGGATGGCTTTGCCACGATGGGGTTCCCTAACTGCAGTGGGGCAATAGACAGAATGTACATCCTCATCTTGGCACCTGGCCACCTTGCCAAGGAGTACATAAACCACAAGGGGTACTTCTCGACTGCTGCAGACACAACAGAGTTCTCAAGGGATCATCTGGACTGATGCAGTTTGGAGGCAGGTATGGGTAAAGGGCCTGCCAGGGCACAATCCTCTGGGTCGGGGGAGGTGGGATGGGGTCCAGTCATACCAATGAGGCAGAGTGGTGGGTCACATGGCTTTCCTCCTCTGGGTCCACCACACCCTGCTTCTCAGGAGAGTGCTACTTTCCCATCCCACAGGTGTCTGTGGATGGGAGGGAAGACGGGATTTGGTCATAACAGTGGGTCATGTGGTTTCCCTCCTCTGTGTCCACAACAGCCCACTTCCCAGGAGAGTGCTACTTTCCCATCCTGCATGAGTCTGTGGGCAGGAAGGAGGATGCCAGAGGCTGACGCCATGATAGCAGCAGAGGCAGGAGCTAATAGCTCTCCTCCCCTCCATCCCAATCTAGGTTGCTCTGCAAGGTATCAGTCTTCTCCAAATCACACAGTGACAGGGAGCTGATGCTGACTAAATGTGGCAAGAAACGTGGGCCTTATGCTGAAATGACACCAGACCACTTACTGGTGGCTTGGTGTGGGAAGGTGTCCTGCAGTGGGGGGTGGAATAAGGCTGGCCTCCCCAGAAACCTTGTGAGAAGGATGAAAGAGTTCCTATCTGAGAGCCTCATGGAGATGTGCAGGGAGGAGTCTTCCTCCATCTCCAGACATGTTAACAAACTGGTCCAGACCCCTGACCCTGTGTTGGCACAGATCAATTGCCTTAACCCTCTTGTAGCAAGAAAAAAAATGGTGAACTCATCAGAAGTGCCCTCCCTGGTGTCAGTGCCCAACTATGAGATATTCTGGGAGGAGGGGATTGTCTCCAAGACTAAAAAGTTCTTAGCTCTTACCACCCACCTTTCTTGTCGTCCTCCTCCTCCACCATCACTACCATGCTGTCCTCCATGCTGCTGCCCTGAGTGTCTTGGGAGGATTCCAGAGTCTGGCTTAGGAAGTCGGTAGTGTCCCCCGCTAGGGTCACATGCAGCTGCTCATAGAAGTGACATGTTTGCGGCAATGCACCAGACCACCCATTTGCCTCCTTTGTCTTGTGGTAGGACTGCCTCTGCTCCTTTATTTTAACACAACATGATGGACATTCCTGACATATCCTTTCTCCACTATGCACTTTGCCATCTTTGCATAGGTATCTGCATTTCTTTTCCTGGTTTGGCGCTCTAATACATTGGATTCCTCTTCCCATGTCTCGGTGAAGTCCAAGATCATCTTCACACTCTATGCTGGTGTTCTTCTGTGCCCCTGAGAAATGGAGCTCGTGGAGCCTGTGGAACTGAAATGCATGGAATTTATGGCAACGTGTTCTGCTGAGGTATGTTGCCTGTGCTAAGGTGTGCTCACAATACTGACCAAATGGGAAATGAAATTCAAACTTTCCTGGGGCTTTTCTTCTTCATCTGGAAAGCAGAAGACGTGCAAGTTCTGGCCAGGGCGGTCACAGTGGGGCACTGTGGGATGCCTCTTAGAGGCCAAGAATGTCGACTTTTGCAACACTGGGCCTACACTACTGTAAATTCGAGCATGCAAGATTGAATTTTGCATTACTCCATGTAAAAGCAGGAGTACTGAATCGACTTCAGCAGCCCTTAAATTCAACAGAATGGGCTTGGTAGTGTGGACTCGTTTAGAAAATCAACCTTCTGTGCAAAATTCAACCTAAACTCCTAGTGTAGACCGGGCCTCAGAAAACTGTTGCTGATAACCATCACATCTGCTAGAAGGATTTGTGGTGTTCAGGCCCTATGGGCTGAGTCACCTTACACCCAATTTGTCAAGGACAGGGTATTACTGAATCCATGTAAGTTTTTATCCAAGTTGGTCTCTGTTTCATCTGAATCAGGCAGTATATTTACCTGTAGTTTTTGGAGGGTTTTTCTAAACCACACTCTTCCTCAAAGGAACAGTGTCTACATAGACAGGACTAAACCATTTTGGCTTCACTTCACCTGTTCATGTTATATGTGGACTGTATGAAGGGCAAGTGATCTCTGCACAGACCACCTCTAGATGGATACCATCCTGAATAAAGCCTGAAGATAAGAAAGCTTTGGCTACACCTTCTCAGCAGATACAGGCTCACTCCACAAGGGTGCAAGCAACATCAGTGGTGTGCCTCAGTGACATTTCCATAATGGATGTTTGCAGGGCAACCATCTGTGCATATGCTTACAGAGCCTTAGGATACTACTGCATCTAGCAAAGCAGATGCAAGTCTTAGAAGGGAGTCCTGTGACCCTTGTTTCATTAGAATTCAAGACCTGCCTCTGGATTGGGGTACTACTTGTGAGTCGCCTAAGTAGAATACACATGTTCATCTATATGAAGAAGAAACAGTTACTTAATGTGATGGGGCGGCACCACTCCTCACTCAAGCCCAAGGAGTCCACCTGGCCCAGGTGGCTGAGGGGGCCCCACCCCCGCAGCCCTGTGACGCATGTTCAGTCTGGGGATATATACCCAGACAAGCAGGCAGACAGGGAGGGGTGTGGCCGAAGAGGCAGGGGCTCAGAGAGGAGCTCCGAAACAACCCAAACCACCGCCTGAACCCAGTCCGCTATTGCTGCAGCCGTAGGAGTCCAACCAGCCCCCACAGGAGCATCGCTCACCGTCCAAGCCGCTGCAGGAGCAGCCGAGGGGTAACTTGCAGAGGGCCCGACCCCGCAAGGGGAGAGGTCGGCATTCCCATCGACCAGGCCGTGAAAATCTTCACTGCCATCAGGCCCCTGGGCTGGGACCCAGTGGAGTGGGAGGGCCCAGGTCCCCCTACCTCCCGCACCTTCCCGCACACCACCTGCAGAGACTGCAGGGGCACTGTACTTTGGGACTGGGCCCGAGGGCCGTATTTCCCCTACGCCAAGTTCATTGTACTTTGGGGGGACTGGGCCAGGGAGGGCTGAAGTTTACCCCAAGCGTGGGCGGCACACCCTGACGCAGGGCCTGCCTCTCGACACTTATCCTAGCCGGTTCTTCAAAATATTATGCAGACATGAATTCCACAGCCATCCACCATCCCCTCTACATTGTAATCTCCCCTTATGGGCTTTTGATGCAGAGGAAGTGGGAGTGGAGGGTCAGGGCAGCACTGCCTCACATAATTAAGGGAGGGACCACAGCCATGGGATAGGAGCACTGCCCCTCTATGGCAGACTACTTTATCCTTTTCGGGAGTCTGATTTGTCTTGTGTACCCAAGTTTCACCTCGCTTAAAATGATTTGCTTACAAAATCAGACAAAAATACAACAGTGTCACTGTCCACTATTATTGAAAAAGTGCTGACTTTTTCCATTATATAATTATAAAATAAATGGATCGGACTATAAATATTGTACTTCCATTTCTTTTGTGATACTTGAACCTGTTTTTCACTTAGCCTTGTTTGAAGCCCAAGCCCTACTGCTGGGCACTGAAGAATGTAACTTAGCTTCATTGGGGCTCCAATGGTGTTGGGCTTTAGGCAGTTGTCCCTAATGCCAGCCCTGCACTTGCAAATACCCTGGGTATAGCAACCCTCAGGTTGAGAAACATTGATCTAGATGAGTTGAGTACCCCCTGGAACACCTTTGCATAGCCCCTGGAGTACGTAAACCCCTGGTCAAGAGCCACTGCTCTGCAAGTATTACTAGGCAAAAAGTCTCTGGCTCCAGCACCCAGGGCACCCGCTCCTTAAGTGGAATACACATCTGCATCACATCTCAAAGAGCCACACTCAAGACTTGTTTCTCATTTTGTTGCCAACAAGTACTCTCCATTCCCAGCCTTTACACTTCCACATGAGCACAAGCCTATTTCCACTGGTTTTAAGTAGTGTAAACTATTTAAGGAATGGGAGAAAAACCAGAACTCTGGCTGAATGAGCTGGACTTCCTGAAAAACACTGGCTTAGATGAGGAGCCACTGAAGCTGGCTACAGGCTTCTGGATTTTCTAATATACATGGGTGGGAAGGAAGTTCTGGGCCTGGCCACCTGGACAACATAACAAAAGTACGCATTGGTGAACTTTTGACTGTTACCCACCTGTCCTTCTGTTCCTTAAAATCCTCCTGCTTATTCTAGCCCACCAGGGGAAGGTGTAGTCTGGAGTTTAAATACATGTTAGGAATAAATCCTAAGGTTCTAATGCATTCTCCCTCTATCTTTGGACAAATCCCTTCACTTCTGCCTCTGTTTCCTCATCTATAAGTGGCTCTTGTTTTCTCAACCTGGGAGTCATGAGTCGGTGTCAAGTGGTTGTGTGTGCAGCCAATAAAAACCTGAAGAAGAGCTGTGTGTAACACAAAAGCTTGTCTCTTTCACCAACAGACATTGATACAATAAAATATATTCATGCATTTTCCATATGATATAGTTATTTTTACCTTCCTCTGAAAAAAAATGAGCAAGAATAATCTTTTCCCACTGTAAAAGATTGATTTTAATCTGTGTTATAAGTGATATAGAATAGAAATACCAGTGAGAGAAAACTACTTTACAAAAAAGGTAGCTTGAGCTTGACACCATGAAACACCTCAAAATGGTGTTTGAAATTCCAGAGCTTTTAGAAGGAGAAATTTAGCAATAGCTACATGGCCAGATGCTAAATGATATAAGGGACAATGGTCTCTATACAGAGAATAGGCACTGGTACACTTCTTACAGATGGAACACCTAATGAAACAGTTTATTATAGAAGTGCTGATGTCATGGATTCTTTTGCTTTTTAACATCAAAAATAGTAACAGTTTGGGCTCCAAGACAGAGGGAGACCAAGATATCCAAAACCAAAAAAGATGTGCCACTGGACAGCCAAATAGGCTGTGTCTACACTGGCCACTTATTCCGGAAAATCAGCCGCTTTTCCGGAATAACTTGCCAGCTGTCTACACTGGCCCCTTGAATTTCCGGAGAGGCACTGACGATCTAATGTAAAATCATCAGTGCTTTTCCGGAAAAACTATGCTGCTCCCGTTTGGGCAAAAGTCGTTTTCCGGAAAACTGTTCTGGAAAAGGGCCAGTGTAGACAGCACAGATTTCTTTTCCGCAAAAAAGCCCCGATCGCGAAAATGACGATCGGGGCTTTTTTGCGGAAAAGCGCGTCTACATTGGCACGGGTGCTTTTCCGGAAAAGCATCCTGCCAATGTAGACGCGCTTTTTCCGGAAATACTTATAACAGAAAACTGTTCCATTTTAAGCATTTCCGGAAAATCATGCCAGTGTAGACGGAACCATAGAGAAAAGGAGAACATGCCATATAGAAAGGTAAGGTGGTAACTTGACTTCAAACACATTTTGTGAATATTTTTGGCTTAACTAGTCACATAGTGAGTCAAAGCAGTGAGATTCAGACTATTTAGTTTGCTTTAATATGATTGTTTTTAATTAAATCTTGTTTAAATAGACTACATGAGAGTCTGAAACTTTACAGGGAGGATGAAACCTACTGCATTGGGGAATCTTGACCAACAGCGCCTGAACTAGGGAGCCCCTCCTGTAAGATGTTAGCAGCTTTTGGTCTGAATGACGTCTCGTGCTCATGGAAAAAAAAAATACAGCTTAAGAAGCTAAAGGTAAAACACGTGAGAAGTTTCCTGTAAGAGCCTGAGGACAGACACTGTAGGGATCTGGTCCTTCCTATTCTACCTGGTGGCTTGTTTGTTGTTTTGTTTTAATTTAATTTAAAGGCACTATTGCTGTGGTGTCCAACAAGTTCTGAAGCAGTAGCCACTACAGTAACTACTACTGCTATAGCAAACTAGCCACACTCAACCAGCCAAGTAGCCACTAGTGACTAGTGCGTTAGACACCACAGCAGCGATTTGGTCATCTGTGCATATATAACACCATGTACTAGTAACAGGATATTTTGCTAAAGTACTATGTATGTTGACTCTACTGGCCCTCTTTACATAACAATGTAATTTGAAATGAATTGAAAAATGTAGCAGCGGCCAAATAGTCATTTATTTCCACCAGTAAGTCCAATTCCAAGTTTTTGTTTGAACCTATGATGTGAAAGTGCCATCTTTGACCAGCATTCTGTTCTGAGAGCCACAGGGAAATCCTGTTTATCTCAGGACAAACATCAACAGTGTTCTGCAGAGGTTACGCTTTGTAGCACTAACGGGGGGGTAGGGCAGAAAAGGCATTTTTAAAAATATTTACGTGTAGCAAATGGCTTTAGCACAGGAGCTGTTTATTTGTATGGTGTGGGGCCAGTAGTAAGGCCAAAACCACTTTGTTAATGTTTGCAAAATTTTTGACGGTGAACAAAATCTACACAATTACCTCTCCTTCACACAATTTCTGCAGTATGTAAAGAGGAGAGTTATTTCATTCACCACTAACACAAGTACAGCTTTGGAGATAGTGGTAGATACTCTGTGCTAACACTCATACAAAATTGTTTTGAGGCTGTGGAGGGGTTATTTGAAGGAAAAAAACTAGTTTAGCTGGAACTACAAGGAACATTTAGGATGGCCCAGTGGAAATGCCACCTTAAGAATTTAATCATGAAAATGGTGTTAAATCATTCTCAGACAAATGAGCAGGATCTCTGTTATATCCTGTCAGCATAGCAACATGCTGTGATGCCAGCCAGCAGTGTCAGCTTTTGAGCCATGAGCTAGGTTATCTCTGAATGCTTATCAGTATAGTGACTAAATCCCACACTACTCAGTTTACAAAAGAATCGTTCATCCTTTTCCTGCAGGATGACAGAGTGATGTGTCTCTGCGTCCCTCAGCCATCCCCCCCCCCCTCCTCTTGCTAAACCCATTTGCTTAGAACCCCTGCTTGCACCACCCTAGCCCTTCTCCATCGCTGGAGGGGGCCAGGAGAACACAGCCTGCACTCAAGTGAAGTGTTATTAGGCCAAATTCCTCCCTAGCGTGATGTTACAGTAAGAATAAGTGTGGCTCGCTGTCACTTACCAAGGATCACAAATCCACTTGAAATGTAACACAGATGTCTGGTAAATCTCTTAAGTGCAAATCATAAAAATGCATGCAAGCCATCATGAGATCTGATCTTGAGTATTTACATTTTTCAGTCATACTCATAAAAGCTTTAGAAAACTGGACCTATAATAAAGGTCTAAAAGTATTCTATATATGTTTAGCCTTGAGACTAGAAGATGGCAGAATGAATGATACAATTTGCAAAATATGTTATAGGCCATTACAAAGATGATGGTACATAGTGATCAGTAGTCTCCAGGTTTGCCAGATGCTAAGCATAGGCAACTTGATTGCCTGTTCATTCCCTCTGGGGCACCTGCATTGGCCACTATCAAAGACAGATTTTGGTCTTAAGTCCTCTGAAAACAGGAGAATAATGAAATGGGAGATTTAAATGAGGTAATTAGGAAAAATTTTAACTATTAGTAGAGTTAAGTACTAGTATAGACTCCAAGGGAGATTATGGAATCCACCATTGTTGCCAGTTGGCCTAACACCTATTAAAGGATGGTCTTAGTATTCTTGCTCCTGCCTCAGTGTGGGAGTGGCATAACTAGATGATCTGTTGAGGGTCTTTCCAGCCCTATGATTAGCTAGCAAAACAAGGGCTTATGTTCCACTGTGTTGACGTTTTTCTGGTACTTGTTGGTTTCAGACCATTTCACCAGTTTTTGTCAAACATTCATGTTGAGAACATCTGAGACTAACATTTATATGTTTTAAGTTCAGATGTTTAAGAGTGAGGTGACATAACTCCTTGAGGGTTTGTCGTCAATCTCAAATACAGTTAAGTTGGTGCTAATCATAGACATTTTAAACACAAAAGAATAGTTGTGGTCTTGACGACGCATCAGAATTACACCAGAGTAACTAAACTAATGCAGCTATATGAGTGGGCACAGTGAAAACAAGGGAGTTACAACTAACCTGTTATAGCCTATGGTGTTCCATTTTAAGTACAGGCAGTCCCCGACTTACGCGGATCCGACTTATGTCAGATCCGCACTTACGAACGGGGCTCTCTCGCCCCGGAAGTCGGGGCGAGAAAGCCCCGTTCGTAAGCTGCTCCGGTGCCCCTGGTCTACTGGAGACCGTCTCCAGCAGACCAGGGGCACCGGGCGGGTTCCCGCACTTCTGAGGCTCTGCCAGAGCAAAGCCTCAGAGGCGCGGGGAACCGCCGCTGCTGCCGCTTCAATCTGGGTGCCTGTGGTCTGCTGGGGACGGTCCCCAGCAGACCACAGGCACCCAGATTGAAGCAGCATCAGCGGCGGTTCCCCGCGCCTCTGAGGCTTTGCTCTGGCAAAGCCTCAGAGGCGCGGGACCCCCCCGCGGCTGCGGCTTCAGTCCAGGATCCTGTGGTCTGCTGGGGACGGTCCCCAGCAGACCACAGGCACCCAGATTGAAGCCGCAGCCACGGCGGGGTCCCTCCCTCTGAGGCTTTGCCAGAGCAAAGCCTCAGAGGCTCTGCTCCCCGTGTCCCTGGTCTGCTGGGAGGGGGGGGGCGCAGCTAGTGTGCTCCCCCCCCCAGCAGACCAGGCTTTTGTTTTGGACTCTGGGGCAGAGCAGCTGGGGCGCTGCCGATTGGTCCTGCAGCGCCCGCTCTGGGCACTACTGGACCAACCCGGCAGCACCCCAGCTGCTCTGCCCCAGGTCCTGATTCAGCCGCTGCTGGTCAGTTTCAGCAGCGGCTGAATCAGGACCCTGGGGCAGAGCAGATGGGGTGCTGCTAGGTTGGTCCAGTAGCACCCAGGAGCGGCGCTACTGGAGCAACCCAGCAGCACCCCAGCTGCTCTGCCCCAGGCTCCCCAAGTCAGCTTCTGCTGAAACTGACCAGCGCTGACTACAGGAAGCCCCAGGCAGAGTTGCTCTGCCCCGGGCTTCCTGGAATCAGCTGCTGATCAGTTTCAGCAGAAGCTGACTTGGGGACGCCTGGGGTTCTTAAGTTGAATCTGTATGTAAGTCAGAACTGGCGGTCAGTTTCAGCAGTGTCTGAATCTGGACGCCAGTTCCGACTTACATACAGATTCAACTTAAGAACAAACCTACAGTCCCTATCTTGTACGTAACCCGGGGACTGCCTGTATACAGAAGTACAATGTGCAACTCACTGAGTGCCCTGCTACACACTGGAATTCACAAAACCAAGATAATCACCCAGACTCACTATGCATTGTACAGGAAGAGAGACATAAGATAGACAACGCCCCTTCAGCTTATGAATGCCTACACTAGCCAGTAAGAAATGCCAAAGGCCTAACTCCAAATGGGAGGGAGATGCCTTCCTTTGGTCAGAATTCTGATACCAACCCTCATGTGGAATTAGGCACTTAAGTCAGTTCAGCTGTGGGCAAGGAAGAGCACAAGGAGAAGGAAACCTATCCTCTTTGTAGCCCAGTGGTTAGGGTACTCTCCTGTAACATGGAAGACACGTTTTTAAATCTCTGCTCTGCCTGATTTGAAGCAGGGGCTTGAACCCAGGTCTCCCACATTCTAGGAGAGTGCCCCTCTGAATCTCTTCCACTTTGTAAAAATGAATGTTTATTGGTTCAGAAAATGCAAGAGAGTGCTAGTCCAGGGTCAGGCCACCTGTTTTGGCTGTAGGATAAGTGGGGTTCAAATTCATGCTATAAATCAGGACTTCAAACTTGGGATGAGGAAGACCCACAGTAATCTAGCCATCAGCCAGACCCAAAACTTCCCAGTCTGCTTGTAGCCTCTTGTGCAGGTTAGCCATGCCCTGAGCACATCTATGGAAGTAGGCCCTGCCTTAGCAAGAGAATCCTGTCAGGGCTTAGGCATGTGCAGTGTCATTTAGCTGCTCAACCAGCAGAAGTTTAGGCACCTAAAAGGTTAGGGGTGCAGCCGAGCAGTGGTTTTGTAAGCATCAATAGTGTCTAACAGCTGTTAGAGGTATCACATTGCAAAGACTTTCCCATGTGTTTCAACCAAACACCACTGGTTTCTGTGTTCTGATAGGATATTAGAGCAGAAGATTTTTTTTTTTCACCCCCGTAGTGTACAATGAATAGTCTATACAATTTACTAAGCAAAGCTGACATAGAAAACAAGGTTTATGCACCAATCAAGATGTCACTTTTATTAACTGGATTATCCATTTCTGTCATACACCATGAATGTTTATACAATGAGGAAAGCCAAACACTGCTGGAAGCAACCGACAAGATCAGCCGATATTTCTGTACCCTCTTAACACACACATTCTTTCTTGGTGAGAAGTTATTTAATTCTGTTCTATTTTATTTTTACTGCTACTCTTAAAATTCTGTGTCAAGATTGTCACATCTTAAATACAGATAAAGTTGCCAAGGTACATTTATATATACACACAGAAAAATACAAGACTAATTGTTTTTCCACAATATTTAATTTATATGCTACCATAACTATATGCAACTTTTAAAGACAGGTTAAGGGGTACAAGAAACTGTTTACTTGTTCTAAATAGTTTGGTCCAATATTATTTTAATGTAGTGGTTATTCTCTCCCTTCCTTTTACATGACAACATAATATAACATACAACACATGCACAATCATTCACCTATGAACAAATGGATAAAAGGACAACACTCAGACTAACTTTTGTACACCCGGAAGTTCAACCAACCATACACAACTAAGGCTATAATACAGCTATGCAGCATAAATGGTCAACACTGCTGATCTAAAGTGAGCACCATATATACATCTGTATATAAAAACATTGGAAACAAAATACACCTGGGGTTAGTTAAAAGGTGCCATTCCAAGGCTGTACATAGTATCAGGAAAGTATTTACAATATGTGGAAAAAAAAGCTGCAATAGTTTATTGCCAATGCCCTTTATAAATTTTTTCCTACTTTTAATATAGATGTTGTGCTCACTGTCTGTGAACTACACATCTTATTTCTGGCCCTTTATAAGATACCTGCTCAAAAATATCAAGCAAATGTGTTCTATGGCTTCACCCACACATCTCTTCTTGTAGCTTTCAAATTTATAAACATCACACTGACTGAACTGCAACCGTAGCTTAAAAATGAAAAGTTCCATAAAGTAAAATGTTTATCACTTGTTTTGTTTAGGGAGCAGAATATATAATCCCTAGCTAGGTTAGACAGTAAAACTATACTGTGCAATGCAGATTGTCCTAATAAATTGTATTATACTAATTTAAAAAGCCAGTGTTAACTACAGAAATTATGACCAAATGTAATGCAGTTCTTTGGTGCTCTACTCACTCTACGGTGTACATGAAATGCATTGTATTTGACCATTTTGTAAATGTTACAATATGCTAAACAGTGTAAACGCCTCTCAGACATTCAATATCTGGGTGGGGTGCTGCTACATAATAACACCAATTTTTATTAGCATTGCTTTGAAGACCCAGTGCACAGCATGAAAAAATAAAACATTCTTGCCCTTCCCAAAATTAGGAATCTGCAATATATTTTATTCTAGATAAAATTCCACAAAAGTTAGTTCCTCTGGTCAAAAGTAACCTTTTGTATAGAAATATTCTAAAGCATGAATTTGCCATTATTTCAATGGCAATGGGGAAACAAAATGGAAAAGCTAATAGCTTTAAATAATGAGGAAAGGATATTTTCTTATGTGCCAATTTTTAGTTTTTGTAAATATTGGACTTGATTTTAATATAAAACAAGGGTATTGAGGGAAACAGAACAGAGTAAATAAAAGAGACAACACAACATATTAAGTCCTGACAAGAGCCAAAAAGTCCAATGATGAGGAAAATTTTTATCTGACAATAATACTGATCAATTTAAATTTGTATCCAATTATCTCAACATTTTCCATTCTTTATTGCATTTTGAGATCTAAGGGTCACACTTAGAATAAGAAATGTTAAAATATTAAAGATAGTTGTCATGATAAACTACTAACAACAGAAGCAATTTATACAAACTATTTTCAGTTAGAATGTAAAAACTCAGAAGTAGACTTTATAATTTACCTTTGTATATTAAAAAAGAAGATTGTCTGCTTGTAATATTAACATATTTCTATGGGAAAAAGCTGCCTTACAAATCTAGTTGCTTTTTAAAAAATCTTGCCTATAGGAAAACAAGATCTTTGCAGTTTGATTGAGCACAACTTTAACCATATTATAGCTTAAGACAAATAGGTGTGGGTTTAAAATCATAGTTTAAGATCACTAATTTTCAGTGCATCTTTGCTTTGTACAAGCCTTGGAACATCTGAAAGCTCCCTGAGGAGTTTTCAGCATCAAAACATTATTGCTTTGGTTCTGTTTCAGACACACAGAAGTATGCCACATATCACATATTTTAGATATCACAGAAGGTCAGAACAAGAATTAACATTTCACAAGCAAACAAAAGCTTCTCTTTCTTTCTCTCTAGTTTAAGTGCAGAATATGAAACTTCTAAGTGCTACATTTACATTAGAATCCAGATATACATTTTTTAATTTAATCCAGATCTTCCATAGTAAAATTATACGTGTAAAATTACACAATAAAATAGTCTAATCTGTAGGGAAATAAAGATGTTTTGGCTAGCAGCATGCACAAAGACCATGCATTGTCATACCATCAAGCAAACACAAAATTAAAATGTAATAAATAACTGCTCATAAAGCCCACTTTAAAATATTAAGACAAAAAAAAGGATTCATTGAAATAAGGTGTTCACAGCTCTGAACAGGAAGAATGGTATGTTGTCAAGTAGATTGAGCTATTAAGTCTGGTCATTGTCAAATGACATGACAACAACTAGTTTGACTGGAGGTACATAGCAGTCCCTCCTTGGGATTCCGCTGAATATTCACAGATATAGTCTTTTCACAGAGAGGTAGTTGTAGCACATTATTTTTCAAGTTCTTACTCTTTATCCGTTGCAATTCATTTGGTGCATCTGACATTTGGTCAGAAAAAAATTTTATGCTGCCCAAAGATGAAGCCTGGTTTGCACTCCCTGTAGAACTTATGCACATTTTCCACATTGATTTCTCTTGCACTTTCACACTGGAAAATGACAGATTGTTTTGAGGATCAATAATGTATTTAGTGCTGCTATGAATCTGGGAACCTAAGCAAAGGCTCATCAATTTTAGGCTTTCAACCAGGTCCCCTGCACTTCTAGAAGATAACTGCATTGAATTTCCAGATCCAGCACATCTACGAGTAGAACCTGAAGTGTTATTAGTGCTACCACTGGTGCCAGTGGAGGGACTTCCCCCACTTTTGTTGTTATCACTAGGACTTGTTTTGTCTACCCCTCCATTTCCATTGCTTGGTTTGCTTTGTCCACCACCATCTCCTTGGTTGCCAGGTGGCCCTTCACTACTATCCCGTCTATGCCAGGAATATGTAAATCCACTATCTTTATCTAGACGTCTCCTACTTTCTGAGTCGTCATCACTAGTTTCTGAGCTACTGCAACTAGACCCCCGGCCCTGGCTTTTCCTTCTGTGGTAGCGCTTATGCACTGTGCTAGGTGATGCAATATTCATTTTTAACCTGCTAAGCTTTGGGGGTAAGTTTTCATCCATGTCAAACTCATCATCTGACTCCCCCTCCTCAAAGATTTGATTGAGCACTGGTGCACTCTTCCTGGAAGTGAGACGATTTGTAACTGAAGGCTTGCGGCGCAGAACAACTTGACTGGAAAGAGAAATGGGTTTTTTATCTTCTTCATCTTCCTCTTCATCTTCTTCTACTCTGAACAAACACTTCCGGCCACTAGTAGTGGGATTTAAGCTCACTGAAGGAACTACTGAAAGCGCTGGCCCAGCTAATTCAGTGATATCCTCTTTCTTTGCTGAATCACCAAGTGCCTTATTTCTGTGACCATTGAGTACAGTTTCAGCAGTGCGAGCTGGAGACTGAGGAACAGTTGCATGGGAGAGAGGAGAGGCTGTAAGGTCATCCTCCAGGTCCTGGGGTACATCAATTTTTGTTGGCCACGATTGCCTATGTAAGAGATTGTGATGGGGGGAAAAAAAAGGAGTAAAATTAGATTTGGAAGCATAAGAATACATAATGTAAAAATCTTCACAGTATACAGAGATCATAAAGGCCACAGCAATTATTCTACTTACCAATTTGTAAAGAATCTTATTAAAGAAAATAAGAAAAAATGAAAAGTATAATTTAAGCCCGGTGGTTGCTGCCAGTTTAGAGATATCCATGAGAGCTTGCAGAAAACTGGGATAAAAAAAATGTCCAAGTCACAGAAATCTGTTAATCAAATGTTTGTGGGAGGTCCAAAATCAGTAGCAATTAGGCAGGGAAGGTCCTTTCCAGGGGCTTTTAAAGCACAATCTAAGGATGAAGGTACTGCAGACAAGGTTAGTCTGGAGTATCTATTCTTCCCAGTTTTAGTCTTCTCATTCACACATTTTAAACAATTATTTCTGATAAAAAATAAACTTTTCAAATGTCAAAGAGTCTTTTGCTTTTACATATACTTTAAGTGAAGGGAATTTTGAATACAGATCATAGAATTTTTTTAACCATAAAATTGAAACTGTAATACAGTTCATGTACTGCCACTAACTAAATCAATTTCTGTTAGTCACTTCAATAGTCAACTGATAAGTCATGTGAGTCCAGGCATCAAATAAAACATTATACTTTCCAAGACTTTTTATCTGTAAATGAATGGAACTTTAAATGTCAGATTGTTTATTAAGCATGAACCTCAAAACAAAGCAGTAATGAAAGAAGTGACATTTTAAAAAGTTGTAGAAGAGTTTTTCAACTAACAGTTGGGAGAAGCCAACAGGTGCAGAGGAGCACATGGTCAAGACAGACACACCCTTTAGAGAAGTATTCATTAAAAGGGGTTACTCCAAATCACAATAAAGAACAGAGGATAGAAGTTGATAAAGGTAGAACTGAACAGAAACAGTCTAGCAAAAAAAATCCCATTCCAAAAATCCCATTTTTCTGCCATGAAGGCAGAAAAATACAAGCTGAGTGAACTTGAGTGCATGGTATTAAATAAGGTTATTGATACAAGAGGCATCACAGAAACTTTGTGGAACAAAGATAATCAATGAGACACCGTGGTATATACTACATCTAAAACAAAGCAAATAATCAAATATGGTAAAAATCTTAATTTAAACAAGTGGTACCAGAGAACAGTTGCAAGAATTAAATGCCTGCAAACTGCACAGAAACTTTAAAAAGAGGCTCAAACTAAATGTATATTCCAAATTAAAAATAAAAAAAAACACTAAGGCTATCAATAATGCTATGATGACTAAAGAATAAAAGAGATGGTTAGAGACAAAAAGACATCTTGTAAAAATTGGAAGTCAAATCCTACTTAGGAAAATACAAAGGAGCATAAATTCTGGAAAGCCAAGTGTAAAAGTATTGTTAAGTTGGTCAAAAAGAAATTTGAAGCACAACTGTAAGACACAAAAACTAACAGCATTTTGTTAAGTACATCAGAAGTAGGAAGCTTCCCAAAATCAGGGGGGCCACAGAACAACCGAAGTACTTAATGAGCACTCAAGGATGACCAGGTCATTGCAGAGAAGTAATGCACGCTGGAAAACACAATCCCAATTATTCATACAAAATGGTGGGATCTAACTTAGTTGTTACCACTCAACAAAGGTCTTGGGAGTCATCATACACAGTTCTCTGAAAACATATCAGTGTACACTGGCAATCCAAAAACCGAACAGAATATTAGGAACCAATAAGAAAGGGAAAGATAAGACGACAGAAATATCATAATGCCATTCTATAAATCCATTGTATGCCCTCTTCTTGAATACGGCATGCAGTTCTGGTCATTCCATCCCAAAAAAGATAAATCAGAATTGGAAAAAGTATAGAGAACGGCAACAGAAGTGATCAGGATAATAAAACAGTTTCCATGTGAGGAAAGATTAAAAAGACTGGGACTTTTCAGCTTGGAAAAAGAGAGAAAACTGAGGGGTGATGTACAAAATCATGCATAGTGTGGAGCAAATGAATAAGGAAATGTTATTTACCCCTTCACACAACACAAGAACCAGGAGTTACCCAAAGATGTGTATGTTAAACCTTCTGCTTATGAATATAAGGAAGTACTTCACACAACACACAGTCAACCTGTGGGACTCATTACCAGGGGATGCTGTGAAGGCCAAAAGTATAACTGGGTTCAACAGAGAATTAGATAAGCTCATGGAGGAAAAGTCCATCAATAGCTATTAGACAAGATGGTCAAGGGATGGAATCTCATTCGCTGGAGGTCCCTAAACTCTGATTGCATAACCATGGATGCATCACTCAGTAACGTGCAGTTCTATTCAGCCACTTGTGAAAAACAGGCTAGTGGACCAGACTGTCCATTGATCTGACACAGTGTGGCTAATCCTATGTTCTTAAGATGAAGTCAGTTTATAATTAGCTACTGCTCTTTTATCTT
Organism: Pelodiscus sinensis; assembly: GCF_052426305.1. NCBI lineage: Eukaryota > Metazoa > Chordata > Testudines > Trionychidae > Pelodiscus > Pelodiscus sinensis. Next base: position 185,151,427 of record NC_143053.1, on the reverse strand, counting down.
CACTATATTGTAATTCTGTATTTGTATTTTTAAAGATATAGCTAGGAAAACTTAATTTTTAACAAACCTAAAAGTGAAGTCTAGACTGCTTCACTCTCTGGAGCCACTACCCGATTTATCCTACTGAGCAAGAAAATTCTACTAGCTCACCAAATTAAAAAATTGCTTTCACAGATAAAACCTTACTGGATTCATCAACCCCGGGATATTTTACATGATGACACCATTCTACATTCTATGAAAAAGTTATTGTCATGGCAGAGTCACTATGATCTTAAGTGCAGAAACTCTCCATTCACACACTGATCACACATAATGGGACTCCCAAGGAGATTCTCAGTATCAGCACAGTGCTTGGTTCATCTGAAGATGGGTTACATACATAGCTTTCTGACACAAACTGGAGCCCAGGAGCTGGGAAAGTAGAGGTGCTCTACCTACATCGGACACTGTTCACAGCTGATTATGCAGTTGTTCAAACTATGATCATATATGCATGCTCTCTGGGCTCAGCCCTCCTTAGTGGGGTACAGATACATCCAAAGGCTATGCTGGGCTCTCCTATGGAAAGCTCAAGTGTCTCACTGTGCTTTTTTGTGCTTAGCTTCTCCTTAAGAAAGGCTCAGATGCTCTACTAGGCTCCTCCTTGATTTGGGCAGAAAAACTGGTGATATCTTCAAAAGCCACTCAGGGTATGTCTACACTACCCTCCTAGTTTGAACTAGGAGGGTAATGTAGGCATACCGCACTTGCAAATGAAGCCCGGGATTTGAATTTCCCGGGCTTCATTTGCATAAGCGGGGAGCCGCCATCTTTAAAACCCACCTGGTTCGAACCCCGTGCAGCGCGGCTACACGGGGCTCGAACAAGGTGGTTCGGACTAGGATTCCTATTCCGAACTACCGGTACACCTCGTTCCACACTGCACGGGGTTCGAACCAGCGGGGTTTTAAAAATGGCGGCTCCCCGCTTATGCAAATGAAGTCCGGGTAATTCAAATCCCGGGCTTCATTTGCAAGTGCGGTATGCCTACATTACCCCGCTAGTTCGAACTAGCGGGGTAGTGTAGACATACCCTCACTGAGAAGAGCCACTATAGCAATGTTCACAACAGAATCCTCTCTTTCCTGATGTACTTTGATGACTCTGGTATTTAAAGAATGATTGGCGAGTTAGCACCCAGTGAGATGAACGGGACAGTTCAGACCTCAGAGATGTTGTTGCAGGCTCTGCAAACTTAAGAAAATGCCACCCACATTAATTGTGTTTTCAAGAACAAGCTGGAAGTATGAAAGGGCCATTACAATGTAATAGTTGAATCTGAGCCCTGAGTAGAGCAGTCATAAAGCCTATGTATGTTGTATCAAGTTGTAAAACCAACTGGGGAGCATGCTGAAGCCTTACATACTCCCAACCCCCATCTTGGCTTCATGCTATTTGGAAAGTTTACCTCAACAGAGCACGATTGGATCTGGCTAAGGATCTGGTCCTCAATATAATCTGCATGTGTTATCAATAGCCCCACTACCAAACTCATGGTCTATTTTGGTCAATTTCATGAGCACAGGTTTGGTTTTTTTTTAATAGTAAATTTCATTATTTCAGCTATTTATATCTGAAATTTCATGATGTTGTAACTGTTGGGGCCTTGACCAAAAAAGAAGTTGTGGGGAAGGTTGCAAGGTTATTGTAGATGGGGCTGCAGTAGCGCTCCTCTTACTTCTGCTCTCCTGCTGAAGGCAGCTCTGCCATCAGAGCTGGGCAGTTGGAGAGCAGCGGCTGCAGGACAGGAGCCCAGCTCTGAAGGCAGAGCTTGCACTAGCAGCAGCACAGAAGTAAGGATGCCATGGTATGATAACACCATCCTTCTGTGCTGCTGGTGGCTGGGGAGCACCTTCAGAGCTGGGCACCTAGCCAACAGCCACTGCTCTCCAGCCACCCAGCTCTGAAAGCAGTGCAGAAAGTAAGGATGGCAATATCTCAATCCTCCCTAAAATAATTTTGTTACCCTGCTCCTTCAACTCCCTTTTGGGACAGGACCTCCCCCATGAAATCTTTATAGTATAGTATAGGGAAAAGCACTCAAAAGACCAGATTTCACAGTCTGATGTGTTTTTCCTGGCTGTGAATTTGATAGGGCCCTAGTTATCATTCTTTTAGCAACTTTTAATTAAAATAAGAACAAGCTAGAGTTCTCATATTTTGCATGCCAAGTATTTAAAGATGCTAGACTATAAACTGAACTAGTTCACAAAACAGTACTTGAGAAATAAACTAGAAACACAATACCTAGCTGAGAAAATTAATATCTAAAAAAATATGCAACACAGTGATTTTAGAATGGACTGTGGTATCAATGATACAGGAGTTTGAGACATTGTGTTTTGTCAGCGATAAAGCTAAAAAGAAGAACAATGCAATCCTGACAGTATCATCATTATAACTTGGCAATATTTTAATTTCATGAATTACAGCAAGAAAATAGCTATTGTATAATTTCTACAATAATTTTTTTATTTATTTTCTGTGATTTCCAATAGATGTGAGATGACAGAAAGACTAACTTGTGAGTCAGATAAGACTTGTTTAGAAACATTTTTAAATGCAAAAATCGAAGTTACACATCAGTCTGTCTTATTACCTATAAAGCCTTTAGTTTGGTAAATCCTTTGGATCCAGGACAATATCTACACAACAAGTAATGCTCTCAAAACTACTCGTAACTGCAAGAGCCAAGTATCAAGAAAAGTATGTAGCTCTGCTTGTCATATGGAGCAAAGCAATACCTGAAGGGTGGACATTAAGTAAACTACTCCATGCATTGCTCTCAACTCACCTCAGTTTTGATATAAAATAACCTTACTTCAGTTCTTGACATCTCCTAAGCAGACACTACCCAGTATAATGAAATATTAATGTAAACCAAAAAAAGTCCAGAATTCCAGAGCTGCATACCTCACCACATTTCAGGTTGGTAAAAACGGGAAGTTTCCTACCCCAATGAGTAGAAAATTGAGTGGTGCCACAGATGGGAGAGGAGAGATTGCACTGCAAGCCCATTCTGCATTCACCATGCAGCAACCCTGTCCCATGGGGCTGACTAGGCTCAATTCTCCTCTCCAGCAGATAGCCAGATTTCACTGATAGGGGAGGAGGAGACTGCCAGGGCAAATCTGAGTGAGGCACTGCAACCCCATGTGCCTAGGCCAGGTTGCCATGCCCGGAGCTGGAAACCAAACACCACCAGACCCAGGAACAGGAGCTTCTTCACCTGGGACAATGGCAGGATTGCTGCCCAAATTTCCCTCACCACATTGATGCCATCAAAGAAAACTACAAGGCTGGGAAATGGGAGGGAAACTCTTCCTCCTCTGAACATTTTAAATATAGCAGTATTTTTCAATTCACCATGTTTTTGCTAAAATCCTCCCTGTTTCTTCAGCAGGAATTTGAACCTAAACCTGAAAATGCAAAAGAATTAAAGGCTTTCAGATTACTTGAAAGTCTGCAGCAAATGGCAGGCTGGTTGAACATACCAACACTAGCTACATAACACAAAAACAGAAGCAGATTTCTCCTATCTTAGCCACATGAGATTCAGCCATCATGGATTTCAGGGGCCTTGCTGAAGGTTACTAAATTTTTAATATGATAATATAGGTCAGTGTTTCTCAATCTTTTTGATACCAGGAACTGGGCTTTGCTGCTAGGGATGTAAAATCCCATTTTAATCAATTAACCAGTTAAGTGTGGTGTGTAACCAGCTAACTTAAATGGGAGTGGGTAAAGGGGGCAGTGCTGCTCCAGCCAGGCCAGGACTGCTGCAGACGGGGACTGCTCCAGCCAGGGCGGAGCGCCCTGCCACCCCAGCAGGCCCCTCTGGGCTGAAGCAGCCAACTGCTTGCATTGTGATGTGAGGGGAGAGGAGGGAGAAGGTGAGGCAACTCCAACCCTTGCCAGTTAACTGGTGAGCATCTCCTGGTAAAGGTGATGCTTACTGGTTAACCAGTCACATCCCTACTTGCTCCCTTCCTAAATTATGTTAGGGAGATCTCGGAGACCAGCTCCAGTCCACGGAAGAGTTGTTGAAAAATGATAAACAAAACTTACTGATCTATGTTGAAAACATATTTATTACTCAAAATCAGTTTAGCAAGACAGAAGTCAAGTAGATGAAGACAGCTATTTCAGGTGTCCTTAATCAACAAGTACGTATAACATTCAAAAAACTTGTCCTTTTTAAAGGCCTCATTTTAAGAAATACTTAAATTAACCTAGATTTACAGAAGCCCAGAACATGACTTAACTAAATCTGTATGTAAACTTCAATTCAACGTTTCCTTTATGACCTATCCCCCTCAGTACTGGAGTGCATTTAGGGCAGGGATGGGGAACCTAAGTCCTGAGGGCCGAATGTAGCGCCCCCCCCCCCCAGCTTTCCTGGATCCAATCCCCAAGGCTCAGAGCTCCCCCCAGCATTGGGAAATCCATGCTGGCACTCTAGTCCTCTCACGCCCCCGACCACAGAGCTGGAGCACAAAATCTACTAGCCTGGGTCCCCTAGGCTCTGGTGTGTAAGGGGAACATGGGGAGTATCTTTCTCCTTCTCAGGGGCCATGTCCAGTTCTGAGAGTCAACAGCCCCGACCCAAGTTCCCCACCTCTGATTTAGGGAATTATACCATTAGGAAAGTTTTTACAAAGTGGAGTTTAATGAAATGTAACTACCATCAATAGAAGAAAATAATACAAAATCATTTCTTTATCAGACATACATATGATTTAGTTATCACCTTCCCATGGCAGATATAAATAAGCTTCAGTATAGATTTTCATATTTCAGCTGCATTTCCCCCAAGACATTTGAAAGAAGCAGCGAAAGACTATTTTTCTGTTTTAAAACACAGTATCTTGGAATTTTAAAACATTCTGATTAAGTTGACTAAATCACTGAAGTGTCTAGATTCTCACCTGAACTGAGCTTTGATGTTGCTGGGGCTTGCAGATCTGGTCTGAATTTCTTTTTCCTGTTTCTCTCTCAAAATTCTCTCAGCTAGTAAGAAGTAAGTAGCAGTGATGTGATTGTACTTGTTAGTTTCCAGGGCCCTAAGGAAAACAAAAATGGAACATCACATACCAATGATGTTCTAAAACTGGACACATAGCTGACAATGTAGAATGCTTTACACAGAAAGTTCCTGAAAACAGAATTTAGTATTTTTAACATCCTGAAACAGGGCTTTTGAGTTATTAAGAAACTGGGCAACCAAATATGGCAAGTTCAATAATTATATAATGATATATTTAGGAAAGCATCCAGAGGCTTAATAATTTTTCCTTTATTACATATATTTAAGCAATAACATCGATAGAAAATGAGACTGTGCTCCAATAATGGCATTTCTCACGGACAAATATGCTGAGGTGAAGTGGAAACGTTTAGTTTTGAAGAAGCTGGAGCAAAATCTTACATTCCCTCGGTATTGGTGTCATAGCAAACTTACAACAAAACTGACCTTTTAAGGTTATTAAAGCAGTTGCCTAGATGCTACAGTCTACCAGAAGATCTAACATAATGGATAAAATAGGGTCTGACATGGCCTTTAAGACATTTTTCCAGAGCTACTACATACATTTAAAATATTTTTAGAAACCAAACATTTAAAACTTCTAGATCCTGAATTTGTTTTTTAATACCCAGAAAGTTAAGACATTTTGTTTTTATAACTCACACTAATAGACTAGAAGAGACCATCATGATCTTCTATTTTGATCTCCTGCATGCTGCGGGCCACAGAACCTCACCCATTCACTCCTCCAATAATAAACCCCTATCCTTTCGCCCAGTTACTGAAATCCTCAAATCACTGTTTAAAGACTTCAAGTTACAAAAAATTCACCATTTACACCAGTTTTACCTGCAACTGGCCTATGCCCCACGCTGCAGATGCAGACAGCTCCAGTCCCCCTAGGTTTCTGCCAATCTGACCTAAGGTAAAATTCCTTCCAGACCTCAATGCAGCGATCAGTTAAACACTGAGCATGTGAGTAAGACCCACCAGCCAGACATCTTGGAAAAAATTCTCTGTAGTAACTTAAAGCCCTCCCCATCTAGTGCCCTATCTCTAGGCCACTGGGGATTTTTGCTACTGGCAATTGCCAACAAGTAACATACTATTATAGGCAGTCTCACCATACCATCCCCTCCATCAACTTAACAAGCTCATTCATGCAGCCATTTAAGCTTTTCTGCTCCCCAATGCTCCCCTTGGAAGGCTGTTAAACATTCATTATTTTAAAAAAAGCTTTACTGGTGCAAACTAGGCAGCCCTCCAGCAATTTCACTGGATGATATGTTATTTGTTACATTATATTAATAACTAGAAATAGACAATTTAAAAAATTCAAATCATTAGATGATTAATCATGTTAGTAATATTGTATAACAAAGCAATGTTTGCAAAAATTACTTAGGAAAAAAATGTAGCTTTCCTTCCATCTCAAAATAAACTATTTGCATTAAAACAGCCTCGCTTTCAAAGGTAACAGATGTAGCACAGATTAGAATAAGCATTTTACATTTTTAAGGGTCCTGAACAAGGGAGATTGCTGGACCAGGTGAGGTCAGGCCTCCAAGCTCTGCCCAGTCTCCACTCCAGCTCTGGCCAGCATGCTCCCCCTAGCCTGTCTGCCTGCCAGGTCTCTGGTACCCCTAGGCTGTGTGACAGATGCTGCTATATAACTTTTATAGACCATTTTACATCTTAAAAACTCCAATTTAAAATTTGATCATGGACCAGAGAGTTTCAACCTTTACTATATTTTAATTTTAAGGTACCTTTCCATTTTAAAGCACAATTCCTAAATTTTATTCCTACTACAGGTTGGACGTCCTTAGTCTGGCACCCGCAGGACCTGAGCTGGCAACATTCTTGGTCCCAAAAGACCATCGATGTTGCTGGACCAGAAAGCCACAGAGGTTGCCAGTGGCTGGAAGCAAAGCCAGTCTGATGGGCCAGTGGCTTAAGGGTAGTGGAGCCCCAGCAAGCAGGCAGGCTGGGGCCAGCATTCTGGTCAGGGCAGATGAGTAGCCCTGGCAGAGCTCAGAAGCCTGACCTCACCTGGTCCAGCAATCTCCCTTGTTCAGGACGGCTCAGGTCCTGATGGTGCCAGACTAGAGACATCCAACCTATAGTAGGAATAACTAATAAAACATAGTATCATAAGCTTTCATATGCAAAACCCACTTCCTCAGATGAGTGAAGGACTACTAGTTTTTAAAGATACAGATTAACACAGCGACCCATCTGAGACTAACAAAACATGTCAATCATCCTTAATCTTTTGATCGGTTGCATGCATAATTTTCACTTGTCAGAAACTGGTTCAAAACACAGCATAATTTTAAAACTTGTCTTTGCTTGGCTGAAAAATGGAAGTAGAACAGATGGTCAGTGCTAGACTGAGGAAATGCACCAGACTCCATCAGATAAGCTGTGCTTCTACTCTGAAAAGTGACCCAGTAGGTTCACCAATGCTTATCAACAGAGCTCGCCAAACCGCGGCGAGCCCCACTCGCCAGCCGCGCTGTCCGGCGATCTGCACATGCACAGATCGCCAGAACCCAGCTCTTCCGGGTTACAATCTACTCGCCATGGGTGAGTAGATTGTATAATTTGTCGAGCCCTGCTATCAAATCCTCTCAGGGTACATCTATACTGCAAGGCTATTTCAAAATAAACTATTCCAGAATAGTTATTCCAAAATAACTTATTTCAAAATAGCACATCTACACTGCAGGGAAGCCTCAAAATTAATCTGAGTCAGGCTTCCCTAGTGCATACATGCTATCTCGATTTAGAGCCCCAGGAAGCACTGGGGAGAAATAACTTAGCCCCTCACCAGGGCCATTCTATTTCAAAATAGCAGCAGTGGAGCATCTACACACACCTTATTTTGAAATAGCTATTTCAGAATAGGCGTTATTCCTTGTGGAAAGAAGTTTACAGATTTCAGAATAAGATGTCCGTTACTTCGAAATAATGGAATGGCTGTGTAGACGCTCACATTTATTTTGAAATAATGCTAGTTATCTCAAAATAGCAGTGCAGTGTAGACGCACCCTCAGAAGGCAAGCAATTTTAACATTTGTATTTTTCTGCCAGCCGTGCAAATATACAGTGTGCTTTGGCAATTAAGTTGTGTTCTTCCTCTCACACACGACCATCATCACCTTTAAAACATTTTGTTGGCCAAGTTTTCTCTTCATCTAACCTTTGTGCAATCCCTATAATCTTCAAAGGTCTCAGTGAATTTAACAGGAGCCTTGTCTTTTGATTAACTTGGATTCAGTCTTTTCCATTGATTTCAGTGGGCATTGGATCACGCTTTAAATGAGGCCTTTAGTCATGGTGGATAAAAAGAGATTGAAAAAATTATAAATTGAATTTTTTATTTAAATAGTTTATATAAATCTGATTTTTAATTTTTTGAATAAATAAGTTTTTCATTTAAATACAATAGTTACAATTAAATCTCATCACAAACATGCTACACCTACACTCACAGGGTCATAAAAATGAACTAATGGCTCTAGTCTGTCCAGCCTAACAACTAACTCTTGCTTCTTGAAAGTTCTGGGCCTCCAGTTTCTGTTTCTTAGCAGACTATAAAGTAACATGTGCACAGAAAGACACAGGCAGGATAGGACTAGTTGTGTTCTGTGCTTATATGGTGGTGGACCGTGGCCAAGCATGACAGAGGAGCTAGTTAAAACATTGCCTTAAAAACAAAGCCTTAAAAACAAAAAGACAATATATAGGAAAAGACAGAGGTAGCATAAAAGAAACAGTGGAGTGGACTGGAAACAGAAAGCAAAGAAATTATTCAGCACACACACAGCTTCCTATATTCCCTCACACTTCTGCCACAGAAAAAACTGTCATGGTTTCTGGGCATAAGAGAGACCCTATCTAGGAATATTTTGAGAAATGTGTTCCTTGGATAAAAAAGAACAACATGCCAAGTGTAAGCAGTGCAAGAAGATGATGTAGGGCCTCGCTGCAAGAATGAAACATTATACGGAAAACTGCTCATTGGGAGAAAATGATGAAGATGTAGGTGTGGCTGAGTGAAACAACTGGTTAGGAACTTAAAAGAATTCACTTCGCAATTTCTTCAAGACTCTCTATGCCTTTTAGTAAAAATGTGATTGGACAAGTAAATTCCCAAGCTGTTTGCTGTGTTAAACGTTGCTACAAAAAAAAATGTTTATCTTAGCTAATCCCTAATGGCTTATTTAATCAGTTCACTAAGTTTAGAATCTATCATTAAAGTATACAAGACAGAAAGTTGCAGTAAGAGAAATCTAGAGTTGCCAGTTGCCACTGAGTGTCATTCTTATTATATATTACACAATACAAAATATTGTTTAGAACATCATGGTCCCAAACAATAATGGTGATGCCATAAATCTATGACCCATTTTACCTCAGCATAACTCATCTTTTCTAAGGGAACCCCCCCATACTTGTTTTCTCAAACACACACCCACCCACCCACCCACACCCACCCAGAAGTGCCAGGGCTATCTCAAAAATTAAGTGCACTCTAAGCACAGTCAGTTTTAGCTTTTTTGCTAACTTGATTTAAATCAATGATTTTTTGTGTGATTTAAATCACCTTGAGTTAAATCAATCCACCTTGCGCAGTGCCAATCTTCAGTGGGGTCTCAAATATAAGAGGACTTCTTTTGGCCTACGGAATATTTTACTGGCAACGAGTGAGAGAGGAAGAACCCAAATTTAACTGGCATTCATGGTAAATTCAAAACTCAATGTCTCCTGTGAGGTTTTGGCTCAGCATTTAGAAAGAAGCAAAGACTTTTTTTTTGTGATTGCATTCAATTTTGTAGTAATTCTCAAGTTAAACAGAATGTTAAATGTGTCAGATTGCTTGCAGAAAATTTGTACTTACTCCACTATTGTATCTCGATCTGCTATATCACCAAGAACCATGCGTTGTATTATACTGTTGTGTTCTTCCTCAGAAAGATTTTTGTATGAAACTAGAGGGATATTGTATTTTGTTGCAGGCGACGGGTCAACTCCTTGGAGCCATGGATGATTTTCAATTTCTTCCAAAGATGCTCTTCGCTTTGGGTCTCTCTGAAGCATCCGTGTAATTAGACTAGGGAAAAAAATCTATAAATACAATGTACTGGTATGTTCAGAAAGTAACCAACACCACAGCAAGACAGAGGACTGTTTTTCTTTTGTTACTATCAGCTCATATTAGCCCCTTGAAGAACTTTCAGTAAAAATAACACAAGTATAGTGTGACTGGAAACTGAATCTGCAAAAATATTCTAAATGACAATGCAAAACTGAAACGAACAAAACAACTGATTTATGAAAACTTCAAGCACAGCAAACTCCATCATTTTCATTTGATTACTTGGGCTCTTCATATCTACACTTTTCTAGCTTTCATTTTCTATTTTGGGACAGCATTTTTCACAGTCATGCCCCGAACAAGATGGCATCTAGCTGCTACTCCAACATAAATATTGTTTAATATTAATATATTTTTGTATTGTTATCAAGAATAAGGGATTACAACAAATGTAAAACAGACAAGAGGGTGGGAAAGGTAACACTTTTATTGGGCCAACTTCTTTGGGTGAAAGATACAAGCTTTTGAGATTACACAGATGTCTTCTTCAGATCTGGGAAATGTACTCAGAACAGCAACTAAATAAATTACAAGCACGGACAAGGTAAGGAGTGAACATGTTGCAAGAGACCATTCAAGGTGAATTGGGCAATTAATATCTCTATAATCATAGGACAAAGGAGGACTAGTGGTTAGAGATTGTTACAATGAGTCAGCAATCTAGTGTTTTCATCGAGTTCATGATTTGTGGAGTCTAGCAGAGTTATGAATTTAAGTTTCCAAGCTTGTCTTCTGAAAGCGTCAAACAAATTGCCTTTGAAGACTGCCTCTGAAGACAAGGACTGAGAAGTCAAATACGAGTGATCACTTGGTGAAGGAAAGTATTCACCCACAGGTAATGGGGTGCAGCACTAGAAAAAAATCACTAGACTACACTGTTCGCATATGAACACAGATATGGCTATTACAGTAAGTACCAGAAGTTTGAAGACTTCACCTGGTCCATGCAAAATATCAGGCTTTGCTTGAATTCCAGTGTGTCATAGGAGGAAACCTCCTCAAATCCTATACAGACACTAGAACAGTGGTCCCCAAACTGTGGAGGATGCAGCAAGCTCCAGCCAGCCCTCACAGGAGAATGGGGAGGTAGCCACACCCTGCCCCATTCTGCACCAGTCCTGCCTCCCAAGCCTCTGTCCCCTACTCTTGGACTAGTCACAATTCTGCTCCTGGCCTGAAGGGCCATGGACACATTGCGTTGCTGGTAAGGGGAGACAAAAGAGCAAAAGTTTGGACACCACTACACCAGGAGATTTAAGACATTTGGAGTGGTGAAATATTCTATCATTTATGGAGGACTAGCTATGCTTGCAAAATGATTCTAACTCAGAAAGAGGGACTCTCACGTTAAAGGAATCTACATTTAAGGGTTGAAGTCTCCAAGCAAGCAAACTGGCTTCAACAAATGGGGAATAGTGAACTATTCAAAACTGTCAGAGTTGCCGTAAATATTTCAAAATGAGTCATGATTCTTAAGTGGCATGTGCTGTTTGCAAAGATATTTTCCCTCAATTCCCAGTAAATTTATTTGGGGGTTATAATTTTAGTGGGAGACAAGCAAAAGCCTGATGCAGTGTTCTTGAGCATAAGAACCAGACACAATATCCTTGAACAACTGTTCAGACAAAGGTTGAAAACGGGTCAGGAGACCAAAAGGGGCAATTGTCCCAGGGACCAGATATTCAAAAGGACCCAGAGCTCCTGGCAGCCTCTGCTGCTACCACAGTGGTAGAAGAAGGGGGGAGGAGGCATGGCATGCTCCCGATGAGTCTGAGGGTTTGCTGCCACCGGCCCTGCGCCTTCCAGGAATGCAGAACTGCAGCCCCACCTTGCCCCCTGGGCTGAAAACATTTACAAGGAACAAATTCAATCAACTTTGATAAAGGGTGAGAGAGGCAGAGACTGAAGACTCTGTAGTAACGGTGTGCAAGAAGCTACCTAATCCATGCAGACAGAAGAATTAACAAGTTAAGGAAATGACTGGTAACACAGCAGGGAATTTTAGCATTGGAAGTTCTGGAAAAACAATAAAAAGTTCCCAGAACCCAACAAACAAGATTCTAGATAATTTGCTGGTAGCATACATTTCTATGAACACTACCAAATTATTTAATATTTTACTTACTCTTTACATTCTTTGGACACATGTGATGGCACTGTGTATTTGCAGTCCATGATCATAGTCAGTGTTTCGCTATCATTTGCTTCTTGGAATGGTGGTTGTCCACATACCAGCATGAATAGGATAACACCCAGGCTCCATATATCTGTAAATTATAAAAGATGTTTTAACATGTGTTGCCAAAAAGACACCAAAATACTGCCAATGTAAATTGTTAGAAACCTTAACTGAAATTCAGCAAACTAATTTAAGTATTATCATTGGGCTATCTTTAGTGGCTTCGACAGTAGAATTTATAATTCCTTTGCAATGAAGTACAAAATATAGCAGGCTCCATATTTTATTAGACAGCTCTATGATTTTGGATGGAAAGTCCAAAATTAGTGATTTCAATTCATGCAGAAAAATTCAGGAGTACATTAAAATCTTAAATACATATCTATTTCATGACACCTCTAGTTTTGGCAGAATTTAATACTGAATTTCAATAAAAGTTTATTTATTTACATTGTAAAAGATTTACAGTTACAATTAATTGTGAGAAAAACTTCTGAATTTGTTAACAGAAACCCATCCCATTTTGTGGCAAATGTTTATTCAGTCAGTGAATATTTTGCTCACTCAAAGACTAGAGTATATTTGGACTACCTTATAACTGGGCATAGACTACTGAAAGCCAAGTTTGTAGCAACTGCATATTCCCCTTTTGGAAGACTAGAATACACAATTCTCAGTATTTTCATGTTACTGAGGCACTGGAATAACCTTCATTTTTAGGATTTTTGGGATAATGATGAATTAGATATTTTATTTTACTGGTAAATCCCATATTTCTTTCATATGACTGTAGATAATTTAATCAACTTCACTGCTTGTAACTGGTATTATCTTCCCCTTTAAGCAGTTACATTTTTCTAAATTATTTTGAAACAGTCAAACATTTAATGCAGTAAACAAATGGATTTCTAGTAAATGCCTTCCCATTACTGCTTGTAGAAAAATAAAGTATTCATTTTCCCAAAAAGATTACAAGTAATCACAGTAGTACATCTGAGTAGTATGTCACGTTTTCCTACACATGCAAGTGCCTGAATCTATTGACTGAATTTTTAAAAGTTAACTCTCAGAAGGAAACCACTACTAAGAAACTTCACGAGACAAATGATAATCAGCAAAGAGATCTGAACTGTTACAGATAGCAGAGAAACATACAGTACTGACTAACAGATAATACCTAGGAGTGAAGGCAATGCAATAAGACTCGAAAATATTTTCCACTTTCTGTGGCTTATTCAGAGCACAACTATATTGCAAACAAACAAAAACATAAACCCACCCATACCATAGCAGCGAATCTCAGTCCAAACCAACTGTTATTGGCTCGCACTATGGGGCTAAAAATTAGGGATGTTAAAATACTTGCATTCAGGTAAACATGTAACCACTGAAAAGTTCAGCAGATACACGTTCATATGTGGGGAGCAGGCAGCCCTGCAGGATTCCATTGTTAATGACAATAAAGGCAGCCCCATGATAAATTAGTTTGCTAAATTTCAGTTAATGTTTTTAACACTTTATACTGGCAGTATTTTTGTGTGTCTGACAATACAAAAGCCTGCCCATCTCCTCCTTCCCCGTTACATGCAGGCCTCCCCACTAGAGATGTAAAGGACTAGTCAACTATCAGATAAGCAAACGCTTATTGTATAGTCAACTAGTCACTTCCTCCCCTGCTGCCTCTATCAGATAGAGGGGTAACAAAGGGGGTGCTTCAAAGCATCAGCACTGCTTGAAGCCTGGGACCAGACCCTGGGCTCCACATGGCGCTGCTACTTTGAAACACTGCGTGCAGCCCAGGGCCCCAGCTGATCCTGGACTCCATGAAGCGCTTTTACCTTTGAAAGGCGGAGGCACCCTATAGACTAATCGAACTGTTGATGCAAAATGCATCAACAATTCGATCAGTCAATTAGTCGATACTTAACATCCTTACTCCCCACCCATCCACGCAGTTACCACTGTATCAGAGGCAGCAGCATGGAAGGGGGGAGGGAGGTGCAGGAAGCTAGCTCCCTATCAGATCATTTAATTCAGGCTCTGAAACTCTCTGCCTTGGAGTGTCATGGGAAGGATGCAATATAGATGTCAGAGTAGTTAACATTCTCAAAGTTAGGGTACTATTACATTTCACTTTGCGGTTTGTAAACCATATACATTTATTCATTTTTAAAATAAATACTCATTTTGCTAATTATACATTATTTATTCTTTATATAGTTCAGCTAAACAATAGGAGTAATTCAGCCTCATTTTCTTTAGAAATCTAACTTACGATAAATACTAGACAAGAAGATTTACCCACCATTTCTTCAGTCCTCAATTTTTGTTTTTTGAAAAATAAAAATGAAAAATGTACATGCTTCATTTAAATCATTGCTCTGGGACGGGGTTGAGGATTAGGGGTTCAGTATGTAGGCTGCCCTGGGGAGAGAGAACTACCCCAGCCCACTCTCACTGTAGCAAATTGGGGCTAGGTGAGAAGCACCTCTCCATGGCCACTGCAGCTCCAGTGAGCAAAGCCAGGAAAGTAGTGCATGTCCCCAGGTGGTGATAGGTCCAGATTCCTCTGACTCCTGTGCTCCCTAGCCGAGGGTCGCATCCCCCGTACTCCACCCAGGCCCCCCCTTCTGATAGTCCGGCATATCTGATAATCCGGCACCCCCTGGGTCCTAAAGGTGCCAGATTATTGGAAGTTTACTGTAACTGTTTCATTAACAGCAATGTACTGTATTAGACAGCACTCTAGTATTTCATAAGTTTTGGGAGACTAAATACCTGATGGAGAGCCATGTCTAAGAACTTAGTCTTTTTTTCCTTTTATGATCATCAACAGGATTTTGAACTTCACATATTTTGCTGCTAGTAATTAATTTGGAAAATATTGGTTTTTAATACCAACACATGAAAAAAATCCAAGACAAACTCTTGATTATATTCAAACTTCAGTAAGTACTGACCTGCCTGCGTAACTTTTTTAGCCTTCCATATTTTTATGTTATTATGGAAGTCATCACTTTCACAGATGTACAAAACAAATAACAGGTTTAACAAAGACCCTAAAACAGTGCTTGAAGGCTTTCTGCATTGCCTAGATACTTTCTTTGAACATGACAGCTTCAATAATTCTGTGCGAAATTCAGAACTATTTATTATTGCAAACTTAATTAACAGTGTTGTGGATTCCAGGCAAACATGGTATTATTTCCTCATAACAATCTGTACTTTTTTACTCTTGAGTTTTGTAACACATTGTGTTCAAATGCAACCAGGAAATCAATGCATGTAGAAACAAAGGTGCAGTTTCCATTCCCACCCTTTCTCTAAAGAAACTGTGGTTAAAGAGACAGAACTTTAAGCTCTCTGCTCGTCACATCAGAAGCTATAGCAAGCAACTGGCAAAATGACTTGGGCAGCAGTCTCAAGGACACAAAATACTTACCTCAATAGCGCTTTAAGAGTTTTCTGAGAACTAGCAACAGTATCTAAGTGGAAATAATACAACTGAAAGAAAATCTAAGCCTAATTTCTAAAAGGAAATAGACTATTAGAGATCATATGAGACCAATGGAAGACTTGGCACGCTCCCTTCCTTTAATGGTATAGAGAACTGAGGTCTGAATTCAGTGTACTACAAGCAAGGGCTTTGTCTAAAACCTTTTGCAGAGAAAGTGGTGTAATCTATTCAGGGAGCAGACCTTTAGGAGGATTATGGCTTTAAAAAGAAGTGTGCCTAAAATTCTTATTGGCCAACTGCAAGGACAAGAGAAGTTGGAAAAAACGAGTTATTAAAAAAAATCCCTAATTGGGGCAATGTTCCCCTCCCAAAAGCCATGAGTCTGAATGCTCCACTCTCATGCAAGGACATTACTATTTTATTAGGAAAAAACTTAAAAAACAACAAATAGTCTAGTAGCACTTTAAAAACTAAAAAAATAGCTTCAGAGGGCTAGCCGAGTTAGTCTAGTAGCACTTTAAAGACTATTTGTTGTTTTTTAAAAGTTTTTCCTATTACAGACTAATAAAACATGTAGATGGTATCATGAGCTACCCTCTGAAGCTATTTTATTAGGGTCTTTTTTTCTTAGGGTCACTGAATGAACTGTGGGCTACATGAAAAGCAGCAGCAAAAAATGTCAAAAAGTATGGACATCTGGACATCAATGTTTTCCTCCTTAGGTGGCTAAACTCTCATCTAAGAACTCAACAAGTGACCATGCCACAGAAAGAATGAAAAGAAGCAGCAAGCTCATCAACCGGTAAACCAGAAGACCTTTTCAGTTCCCCATCTGTTTTCTTTTCTTAGAGAATAGAATTCTTTCCAAGAAAAAGATACCAATTAGTACACTTTAAGGTCAAAAGTTTTGCCTACCAAGAAAAATGAGAGGATAATCTACTAGTTAAAGCATGGACTAGGACTCCGGAAATCAAAGTTCAATTCCCAGCTTAGCCACTGACTTTCTGTGCAGCTTTGGAAAAGTTAATCAATCTACCCTGTCCCTCTGTTCCCCCATTTATAAAGTGATCACTGTGAGGATTAAATCCATTAATAACTATGAGGCACTCAAGTACCATGGTCATGAGAGGCAATTAACTACCTTTAAGATTACCAATATTTAACAGTGACAGACCTCCCTGAACTTCTTCCTCTGTTTGCCTTTGATATATTCTATAAGGCTTCATTAGGAGTGTTTATTTGGCAAAGGGAAATGGTATACGAGCAGAGTATAAATAAAAGTTATGCATTATGATGCCATAATGGTTGAAGACTCCACTCAAATCAGGCTAAAATAATGTGTCACAGAAAACAATTAACTAGATCAAATACATTTACTGCTCACCACAAACACTATGTAAAATAAGATTATCAGAGTGCAAAAGGAAGTGGTAAAAACACCTGAAGAAAGACAGGAAATGTTTAACATCTCTTCGGCGTAATTTCATAGTCAAAGACACTTTAAGATAGCAGAAGATATGTTGTATGAATAGGAATGACCCAACATCGAACAAGATTTTTTGGTTAAAGTGTTATGTTTTAACCCACTCAGCCTAGAAGGATGTCTACAGTTTTCCCCCATATTGTAAGAAATATGGACAAATTAGTACTTTTTAGCTATTCTCATCTAAGACTAAGTGTACTTTTTTAAAAATTAGTGTCAATACAATTTTTAAATCTGTTCTACTGCTAAAATTCCTGAACATTGTAAAATTAAGGGCTGGTGTCTCAACATTTAGAGCCTTTATGTATACTTGGCTTTTTTCTTTCCTTTCCTGTTTGTTTTTTAGCCATTCATACCTTCATATAGGACACACCACTAACACCTTTCTCCAAAAGAGCTGAAACAGACTTTTTCTTACTAGAATTCACAACTCAAAATATTTAACAGCACAGCTTGCCAGCAACTTCAAATTAACAATCTTTTCTGTGCCATGGACAAGATGCACTGCTAGATGTTTTTTGGATTCTTCCTATAGATGCCTACCATTCCTCATAGCATATTAATTTACCACATAATCTTGTCATTTCCTTATATATTTGTTTCTATTATCTTCAAGAGTGACAGTTGGTTATTGTGTGGTCTTAACCTCACAACTAATTTAAGAGCTCTTTGGTGATGCCCTCATTGGGGTTTACACATGGTCTTTCATGTGCGAGAGCATGCTTCCTCTGTCTTGGCAAGGACCACATTAAAGAGAGAGCTGTTTGATCTGCAGATTGTTCAAGACACTCAAGTGGCTTGGGACCTTCACCTGAACAAGTTCAAACAGGCCATTGGTCTGATTTGACACCAAGGCCCTCATCAAGTCAGAGGTTACCCTTCAGTTCCAAGAGTGCTTCACATTCCAGAGCAGGTGCCTCTGAAGAAATGGAGTTGTGCTCCATCATCTGCACTGAGGAAAAGACCAAGATAGACCAGTAAATTCCTTAAAAAGAAGCTTTACTCTCATGTTGTTACACCCCGGGCAAGGGGCCTGCCTGGCAGGTCCAGCAGCAGGGGGGAAGATGGCCTGAAGGCTGGGTCAGGGTTGGGGGTAACTGATAACAGGGGGGCCAGAAATGACCTCCCCTGGTTGAGCAAAATCTTTCATCTGGGACCAGTCAGGTCCTGAAGGTACCAAACTAGAGAGATCCAACCTGTGGTAAAAACCACAGTGCAGATTTCAGGGTAGGATTTGACCTTTAGGACCACTGACCTAATTATTCACTGCTGTAATTACTAGCATAAATATAGATGTGAGGATTTTTAATTATGAATCAACTAGCAGCACCAGAAACACTTCACATACTTCTAACACTCTTTAAAAAGGTCAATTAGGAAAGATATGTCCATTAAAGATTCTCAGAACCATAACGACCAGGACAGTGTGCATTCAACTTCCTTACATAACACAAAGTCACTGTCATGGAAACAAAGCCATGTCACTGGCTGCTCCTGCCATTGCGGTCTCAAATAAAGTGAGCATCAGAGAGAAGCTGAGCACATCTCTTATATTAAAGTGCATGGAATACAGGAAGTATATCCATTTTCATATTGCTTAAGAACCAAACTCCAAGTTAAACATTTATTCCATTCTGAAGGCATGATGTAGTCCTGAGCTCATCAGTGTGGCTCTCAATTTGTGTTTTACAAAGGCTGTCTGTACCTTTTATATCAAGTGAATATCTGCTAGAATTTCTGCCATATTTCAAAAGCTATAGACCATCATCCTGTATTGGTACATTTGTGATTGCAGGTCTCTCTCAAAATAGGCATAGGTTAGCCAAAGCAGGCATATTATTCTATTACTGAATCTGGAGTCTGTTTATTAAAGCAATTTATTCCTGACTCTTGTTGGAACAAGCAATGCTTTTTCAACATCACAGATATACAGTCGATAGATACAATCTTTCAGGTGGGTAAAACAGAGCACCTTGTATAGCATTCAGTAATGTGGAGTAACTGAAAACAGAGTCTAAATAAAGTTCTCATCTATTACAGTAAATCTTTAATTTAATTTTTAAATAAGCAAATTAATACCAGTTTTAATAGTTATTCTTCATTAAAACAAAAAATATCCTTTTACTTTATTCAGATTATGTGAGAAAACTTGAGTTTACACAATATATGTACAACACCAAGAGTTTAATTTAGCAAGGAGACCATAGAAATCCCATGTTATAGAACTCTTTCCACAGACAAGCATCATGGCTGTTTCTGCTCCTTCATACAGCAACTGTACTGCACCAACAAAGTGAAACTAATATTAGTCAGTTTCACCTACTGCTACAGGTACACAATCAATCTGCAACAGCAGCACAAGTACTATTTTCCCCACTGTTCTTTTCTTGGGGGAGCATCTACACTGTAGGGCTTAACTCAAAATAAGCTACGCAAATTGAGCAAAGTCAATTGCATATCTTATTTCGAAATAGCTTATTTCAAAATAGGGAGCATCTACAAAGCACTTATTTCGAAACAGAGCACTCTTCCTCTAACGTCCCTTATTCCTCGTACAACGAGGGTGGCAGAAGTTGGAGTAAGTCCTCCAGCTTGACAGTATTTCGAAATAACTGCCTACTGTGTAGATGCGGACTAAGTTATTTAGAAATAGTGTTGCAGTGTAGACGCACCTTTGGAAAGTGGACAATTATTTTTTTCCCTTCAATCCCCACCACCTTATCTTGCAGTAGGGCTGCAGCAATGGGGTCTGCAGCAGTAGGTTCTCTGTGACTACTATTTTGGAGATTTTTTTTAATAGCAGGTTAAAAAAAAACCACTTATCCCACCTTCCACCGGGGCGTCTGGATGTTGGCTGTCCCGCCCGGTCCCATCCACTGGTGGGATTTGAATCCACCAGTCTGCCCTCCCCAGGCGAATGCCCTATCCCCTAGGCCACACCAGAACCCACTCCACCAACTTAGGGGACTGGTCTTGATGACCTCTCAAGGTTCCGTCCAGGTCTATGCTTCTGTGATTTTATTCCTGAGTAGTGTTTTCCTAGAAAACTGGCTAGGACAGCATCCCTTCACTACTATTATGACAGTAATGGCACTACCATAGATGCAATACTGAGAAAGAAGAGGCCCAAAGAAGAACAAGGAGGAATCAAGACACACAGAAGAGAGACAGTAGTGGAGAAAGAACAAGCTGACTACATGAATGCATGCTACTGAGACAACAGGAAGTAGAACTCTAAAGGTAGTTTAATGATGATTCAAGTTAACCAACTACAATCCCTTCATTCCAGGTTGAGGGGGACAAGAAACATTGTGCAGAAGGCATTTTTTACCTTCAAGGAAGATGGGAAAGGGCTAGTGGAAGAGAAGATATGACTTGGCACGAATCACTAAGCATCTCTGGCTAACTGAAGGAGCATAAGCGACGAGGAGTCCTGTGGCACCTTATAGACTAACAGATTTATTGGAGCATAAGCTTTCATGCATCTGACGAAGTGGGTCTTTGCCCACGAAAGCTCATGCTCCAATAAATCTGTTAGTCTATAAGGTGCCACAGGACTCCTCATCATTTTGCAGATTCAGGCTAACACAGCTACCCTTCTGATACCTGACACCATGAAGGAGCATGTTGTCTGAAAAATGGGAAAGGCAAACAATAGAAATAAAGTAGCCTAACATTTTGAAAGGAAGTGAGATATATGTAATTACTTTGCATATTTTGCTATTGCACTTAGCGTAAAAAATTGAAGCAAATATATTCACATTTTCTAGTCATTTGAAACTGCAGTACATGTACCACTTGTGGTATGTGAGATTATTGGAAGTGGTATGCTATAACAGGTGATCGGTTCCCTTTAACAGATAATGGGACTGTTAAATTATATGACCCTTAGTTCACAAGGTTCCTCAAGATAAACCCAGCTCTTACAGCACTTCAGGTAAGATTAAAAAGGGAGATGGCAGACTGCCTGGTGGGCAGAATTGTAGGGAAGTTTAAAGCCAGGAGAGACAGACAGGAAAGAGGACTGTGGTATGGAAGTCAGAAAGGAAATCTGGGAATAGCTGCCTGAATTAAAATCCAATCCCAGAAATTGAAAGGACAAAATGTGAGTGTCCAAAGACCAAGAGAGGCTCCATGAAATAGTGCTGGAATCTGGATACTGATGAGCAAGGGAAGGCTTGAATGACTGTATGGTTCCAGTAAAGAGGCCCCTAACTAAGAGGAAGGAGCTGTGAGACCAGGATATGAGGAGATGTGGGACACTTTCCAAATGCTTAAAGATATTAAGGCATAAAATAAAATGTGTGCAAAGAAATTTGCATGTGGTACTTCAAACATCCATTTTTTAATAAGGTGCTAAGTAGGCACATGAGCCACTAAAGTTAGGGAACTTAAGCTATTCTGTTCTAAGCTATTTGTATAGTTACAGCTGAAAGTTGTTTATTCTTTATATAAAGCTAAATCAGTTACTATACCAGGCCTTGGCCAATAAAAACTAGAAGTTAGTGCTAGAAAGATCAGCCAAAACTGGACAAAGAGGTTGGAGCTGTTGAAACTTGTCAGAATATGTGGGGACATGGCTGACCATATTTATAAGAAGTGCAAACAAGCAAATCATTTTCACACTAAGGGTTACAAAAGAGAATGAAAAGTTAAGTGACAGATTTTGGTGCAAATTCAAATGCCCTTAAGCTATCTGATCATCCAAAATTTCATGAGCTGTTTTCTTTAAAGGGGCAGGATAAGATCCTAACGTCTCATTCAGCAAAAGTGATAACTTTCTAATGGAACAGATTATTAAAAATACAGAAAATCTAATACTTGGGCAAAAGCTGATTGATTTTGAAAGCTGAATTATATAAATACTGTTTGATATATGGTCTTAGTAGATTTATTCTTCAGTAAAATGAAAACACATTTGCATCATGCTATGCTCAAAGTTGTTCAAAACACATTCCTTAAAAAAAAGAAAATGGCACTCCTGGCAGGAATCTGTTACAGTTTTTGAAGAGCAAGACAATATACTGTAGCCCTTTTGTTACTACTGTACTAAAAACAGCCATTGTATGCATTGGAAATGCTGTTTCTACTATAAGGTACACAGAGATAGGATCTCTGATTAAACTACACATGTGCTGACTTTGGGAAGTGGACTAAATTAGTTCCAATGTAATCCTCCTTAACCAACATAATTTAAACAACTAATACTGCTGTTTTTATAAATACACAGACCTTTGGATTGAATTTTCATTTAAAAATGCTTCAAATGCACACAAAAAAACATCAATATAATTCAGTCTCATGTTTAACTCAGCTGTTTATTTAGCCATTGTAAACAGGCAGGGGCTTTACATTTTGTTCTAGAAGATGGAAAGAGTTAGGTATGTTCTCCATTCTAACACTTTCAAAAGGCATCAACTGCAAGGTTTTCTCCTTTTTAAAAAGCTATAAGTAAAATAATCACTATTAGTTGGATTAGTCACCAAGAAAATTCAGATACAACCCCTTTAAAAAAAGCAGTGAAAGTACACCAGATTAATACTTTTGATGATTAGCGTCTCTGTACCCCAGCAAAAATACTTTTTACTTATTGAAGCACATGACTGAAAATCCAAATAATGTCAGTTCCACCTTTATAAACAGTTCCTGTTTTCTGTACAAACTGACAAACATTACTTTTCTTTGGTAAAAACCACAAACACTAAAATATCCATAGAAGAGTGAATATTAAACTATTAGCTTAAAACAGATGGAAATATAGTTCATGTTTTTATTCAAGTACTTTTGACTCATCATTCAATGACAACTATGGCTCACATTCCATAGGAGGCATGTTTACAGAAGACATCGACAAAAAGAACTTAAAGGGGCTTGCCTACCCTTTTTCCTCATTTAAGTCCCAAGCTTTTTTCATTGCAAGAGTAGGTGGGGGTTTCTGGGTTGTTTATATTCATGATATAGTTCTGCAGTTGAATCTACATTGTTTTCATAGATTTCTACTGCTCAAATACACAATGCTGAATTTATCAATAATTAAATAGTTTGAGAGGAGGTGAAAAAATTCACCTTATGACTTGCCAGTGAGTTATTATTCCAATACACAAATTAATTTTTCTATGAACGTTAATTTTTAAAAGAAGATGGGAGCAGCTTTTCCTTTGAAAAGAGCAGATTCCCAGGAAGGAACATTTCATTTTGACTTTTTTCCTGAGTGTCAAACATATACAGCAGATGTTATTTATTTGGAAGATGTAGATAAACTTGTTCATAGAAATCTCATAAGGCAACTTGCAAATTTGTTTGACTGACAAATGAAAAGTATTCCTTTCCAAAAACATAGCATATGGTACAATAATCTTTTAATGTTTATTTTTGTGAGTCAATTGCACAACTTTAAACATGCTGAAGGATTAAACAAAGAGACGTTTAAGATTTCTAAATATGAGTATCTGAATTATAAGCACTATAATACTATCATCAGATCTATATCTATATATGCAAAATTTTGTCAGCAGTATTACATAAATAACAAGAATGTATGTTTCCAAAAGACAAATTCATCGGGACTTCACAGCAAGGAATCACTGTTCCACTATAACAAGACATATTGTGCTCAAGAGAACTCCTTTTTTGTACAAGATAAGCAAGAGGTAAGGACTGCCTTGGTGTACCGGCTAAATTTAACTTTGGTAATTAAACACTGCACTGAGAAGTTTCCTCTAGCATTTTACTTGAATAAGTTATTCTTCATTTCCTCTGGAGATGATGGCTGAATTAAGATGCATTAATCCCTATGTACATTTTATTGTGATTTAAGTTAAGTAAAAGATACTGAATATATCTAAGACACTATTATCTGTTGCCTTACTGGCTCAAGCTGTTCAAGAGGGTATAAAGATCACTCTAAGAACAATAAAGACGATGCAAATAAGGTAGCATGAAAGAGAAGAGTTGTGTGTATTAAGGGGAAATTTATGTTCCCCTTTCACTCAAGCCAACAATTCCATTACTTGTGTAACAACTGAAACTGGTTAGAGTTAACATCATGACCATAAAAATGCATTTCTATACTGATACTGGACATGACTTTTTAAACCATATTATGTGTAAATGATGCCAAAATTGAGACAAAACAAAGAATGTTTTCAAGACACATAACAGCCACTTTTTCAAACAATCACTAAAAATTTCAAAAATTGAAAATAGTCAAATTATATTCTTATTTTTCATCTGATCGCTTATTACTATTATTGCCTATCAATTTTAGTCAAGCACTGAAATTTACCTTACACTAAACAGTTACTCTATTTACAAAAGTACAAGTCTCCAAAGGTATTGCAATAAAGGAACTTTTAGAGAGGAGGGAGGACACAGATGTGGATTTTCAAGACGTTTAACTGTCCAATTTTCATAGCAAAGATTAGTATCCACGATAGTTTTTATTTTGACAAGGTATAATTTTAATCTCATTCTGAGTATGTTAAAATCCCAAATGCTAGGTGCCAAGTACTCAACATAGCAGAATTTATAAGTATTCTATAAGTACATATTTAAAAACTGAATGTTAATAAAACGTCTTTATAAAACTTATAACAGCTGCCATGTCAAGATGTATCCATTATTAATTTACAAGGGACCATTAACAGTACCCAATCTAAATTTCATGAAACAAGAGATAGATATGTTTCCACGTTGAAAACTTTATAGAACAGCAGTTATAAAGCCAAATTTGTATACAGATATACTGTAGCAAGAAATACAGAATAGTATCATAAGCAAAAGTTACCACAGTCAATGCAGTGCTTAGCAACCACATATTTTTAACTTTGTTATAAAAACAGGACTTGGCCATCAGTAAGAACTACCTAAAAATGGTTAGTAAACTATTCAGTAATTGTTGCCCTTAGAGATATGCTGCACATCCATTCCACTTCAGGTGTGTGTATGCCCACTCCTTGGAAGCAGAAGATGTTTTTCCCCACAGCAGTACCCACTAGGGCCAGCACATGCGTCTTCTGCACACTCCTGCTGTCTTACTAGAGACCAGTAAATTTGATTCTAATATGGAGTGGAAGAAAGATGAGTCATGGAATGGATATGTGCAACATCTTGAAAAACAACAGTGACAGAACAGGTTAACAATTTTTTTCCTTCCGGTGATTGCAAATCCAATTCAGGTGACTCACAAAAAGTTTGGCAAGGAGGCTTTCAGAGTCTACCTGAATAATATAACACAATCCACCCAAACCTGGCATAATTTCTTAATGCTTGGGAAATAACGTCTGACCTTCATCCAAACATTTTAGACAAGAGTAAGGGTCATGACTGGCATTGGCTTGTTTAAAGCCTAGAAACTTGGGCATGCCCCAGTACCAAGCATTAACAACACTAAGTACAAATCCAAAATCAAACAAAAATCAAAGTAACAAGTACCACTAACAGTAAACAACTAATGTAACTATTTATAAGGTTTGATAGATTTCACTCTAAGAGAAAATCTGGAAAATTTGAACAAGGAAGCATACATGCTTCCTCAAACTATCAACCACATGCAGTGAGAAGGACCTTTGGAAGGATCAGGGTGGTTCCACCCCTTTATGTCACCAGCTAACATCATCAGCTTGCAATAGTCACATGGACTGCTACAACAGGCACCACTGGGTGCATACGTATCTGAAATGAAAAACACATGCAATCACTCCAAGAAAAGCTTAAAAAAATGTAACAAACTCCATCACTTGAATTAGTTGAGAAATGGTCTTACTCTTTATATGCAATGGCAGAGAACTCTCTTTTACCTTTCCATGACTCAATGGCTGCACAGATTTTGCTTAAGTTTCAATAAAATAAGTGAGCCAAGAATACACCTGAAATTTAGCCCTGAGATAAGTTTTCAGAAAATCCTGAGCAAGCAAAAATCCTGATGTAACCCTGCAGAAGGCATGACGAGTGTGTAGTATTCTTTTAGCTATTTGCCACCTCAGATACCAATGGGAATGTTACTGGGTTCGCGGAATCAATACCTTAACCTTATCGACACCTTTTCAAGCTATTGCTAGAGATCAGTGTATGTGCTTTAAAAGAAAAAAAAAAAAGCTATTAGTCAAACTGAGTGTTCCAATTAAATTATAATAATTATCCGTAGTTTATTCTCCACTGGGCTGGTTGATTCAGTTTACTTATACACACAAAAATTACTTTTGCACTATTAAATATATAGTGAACATTTTATGTACTGAATTGTATTTGACATATAAAGACAACCTCTTTCTACTTTCAAGAAAAAAAACATTGTACTTGGCAGTGGGAAACTGCACCAAATATATAATTTTTCTTGTATTTACTAATGAGTCCCGGCATTGTTTATAAAGTTCAGTCAACCTCCTTACAATATTCTGCAGCAAAGAACACATAAATTAGTGCTAATTTGACAGCAACTTCAAGTAAATTCAAAGAGGAAGGATTTATACTGAATAAGGTCTGAAGACAAATACAACATTCATTTCAGTTTCCCTTCTATTTTATTCACATCAAGTCTCAACGGGGGTAGCCATGCCAGTCTGTAACTGACAGCAACAAGCAGTCCTGTGTAACTGACAGCAACAAGCAGTCCTGTGACACCTTAGAGACTAACAAATATATAAGGATTATCTGCTTTCGTGGGTAAAACCCACTTCATTATCAGATGAGTACTCAGATGAAGTGGGTTTTACCGACAAAAGCTTATGATCCTATATATCTGTGTTAGTCTCTAAGGTGCCACAGGACTACTCGTTAACATTAAATTCATTTATACTGTTCCTCCCGCCATTTTACTGTAGATTTCTGTAATAAGCGCTCAGCACTGTATTAACTGGAAGGGTGAAGGGAATTAGAAGTTTTGGCATTTAAGTAGGCAACAATTTAAACTTCTGACATCCAGGAAGGCAAGAAATGATGTTTGGATTTTTAGTACCAAGAAAACAGTTTAGGTTTTTGGCAATGGGCTAGTTAGAGTGCAGCTCCTCTTGCAACGTCATCATGGACAGTGGCAACCTGAAATCCAAGGAAGGGTCTGAGCTATCAGTACTCCACTACCTTTTGTCATCACTGTATCCAATATTTGAACTTTGTGTTCACTAATTAGCAGTGAAATAATTAGTGCGCAGCGTGGGAGAGGGCGGTGCTGCAGGACCAACCCAGCAGCATCCCAGCTGCTCTACCCCCAGCTTCCCCAAGTTAGCCACTGCTGAAACTGACCAGCGGCTGACTTGGGGAAGCCAGGAGCAGAGCAGCTCCAATTGTCCGGCTGGCTGGAGCACTTCCGGGTTCCAGTTGGTGCTGGACTATCAGGAGTGCCAGACCACTGGATGCCGGACAACTGGAGTTTTACTGTATTTTATTGGATTCCTGCTCAGGATCAGTTTGACTGCATCTCATACAGTCCTGTAGGAAGAGTGTATATAGCTAATTATAGAGGCACTTTTTTACAAGTATAGGAGTTAACTGGTACAGTGGCATTTACAAGATAAAAGTTGAGAAGTCAGTTTTCATTTGAATGTGATCA
Source organism: Pelodiscus sinensis (assembly GCF_052426305.1). Classification (NCBI taxonomy): domain Eukaryota; kingdom Metazoa; phylum Chordata; order Testudines; family Trionychidae; genus Pelodiscus; species Pelodiscus sinensis. Next base: position 185,123,530 of record NC_143053.1, on the reverse strand, counting down.
TTCCATGCACCTAACATTTTTATGTGCAGGTCACATCTGACCACTAATAAGAATTTTTTAAAGACTGTATTTTAAAAAGGTTTATATTATGCTTTTAAGAAAAGAAAAAATATTTTCTAACAAACACTGGAACATGTTTTCTTCCCCAACAATCAACTTGGAAATACAGGTTGCTCTCGGATACCTTACAGACAACCTAGACAGTCTCCTGCATAAAATTTTGAGCAGAGAATGTTAATATAATGATTTTATAATACCTGTGCTTAAACGGACAATGGCCAGAAATTTAAACCTAATCTGATCGCCCAGTTATTCCATGATATTGATCTAGTACAAAATACATTTCAATAACCCTTCTGAGTCACTTTCTCCTATTAAGTGATCTTTAAGCCAGACATACAAACCACACTGAACCATAACTGAAAACTGTTTAATGCTTCTCTTCCAGTGCACAGTAAAAATGCAGTAGCCCACACATGGTAATGAAACATGAAAGCATACAGAAAAGTAAAAACAGCACATGCACCCATGTTTTGATTCTGTTCTCTTAAAGCTTTGAGTTTCTTGATATGAATGGACAAACTCTTCCTCTTGATGTCAGACTTGCACCCTCAACTACTTGTCTTTCATCCCCTAGCTTCTCTCCTTTCTTCTTCTCTGTTGTCTCCATTAACAGTTTTCTTTCCCTCTGAATTTAAGCATGCTGTTATTTCTAAGTCCTCCTCACATCTGACAACATTTCTTTCTTTCATGTTATCTCCCAAACACCTTGAACAGGCTGTATTCCCAGGGCCGCTCTTCTTATAACTATTGCCTCAATCATCTGCAGTCTGGCTTTTGTCGTCTCCATTCCATTTAAGAAAAAAAAAAACCTAGTTTCAGATAAGCTATCTTGCAATGGACTTTGCACAAAAGTTACAATTTTTCCCTTCTATTTTCACAGGCTACTCTGCCTACCTACTTACTTTCTTGAAGTACAGGTTGCAAGATAATTAAAGAGGTGATTTATTCAATGAAGGACTTAATTGGACATTAGCTTTTAGGTGTAACTACCAAAACTGGAAACAGGATTTGTAACTTGAGCAACTGGAGTCCAACTCTAAGGTGGAAATTAATAACTACACTACCTTTAAATCTGAATACAGATATGCTAAATAATCAATAAAATCAGTCCAAAGAACTATGTTACTCTTCAATAACACCCCCATTACACTACAGTCACTGCCCCTTTCCCTAAGATAATATGCAAGTTTAACTACTTGTTCCAACTTCCTCTTAGATCAGCAATGAGCAACCTAGACTAATAAGTGGGACACATGAATGGCCCTGTGTCATCTCAGTGCAAGACTGTGGTAATCAAGACAGTCTCCCAGGACAGTGTAGTTTTACTAACTGTGCCAATGTATCTAGAATTCGCAGGGTGTGAACAATATCAGCACTTCGATGGGAAGCAGAGAGTGCATGGCTTACAGTCAATGTTGTGTGTGATCAGACACACCACACTTCACATGCCCTTGCTCTAGGTGCATGTCACTTTAGTAATACTGAAAGGAAACAAGTTACACGGAAGGAAACCAGCAGAATCTGGCAACTCGTCTCCTGGGCAATGGTAAACAAAACATCTCACGGGCTGTGCACAGAACCCCTTAGGTGTAAATCTGTGGGCAAGTTAATGACAAAAGGTAAAGGAAGTGTCAGCTAAATCATAAAAATTGAACAATTTCAATTTGCAGCATGGTGGGCAGAGGAACTTGCTCCCCTTCACCCTCAAATACAGGATCTCCAATTGGAAGAAATGTTGATATTACAATGCCACTGGAAATTAGCTGAGCTGGGTACCATTCAAAAACCCATTCTCCCACAATCACAATGGTACCAAACAAGACAAAACTATAACAATTATGTAGATATATGTAAACACTTTTCTCAAATATATCAACTTACGTTAACAGAGTCATGTCAAATTTGCAGCTTTCACAACATTAAATTGTGGTCCTCAATTGATAGTACTGTATTATCAATTAATGCTCAGAATGTGATCCATGAACTTTTAAATGCTACAGATTACTATAAATGGAAGGTGTGCTTCAAGTTGATTTGCCATTATCAGCACACACAAAAAGCAGTTTGATTATCAGCTTTATTATGCAAAAAGAGTTGTAAAGGATTTAGTGATATCCAAATGCAAATGGTATAGTTACATAACATACATTGTATACCAATTAAAATCACAATTAATTTATTATAAAATTCTTCGTTCTTTTTGTTTTCAATCATTTTTAGGCATCAGTGAGGAGATTAACAGTAGCAACTAGTTACTGAATCTTTAGAGAATACTATCATGGAAGACCAGGTTAAATACAACACTCAGTGGCCCCTTACATGATACAAGGGGTGCACCCATACACTGCATTTGGCAAAGTTTGAGAGGAAATACATAAAGCATCAGGAAAAAGTTTAAAGTGCTAGGCCAAGTACTATCAGTTGTGAGACCTACCTTATATAACATGTGTGTATTTCTAGAAGAATCGTACCTCTTCTGCAGTAAATCAGAAACCCAAAAGTATCCAATAAACACAGTTTCAGCTGAAATAATATATGAAGCAGTCAGTCTTAGCAAGAGCAGGCCTGCCAACAGGGGGAAGAGAGAACGAAGGGGACAAAAAGGCTTGGAGCTCTTGACCACTGCTGCTCCTGTGGAAGTGGCCAGCACTCCAGGCCCTTTAAATTGCTGCCAAAGTACCACATGGCACACTCCGGGCAGCACTGAGGACTGTCTGAGGAGGTACAGTGATCTCCGGGCAATGCTGAGGGCTGCCTAGCCCTGGACTGGTCCCTTCCTAGGGGTCTGGAGAGGCTGTCAGCTCTGCTGAGCAAGAGCATTGCCTGGAAAGTAAAGTAGGAGCAACTGACCCAAAAGACACTTATATATACCATATTGCATATCGCTTTGAGTGTTACTCCATGAACGTCTAAACATGTTGTGGCAAAAGGTAGAAGCAACAGAAACAGATACTGACTATACTACTGCGAACTGTGACTAAGCTAGAGGTCACTTTCACTTTCAGAGGCTCTAAAGTTGTGGCAATGATGGGTGTAAAGGCTAACTACAGAGAAATATGTTCTTTGATTGGGATTAAAGAGGAATAAATGCTTAGCAGAAAGGTTCTCAAAGCACTTGTTGAAAATGAACTCTGTGATGTGGATGTAGTTTATACAATTTCTTCACAAGTAACTAAACATCAGCTAGATTCATTGAATGTTAAATGTCAGAGGAAGGAGGGCAGAAATTTTAAAGATACATGATGAGCTTACTTGCACAGGCAATCCATTTGCTTACGACAGACTGGAGCTCATTAATATAATCTGGGCTCGACAATTAAGGTAATCTACTTGCCACGGGCGAGTAGATTATAGCCTGGCACGGCGCCACAGCGCGATCAGCGCATGCGCGGCGTGCTGAACTGCGCGGCTGGCGAGCGGGGCTCACCGTAGCTCAGTGAGCCCTGAATATCACGATGAGAGTAATCTTCAATGAAGAGATAGCTAAAGATGTCAGTCAAATGAATTATCTGAGCCAGTATCCACATGAAGCTGTCAAAACCCAAACAATTATCCAAGGCTCCATCATTCTATGGGCTCCAATTTAGGGATGTGAAAGGTTTACTGATTCCGGTTAACCAGAGGGGGCTGGAGCAGCTTCCTGTCTGCTGCATGCAGGGGGCTGCTCTAGCCCCGCAGGATCTGCCGAACACAGGGTCTGCTCTGGCCATGATGCTGGGCTGGAGTGGTGCCTCTGCCTGCCCTCCATTTAATAAGTTAAACATCACATTTAATCAGTTAATCAATTAAACAGGATTTTACATCCCTACTCCACTTAAGGACAAAAGCTGTGCTAGAAATGCGAAGAAGAAAGTCAGAGTAAAGGTGGAAGGAACCATTACGGGGCTGACCACAGACAAAAATGAGACCTTAGATGATGCCTATCAGTTAACTGGTTAAACACTTAGGGTATGTCTAGACTACATGGCTCTGTTAACAGAGCCATGTAAACTAGTTTACCTGACATAGTCAATGAAGCGGGGATTTAAATAATCCCCGCTTCATTAAAATTAAAATGGCCACCACGCTGTGCCGACAATCAGCTGATCCGACACAGCGTGGGAGTCTAGATGCAGATAGGTCGACAAAGAAAGCCTGTGTCAACCGCTCCCTTATGCCTCGTGAAACGAGGTTTACAGGAGCGGTTGACAAAGGCTTCCCTTGTCAACCGATCCGCGTCTAGACTCCCGTGCTGTGCTGGATCAGCTGATTGTCAGCACAGCGTGACTGGCCATTTTTATTTTAATGAAGCAGGGATTATTTAAATCCCCACTTCATTGACTATGTTGGGTAAACTAGTTTACATGGCTTTGTCAACAAAGCCATGCAGTCTAGACATACCCTAACATCCCTATCTCAAAGGGACATGAGGAAAGAAGGAACTGAATGGCACAAGATCCCATGCTACCTTTTATGTCATTGGTATGGGAGCACAAGGGAGGAATCAGACACTGCTGACCAAAAACCTCTGATTTCAGGCAAAAGAATGGAACAAACATGGGCAACAACTCAAAAGAACTGCTTGTTCTCAATTTTTCCTTTTGTTTGTGATGCGATTCTTGGATGTTTAGATTTGGAGTTTGTTGTTTTATTTTTAATTTTATCTTTCTGTTCCCTATGAAAGGAGATGGATTTTGTTTGAAACACTATTTTCCAGAAGGCATACTGCACATGCTTTACTATTGATAGTTTATTTTAATCCAATGCACATATTACACGAGCTTTACAATAAAAATAAAGGATTTAACAAGTAGTATCAAAGTTCTTAAACTGGCTAAATATTGTTTAATTCAAATAAAGCTATTATAACTTTGACTCAGTGATCTTACCTTTACTATAATACTTCTTGTCTTTTAGATGGCATTATACTGGATGGGAAAATATCTAACTGGTAAAATACTGAATTATGCAAATTAATATTACTGTCAAATTTATGAAGTGTGACTTACCCACTGCTGGTGCGTCATACTCATCCCCAAGTAGAATTTCAGGAGCAGAATATGCTAGAGACCCACAACTGGTAGTAAGCTTCTTTCCAGGCTGAAATTTGTTGCTGAAGCCAAAGTCAGTCAATTTCACAAGTCCTTGCTTTTCAAAGAAGACAACATTTTCTGGTTTTAAGTCTCTATGAACTACATGTAGTTTATGGCAGTAAGATATAGCATGAACTATCTGAGCAAAGTATTTCTTAGCCAGGTCCTCATTAAGTCCTTCTTCATGTTTCATGATGTAATCAAACATATCTCCTCCATCACCAAGCTCCAAGATAAGGTAAAGTTTGGTCTGAGTGTCAATCACTTCATACAGACGAACAATATTAGGATGCTGCACCAGTTTCATGCATCTAACTTCTTGGAAAAGATGCCCGGTGGCTAGAGTGTCTAGTTTGGTCTTGTCAATTACTTTCACCGCTACCTTTTCACCTGTGAAGACATGCCGGGCAAGTTTGACCACAGCAAAGTGGCCTCTTCCCAAGGTTTTATCCAAATCATACAGTCCAGCAATTTTTCCATCATACCCTCGTTTGAAACCTGCCATACTGTTCCTGAAGGAAAAATGTTTAAACTTTTTTGAATTGGGATCTTCTCATAGAAGAATATTTGTTCCAAATACATAATCCATTTTCACTGTCAAACATACCTAGAACACAAAAAGAGAAATAAGATTATTTATATTCACCTACTCCTTAAATGTAAGCCATTCAAAAATAATTGCAACATGGGCTTTACAGAATACAGTAAAACTCCACTGGTCCGGCATCCAATGCTCCAGCACTCCTGATGGTCCGGCACTATCGGGAACCTGGAAGTGCTCGGGGCAGCCGGACAATTGGAGATGCTCTGCGCCCGGCTGCCCCAATTCAGCCGCTGCTGAAACTGACCAGCAGCTGAATCGGAGAAGCAGGGGGCAGAGCAGCTGGGGTGCTGCTGGGTTGGTCCCGTAGCACTGCCCTTTGGGGCTGCAGGACCAACCCGGCAGCACCCCAGCTGCTCTGTCCCAGGCATCCCCAAGAGCAGCTGGGTGCTTCCAGGTTGGTCTCGCAGAGCCGAGGGGCAGCGCTATGGGACCAACCCAGCAGCACCCCAGCTTCTCTGCCGCAGTCATCCCCGATTCAGCTGCTGCTGAAACTGCCTGGGGCAGAGCCGGACTATCAGAAGGGGGGACTATGAGGGGTCTGGGGTGGCATCCCCCACACCCCTCATAGCCCCCCCCTTCCGATAGTCCGGCATATCTGATAATCCGGCACCCCTGGGTCCTAAAGGTGCTGGATTATCAGAAGTTTACTGTACTTCTAAAGTTATTCAGCAAACAGAATGTTTCACTAAGTCCCTAACTACATCAATGCACTGATGACCAGCACCTGTCAGAAAACCATGCTGTCAACCTGTTTGAAGAAAGTGAGTTTTAAAGGCACAATGGGATGAAAAGTAATAGGATTTCAAGATAAATTTACTCAAAAGAGCATTAGAGGAACTTCAACACCTCAAATCTTCTCTCAAAAATTGCTTACCCTTGATGTGCCCTAGAAAATACAATGTTGTGATTAACACTTCAAGGAATCTTGGATAAATTTGTTCTTCCACATGATTACAGTATTAAAACCGTCAATTACAGAAGCCCTTAAAGCTTAAGTCTACATGTTCTTGTACAAACAGGAAAGAACTCAAAGTAACGCTAACAGAACTTTGAATCACAGAGTAACTTGTGCTGCAACAAGAGTTAAAATATGCCTTCCCAAAGATAGGAAGAAACATACTACGGATGTTAGCGAGTAGTCGACTACAGTATTGACTACTCGCTTCCCCCCCACCTTTGCTGCCTCTATTAACTGCCGCTTAAAAGCCAGTTCTCCTCAGTACCAACTCTGCAGCGCCAGCTGCCCCTCCCCCACTGCCTCTACCAGCTGCGAGGGGGAAGGAACAGGGGTGGCTCTGCCTGCAGTGGGCCAAGGCTCGTCTTGAGTAGAGGCTGCTGCTACCAAGCAGCCCCTATCTGCGACGGCCCAGGTTAGCCACATGCAGGGGCTGCTCCGGCAACAGCACCTGGGCGCCGCCAGCCCCGGCCGCCATGAACAGGGACAAGTGCCAAAGCAGCCTCTGTTCATGGCAGCCAAGGGTGGCCGCCGGCAGGAGCTGCTGCCAGACTAATCAGATAACAGCAATTTAACGTCCCTAAAACATACACATTTCTTCGATCAATGTTCTACTGTAGTGACTTTAAAATATGCTGCGTAACAACTTCCCATTCTCAACACATCAGAATGAGATACAAGATTTCACTTTCTACCTCAATTTTAGTGATTGCTATAGTTTACAAGTTGCTGTTATTGATAAGCAATTAAAATTAAAAGGTTGTGATTAAATGTTTGATATGTTTATCCACATAAAATGATAGTTTTTAAAAATGATTTTTAATCTGACACCATGACTGTTTCATTTGCAGGTTTCAATTGATAGGAAACTACTGGATTACCTTGAAGTGCAAAAGTAGATGTGGCGACTCCGTAAGTTTAAACAAAACAAAACAAATCTGCTCTCCTCTGATGGCTCTCCTTTAGCCACAGGATTTCAAACACTTCACATCAAATGCAATCCCAACAACCGATTCATTTTACTTTTAAAACCCAAGTGCCAAACTTTAGCATTTAAGTCAATTCCTTTTTATTTAAATACATGTAAAAAGTTAGTTAGAATTTAAGCCAATGGATCTGGCTGTAAAAAGGGACTACAGAAACATAGCAATTGTATAAGAAACAGGGCAAATCTCAAAAGGACAAAGTCAATAAGGGGACAATGAACTTTCTAACCCAGAAAGTCTCCACCCAATTTCAAACCCAAAACTCCCACTTCAAAGAACAATTAGCCTACTTCTCAGAGAAAGTCATTCACAGGAGATCTGTTCAACAAACTGGAATCAAGTACCATAAGAGACCCACTACAGGCAGTGCCCGGGTTACGTACAAGATAGGGACTGTAGGTTTGTTCTTAAGTTGAATTTGTATGTAAGTCGGAACTGGCTCCAGATTCAGCCGCTGCTGAAACTGATCAGCGGCTGACTACAGGAAGCCCTAGGCAGAGTTGCTCTGCCCCCAGCTTCCTGGAATCAGCCGCTGATCAGTTTTAACAGCGGCTGAATCTGGACTCCTGGGACAGAACAGCTGGGGCACTGCCGGGTAGGTCCCCGCAGGACCAACCCGGCAGCACCCCAGCTGCTCTACCCCAGGCGTCCCGCAACAAAAGCCTGGTCTGCTGGGGGGGGGGGAGCGCGCACTAGTTGCGCCCCCCACCTTCCCCAGCAGACCAGGGAGACCCGAGCAAAGCCGCGGAGGCGCAGAGGTCCCGCCGCCTCTGCTGCTTTGCTCCTGTCTCCCTGCTGTGCTGGGGGAGTCCCCGCCAGCACAGCAGGGAGACCCGAGCAAAGCCGCACAGGCGGCGGGACCCCGCTACCCGTGCGGCTTTGCTCCTTTGCCCCGGAGCAAAGCTGCACAGCCGGCGGGGTCCCCCGCCCTGCTGTGCTGGAGCAAAGCCGCAGAGGCGGGGGACCCCGCCGCCTGTGCGGCTTCGCTCGGATCTCCCTGCTGTGCTGGGGAGTCCCCCCCAGCACATCAGGGAGACCCGGAGCAGCTTTTCTCACCCTGGAGGACGCAGTGGCAGGACCGCTGCGCTCTGGGCGGTCCCACCGCCCGCGAGCTCCGGGGCGAAAAAAGCCCCGTTCATAAGTGCGGATCCGACATAAGTCGGACCCGCGTAAGTCGGGGACTGCCTGTATATTCAAATTCTGCCTATGTTCACAGACAAACAGGAAGTACTGAAAGGCAACAAAGCCATGAGAGAGGCTGCAACCCTAAACCATGCCCTTATTAGCTACAAAAATGCCTCCTCTAAAAAAAGACCTAATTGTCTCACTGAACCACATTTAATCTGACCATTAGCTAAAAAATTACTATCTTGTATCTAGACTTCTATTCTTGAGGAAGATAACAGAAGCTTGTAAAGGTCACCTTCAACTCCACCTAGATTCTGCCAATATTCTTGCCCCAATCCAATGAAGCTTCAGGGCTATACAGGAAGCAAAGCGATTGTGGCACTGATGAATGAGCTTTTTTTGGCAAAGAAAAAGAAACATCTTTACCCCATCAGCAATCTTGCTCCCCATCTCATGGATGGCCATGGTTATCCGAACTGGATCTGAGATGGCTTCAACTGCTTGTTTCACATCAAACTATAAATTGCAATGGGCACATGCTCCTCCCTCAACTGCCTTCAGATATGGATTCCCACAAAAATCTATTCTCTCCCTTCAAGTGTTCAATATTTACATGAAGCTAGTAAGTGGGATTGTGAAACATCACAACCAGCAACTGGATGAAGAGAAGCTATAAAAAGCTAAATCCTAGAAAGACTAACGGTATTCTTAAAAGAAGAATGAAGCATGTTATAGACCTCACCACCATTGCTTCTGTATTATAAAAAATTGTCATTTCTTTAAATACACTTGACAAGAACTCTGTGCCTCCTGTCTAATTTGGATTTACCCACAGTGAACTTTACACTTGTGAACTCCCTGCTCAGTTATTTTAATCCTTCATGCCTAAGACTGAAACTGATTATCTTAAATGGAGGGGAGAGGGAACTAGGTTCAGGATATGGCAGCCCATCTGCTCAGCAACAGGCTGCCAAAGTACATCACTCCACTACTCCACACTTTTTGCTGGCTTCCTGCGCAACAGTTAGTCAAACTCAAGGTTTTGGTCATCCTCCCCTAATGCCTAAATGGGATTGACTTGAGTCATGTGACCATTTCATGTAACGATCATTGCCTAAGCTACATTCCACTAATAGTGGCAAATTCTGGAATGAGCCTCCTGTGCATGGGAAATACCCTTCTTGGCAACAGGACCATAAAACTAGATCTTAGTACTGCATGAGATAAAGGTAATCTTGAGGTCAAACTACAAAATCTATCTTGTCATAATGTTCCTCCAACAAGAAAAACCCCAATCAAGTCCATTCTCTGCACACAGGAAGAGAAAGAAATGTGTGTGTGTACTTTAAACCATATACACACACTTTAATTGTTTGACATGCTCAGATCGCAAAGATGGTGAATAGTAAAAATCTAGACAGACAAGACAAGAATGAGATTTAAGTCTAATATTACTACTACCCTTAAGATTACTGTAACTGAAAACTAGAAGAAAATAGGGTAACTATATTCCAAGATGAGGTATGTTTAGATTGCAGGCTTCTTTCAAAAGAAGTTTTTTTGAAAAAGCTTCTTTTGAAAGAGAGCATCTACACCTCAAAACCGGATCAAAAAAGCAATCTGCTTTTTCAAAAGAGAGCATCCAGACTGCATGGATGCTCTCTCAAAAGAAAGCCCTGGTTGCTATTCACAGAATGGCCACCAGGGCACCAGTGCTTTTTTGATTGCCTCTTCTTTTGAAAAATGTCCCTGTTCTGCGCCTACACATGCCTTTTTTCAAAAGAGCTCTTTTGAAAAAGGATTTCTCTCATATAACTTGAAGTTTACCAATATCGAAAAAACCTCTGCGTTCTTTTGATTTAATTTCGAAAGAATGTGATTGCAGTGTGGATGCAGGTGAAGCTTTTTCAAAAAATGGCAGTTTAAAAAAAAAAAAACACAATGTAGTCTAGACATACCCATACTGAAAATGTATAAAGTGAACAAATTAGGGATAACAACATTTTTATTAACTACTTGATTACTTGATAGGGAAAGGCAGCTAGCTCAGTCGTGGCTCGCATCAGGACCAAACCCTGCTGCAGCTCTGCAATTTAAAACACAGTAGGAGCTGGGCAGAGGGTCCCAGCCATCAGAGGAGAGGGGCCCTCCCACAGACAAGGGCTGCTGCCAGAGCGCCTTCTCCTGCCACTCCCCACCCTCCATGCTACTGCCTCTACAGCAGAGGGGGCAAGAAGCACCACGGAGACAGTGCTGGGGGAACTGACTTTTAAGCCAGTTTCCTCCCAGCACTGGTTCCCGCTTCCCTCTTCCCCCTTCATCCCCCCCACTGCCCCGATAAGCCTAAACTTGGTAGTTGACTAGTCACTTACACCCATAGAACAAATAGGAAGAGAGATTTTCCCCTAATGTCTGTGCATTTCATTAACAGCAACAGAGAAAGAAAGGAGAATGATTTCCAGTACCACAAAACCATTGCCAGGAGAGCTCAAGACCAAGTGTAGTACCTGCAATTATTCACTTTTGTAAAATACAAGACGACAGTGTCCCTTTAAACTTCAACCTGCCACAAACACCTTTTGATCAAAAGTCTTAATGCATCAAAATGCCTTAGCTATTGAGAAATATTCAGAGGATAGCACAATCAATGGGACAGATGTTCACAAAAGGGGAAGGAAAAAATAGGGCCAAAGCAAAAGGAAGATAACAAAAGCTTTCCATAGTAATGCTGCATTGTTTGCCATTTTTACACAGCAGGTGAGCTAGAACTAAGCTCCAAGTCTGGCAATACATTCCCCCAACATTATAAATTTAATCTAAGCCAGTGGTTCTCAAACTGCAGATCAAGACTCCATTGTGGGTTTGGACTATGGATGTGAAAGTAACCATGTAGACTTGCCCTGGCCCATCACTTAATGTTCACGGTTACACTTAGGCTCCCCCTGCACACCGGCTCCTAGGGAGCTGAGGGCCACCCCGCATGTAACTGTGTAATGATTGAAATTTTCAGCGATTACAGAGTTACTTAAACATATATTAACATCTTTAGTCTGGACCACATTTTAACAGGGTGGCTTATTGCGTCCCAGAGCCAAAGCTCAAGCCCCTCCACCTGGGGCCAAAGCCTAAGGGTTTCCACCCTGTGGAACAGAGCTCAGGTTACAGGCTCCCTGCCTGAGGCTGAAGACCTTGGGCTTCGGCTTTGCCTTCTCCGCCAGCCCAGGGCAGTGGAGCTTGGGCTTTGCCTCTCCATCCACGATGGTGGGGCTCAGGTGTGCTTAGGCTTTGGTCCTCCCCACTGGGGATTGTATAATCATTTTTGTTGTCAGAATGGAGTCCCAGTGCAATGAAGTTGAGAACCCCAATCTAAGCCATGTTCATAACTGATAGCAACCTTTTTAAACTAAGACTTGGAGTTTTGAAGCACAGGATATCAACTGTAAACTTAACAAGGTCTGAGATGAAAAGGAAGGTATTCATTAGCAGCCAACAGGCATACATTATAATACACAAATATCACTGTATGCGTATGCTACCAAAATGTCAAATATCCTAAGCTTGAAAAATTGTTCTTTCATTAATGCTTTTAAGAGCACTGGAATGGGACTCAGGGGATCTCAAGTTCTATTCTCAGCTCTACCACTTGCCTGTGGGTTAACTGGCCAAGTCATTTTACCACTGTATGCCTCAGTTTCCCCATCTGTAAAATGTGGCTAATAAGACTTATCTCCTTTGCCTGGCACTTTGACATCTGCTAATGGAAAGCATTATCCATTTCCATTAAGTCTGTTTTCTATACTTAACTGGGATGCAAAAAATACACTTTGTAAGACGATCACTGCCAAAGAAAATATTATTTATGTTTATTTGGCTCAAGTGGTATGAATGCAAAGCCAATGTTTAATTATGAGGGGTTTTTTTGCTAAACAAAAGCAAGTTCTGACTGGAAATACAGAGGACTGTCAAACATACATGGAGCCCTTGCTCAACAGATATTTGTGATTTCAAGTTTGCCTGAAAAACTGAAGAATCATTGTGCAGAAGAAACATTGTTGGGTCTTATTATCTATCTAGCTTTTATTTCAACCTAAAAGTAACACTATTAGAATATACTTTTATTTCTATCCCTCCCCCTCCCACCCCAAACCCAAAAAGTATCTCCAGTACAGACTTCAGGAAGCCCACTATATGTAGTCCAACATTTATCAATGGGTCACAAAGATGCAATTTCAAACAGATTTTTTGAAACATTAATCCTTCACCTCTGGCCATTGAAATGGCCCACTTCACACAAACAGTGAGTTCTTACAGTTCCTGAGGAAAACAACAGGTGAAATTTGATTCAAAAGTCAATCACATGAAATTAAATCAGATTAGATGTAACAAGGGAAGTGTCCAACTCTTCATGATCTCACTGATCCACAATATGTTTTGAATAGAACTTGGAATCAAGAAAGGGAGGAGCATATCAAGTAATCTCATTCGTACCCAGACCTTTTTATAAAAGGGGTTTGAGAAAAGAATTCCAAGTTCCAAAGCTATGAATATGAACTGTTCTTATATTTAAACAGCAAAGAATGAAAATTCTGCTAGTCTCAGACTTGCTATGTTCTTTGCTCAATCTAGAAAAGATTAAGGTTTGATATCTTATGGATCATTACAGCTAAAAACAAATGTCATACTACCACTGGAAAGCTAGGAACCACAATTTCCACCAGTTTACATCCTTTATTTATAGTTGTTGTGTAAGAAAGTTAACCAGAAAATACCCACAATTCTGACCATTTGATTCTCCAACCACAGTAAAATTAGCAGATTTTACCAGACTTTTATAGTTAAAGGTTGGAAATCTTTCCAAAATAATAAAGTATTAATGGTGTAAAATGCTGACATCTAATGTTACCGCTTAAGACAGTAAATGCAAAAGTAAGGAAGCAGGGGAGAAAGCAAGATGGTAGCCAGGATGACGTAATTGTAAAAGGTGAAGACACAGAAATTCTTAAAGTTTCTTCAGTTACATCAAATCTTCCTGGCATCAAAAGAAATCCATTTTGACAGTTCACATACCAAAACATTTATTTTGCAGCACGCCATGATACTCGCTAGAGCAGCAAGCAGCATCTCCCCTAGCATAACAAACTCATTATAGACTCCAACTACCCACAACCCAACCAATAATTGACTACAGTTTATCTGCAAACAAAAAAGCAAATCTAAGAAAAAGCTCAGAAACCAATGATTTTGATCAGTCTTTAATGAATCAAGAAATTAGGGATGTGAATGGGTAACCGACCCACTTAGTCGGTTAACCTAATGTTTAACCGGTTAACTGATTCATAGGGATTTTGCATCCCTATCAGAAATAAAGCTATACAATCCCCTCAATCTTCAAAACAAGTCTTTGCTTAAGTGGCATTATCCAAATATTTTTCCCTAAACTTCAGAATGATCAATCCCTCAACACCTTCCCTCTTCAACCTCCCCAGCCATCATTTTGTAACAACTGTTTGGAAGCTTGAAATAATGTATTACTCTGAAGAAAGTCTACCCTTCTACATCTTGCATATACTTTATTATTGTAGGTCTATTCATGAATGGCAATACTGATTTTTTTTTAAATGGGAAAAAACACATTTATTTTGAGAAAATTAATTCCAAGGATTTTGTAACAGAAGGGTAGCAGAAGGGTAAGACTGATCAAATATAGGTTCCACCCACCTTGACAGTGCTCTTTCCAGAGGTATCATCTGGATTTATTTTCATTCATGAGGTCTTAGACTTTCTTCATCCTTTCCAAATTTCTAATGATGTTTCCATCTCAAGCCCTGATGCCAGTTTTGCATTCTTCTTTCCTTCACTCCTAGGTAAGCAGAGATTTTTTTAAAATTTTCCACCACTGAAAGGCTAGTACATATATGGAGAATATACAAAAACACTAATATTTGAACTTCAAAACATGATCAGCTAGTAATTCTATGTGGATTGCCATTTAAAAAAAAATCAAATTAAAATCAATCCATTATTGCAAGCAAGCTCAAAGAGAATATTAATAAACCAGAAACACAAAGCAAGGGTTTTTTTATCCACATGAACTGAATTAGGCGCAAACACTGCCCTATAGCTGAATATTTAGAGATCTATATATTTTAGAGTGAGCATCTTGGTCTGTGTCAGTCTGTGTGTTTCTTTTTTTCCCCAAGAACTTCTTCTAAACAGTATGAGCTAAGACCTCCAAATTTGGTATGCAGATTCCTCTTCTCCTAACTTAAAGCAAGGTCAGTACAACTGGAAATCCCAGGAAAAGTACTGTTTCCATCACATGCAAAGGGAAGGGCTGCTGTTCAGAGGGACGATACAAGAGTGGATAGTCAAGATAGCGAGTCCACAGGGGAGAGCTATTCTGCGGAGTATCCCCTATGGGTTGCAATATCACCAAGGGAGTGGTCAGAATAGCTGAGCTCCACTATCTGGTCTGCTAGCTGTATCAGAGACAGCAAGGGAGGGGGGAGGCAGGAGCTGGGGGGAGTCAGCTTAAAAGCCAATTCCCCCCAGCACTGTGGTGCTGTCCCCTCCCCCCCCCCATCAGAGGCAACAGTGGGGGAAGGAGGCAGAGGAGGCTACTGCGAAGCAGTCTCTGTCTGCAGAGGGCCTTGGAGGCAGCAGGGCGGGGTGAAAGGGGGCTCCCTGGGAGTGGGACCTTAGCACACTGGCTGCCAGCCCCACTCCTGGGGACTATCGAATAGTTGTGTAACCACAAAGATTTCATTCAATTACTTCATAGCTAACAACCCTAATGGCTAGCGTGTTGGACACCATGGTCCAAGAACATCACCACCTTAATAAAACCTTCTACTACAAATGTTCATATTTATTTGCAATACTGGAACTTTTCCATTGAGATCTGTAGACACAAACTGCTTTTCCTTAAATTCAACAATACCTTTCTTCCCCACTATAGTACAGAAGTTCCCAGCTTCTATACTATACCTTCATTACTAATATGTAACATTACTTAACAATTGGCAGAAAACTGAAATTTATCATGTCTTTATATGAACTGCAACCATAAAATCCTGAGCCGCAATCTTGTATCTCAAAATAAGCTGGGTTATGCCTGGATCCCTAACAGGATCTAAGACTGCTGAAGAAAACACAGAATGATACCAAAGACATGTCAGTAAATCAAACAGAAAACGTTTCCATACAACTTTGTATAACAACAGTTGTCATCAGGGCAGTAGCATTTACTGTGCAGTTTAGAGTTGCAATGTAAGATGAAAGAGAAATCTTGTTTTTTAGTGATTAGTAATAAAGATTGGATGCCACCTTCTTTTTCCAACAGAATTCTTATCCATACAGAAATCTGTCCAGGACAATGAGGTTGTCTACATACTGACTGGTTATATTTTCCCTGAATTTTCAACTGAATATACAAATTTTCACATCCAGTCTTGAGATGCTATGTACTACTGTCATGTGCTGTTAAAAGAGCATCTACTTTACATTACAGATGTGGTTGCAATCAATTACGTTTCAGAAGTAATTTGGAAAGGCTCTATAAATGTAACATCCTAATGTACCACCACTTAAATTGTTAATTTATCTGACAGTATTTATTTGCTGCACATAGTAAGTTCAGCTCTGACAGATCATACAGAAGGACAAGTCCTTGCCCCCAGGAACTTACACAATTTTTTGCTGTACTACTGTGTGCATCCAGTTAGCAGGTGCCTTGTGTTATTTTCGAGAGTATCAATCATAATAATACTTCAAGGATTTCTTGGAGCAAGGGGCAATAGGGGGTACTACTGGTGTCATGAAAGCAGTGTGTTCTAAGGACATATACGAAAGGGGAAAGGAAGGAAGCTTGCTGCCCCAAAACAGGCGCAAGGGACAGCATGGAAAAGGAAACAAGAAAATGAGAAGGATAAAAAAAGTGGTTAAAAGCGCCCAAGGTGTTAGCAGAGTGAAAGGAGCAAAATTAAAATTAAGATGTACACAGGAGAAGAGCTGTTTAAACCTGATTCACAAAGCAGACAGTTAGAGGCATTTGAATAGAGGATGAAGTGGCCAGAGCACTGTGTGAGGAAGATTTTCTTTGTAACATTATGAATAGACCAAAGCAGAGAAAGATGAGGATTAGAGGTTTTAATATAACAAATGCATATGTCCACTTTAAAAAAAGATATACCAATATGTCTTCCTATTGCATTCATTTAATATCAGAATTTAAAACTCTTGATCTATTGCATAAGTAGAAAAGAGAAAAAACACTGTCGTCTATATGAGACACACTTAAAAAGTTAACTTCAGTTATAATAGGATTTAACTATAGGGACTATCACTAGGACTGAAATGTAATTTAAATCACCCCTGTCCTGTGCAAATAAATGCCTCTCTTTTTTCTCTTTTTTGGCTTCTTTATGTCAAGTAAAGACTACAGAAAAGGTGTAGAGGTTTCTGTTTGGTTTTGATTTTCTGCTTATTACCTTGGCTACATCTGAAATATCAAATATGGTCTTCAATTTTGTTGGAGGCTCTGAGGATTCATATGGACTCACATGTTACTGTATAGTATTTTAATGTTTGTTCTGTTTCAAGTCCTACATTGTTTCATTGCTATTCATTACAATTGACTCCACAGTCCCAGTAGTTAACAACTGGAGCACATTATGTAAAATGAAAATTCAGCTGATTTCAATAACATTTCAATACTAATCAATTCCTTGCTGGCACATTTCTTACAAGATGTGCTTAACCCTTTAATAATCTATAAAGCAGCCTCTATGCACATTTTAAAATTCCACTTTACTGAGACTCTTATTTTCTTCCTCTCCCTAGAGAAGGGGGAAAAAAATCTCTCTGGAGGTCAAAAAGTGTTCCTTATAAAAATGCTCAAAAAAAAAAAAGTGTTGCAGCCTATACAACTAAGTAGCAGGCACACCAGAGAGAGAGGCAAGCACAAGCAGATCTGTATTCACAGCATTTAGACGCAATTTATCCACTCTAGTAGATGGCTATAATTATTAGATCACACTTCTATTGTTTCAGGAACTGCTCTGGTACCATTGAGAAAGTCACTTGTTTGCAATTTGCATTCTAACAGACTGCAAGGAGGGGGAGGATGGATGTAAAATTGTCCAGTAATAAGCAAACATTTTTATACCTCAATTTAAACCTTCAGTAACCTTTGTGTGTGCAGAAAGGGCCGTTCCATAGATGATCCAGTTATAATATGTACCAATAAAAAAATCCATTTGGAGATAAGTTAAGTTTGTCTCTATCCTCCCTCAGGTCACTACAGAGTTTTCCCCTAGCTCTCATTCTGTGGTTCTCTATCTAGTCTAGTTATGAAAATTATGCATAAATATAGCCATAGTGGGTCATCCAAAGGTTCACCTAGCCCAGTTTCTTCTCTTTCACCAACAACCAGTGCCAGATGTTACAGAGAGAATTAACAGAACAGGAATATTCCAGGGATCCAACCCTGCAATCCAGTTCCAATTTTTGGCAGTCAGAAGTTTAGGGAACCCTACACATAGGTTGCATCCCTGATCATCTTGGCCAATAGCCTTTGATGGACTTATCCACCATGCATTTACCTAATTTGTTTTTTGAACCTACATATACTTCTGGCCTTCACAACCACATCTAGCAATGAGTTCCACAGGTTGACTGTGCCTTTTTTAAAAGGTACTTCCTTATGCTTGTTTTAAACTTCCTGTCTATTAATTTCATTTGGTGGCTTCTGAGCAAAGTAAGTATTGGCAGAATAAACATTTGTGTACAAAGTTCTATGTCGACAGAAGATGCTTGTTGAGCTGGTTTTATGTTAATAGGAGAGCTCTCTCCTCTCATATCATTGTAACACAACTACATGAGGAATCTTACAGCAGCACAGCTGTATCCATACAACTATGCCACTATAAACTTGTAAGTATGGACATGGCCCTAAACATCTCTTTTCTATCCTAAATAGTCCTAGTCTTTTTAAACTCCTCTCATATAGAAGTTGTTCCATACCCATAATCATTTTGTACACAAGACAGACAACATTTGCCAATGATAATATGCTTGTTTGAGATGGGACAATTAGAACTGTACACAGTATTCCAGGATACCACAGGTTTTTACCATATTTACCCTATTAATACTTGAAATCAATAAGAGAGGATTTTAAGAGAGACATTTCATTGAGGTAGTTATTGGGTGGCTTTTGGGTGTCAGAACCCCACCACTAAGGTCTATAAAAGCCATTCTCTAGGACAGGGCTACTTGCCAAATGAATTTCTATAGTAACCTAGAAACAGCAGTTCAATGAAATAATGTTACTGACATGACTATACAATGGTTACCAAAGGATATGAGACACCTACAGTTTGTATGTCTGTCAGAGGTGCTCCCTCTAAGCAAAGGAAGAATGCCAGCTTGCTCTCCGATCAAACCTGTTAACTATGCTTCTGATTTGGAAGAAGCATCATCCCCCCAAAATGTGTCTCGGGTTATGCTTTAAGGATTCCTCTAGCTAGTGTTTCACCCTTTTAACACAAAACAGGCAAACAAGATGAGGTGTGTCTGCCCTCCACAGGTTGTGGGGGTGAGAATGAACTCCGCCTCACTTTCTTCCCTTAGATCCTGCTTGGCTCTTGTTTGGATTTTGATACTACCACGAATGACACACCAGAGGGAGGGTGCGGGGGGAGGAATCGTCGTGTCACACACACGCGTGCGCGGGGCGGGGGGAGAGGGGTCGTGTGTGTCACACGCCCGCCCAGGCGCTTCCAGCCCCGCACCAACTCTCCCACCGGCTCCCCGCAGCCCGGGGCAGCACCGACCTTCAGGCGCAGGCAACTGCCCCGCCGCTGGGCCCCGCCACCTCCCCGGGGCGAGGCCGCCATTGCCCGGCCGGGAGGGAGCCAGGGCCCCGGCGGGCAGGCCGGACCCGGGGAGCGAGCTCCTACCCTCCCGCCAGCCGCGCCGGGCCGGCAGCTCCGGGACACCCAGCCCCGCTCGGGTCACTTACCCCGCAGCAGCGGCTCCTCCGGCCGCCACCCCCCACATGGGCAGCGGCGTCCGCCCCGTCCCCGGCCGCCCCCCGCTGGCAGCTGGCGGCGCCCCGAGATGCGCGGGAGCGGCTGGCCCAGCGCCCGCGTGCGGCTCTGCCTGTCCCGCGCCCGGCGTCACCCGCCCGCTCCGGCCCCGGCTCCTGCCGCTGCGGCGACTCCGCTCGCGACGCACTGACAACAACGGCCGGCGGCTCCCGAGACCTGGGGGCGGGGCCAGGGAGGGGCAACCGGCACAGAGAATGGGTCCCCGCAGCGCATGCGCCGGAGGGAGGGGCCACTTTCTTGCCGTCACACCCCGGCCGAGGGAGGGTAGCGGGTTGGGGAGGGTTCGGGACAGGAAGCGGCGGGGGGGAGGCAGAGCTTGGGTGAGGGAAGGATCAGCTGGGGACGGGCAGGGTGGGTGTGTGGAGGGGGGAGGGGTGGGCTGGAGAGGAGGCGGGTTTCAGGGAGTGGGGAGGATGCGGGAGGACTTAAGGGAGACGGGTGGGGGTGGGGGAGAGGAAGGGGAGCGGGTTTGGGGGCGGGGGAAGGGGAGGGTGGGGAGGGGAGGGTTTAGATGTAGGTTGGGTTCGAGGGAGGGGAAGAGTGCGGGGTGAGGGTGAGTTAGAGGGGGGTGGAGGTGGGGTGGGTTTGAGGGAATAAGTGAGAGAGTTTCAGAGGGGAGAGTTTGTGGGGCGAGTAGGTGAATGTAAAGGCTTGGGGGGGATGGTTGAGAAGGACTAAGTGGGGGGATGAGAATGTGAAAAGGACGGGTCAGGGATCGTAGGTGTTGATTGAGGGCAGCAGCCGAATGCATCCAACTCATGGGTTTTCATTGAGCCAGTGTTTCTTTCCTGGAAGCTGCCACCTTGGATTCTGAAATCAGATCTTTCAAAATGTTAAGCACCTAACCATGGAGATTGTGGAAAAAAAATCCTTGAAAACTATGATCCCAGCATAAACCAATGCAGCCCTGTCTACCTAAAGCAACGGCTCTGTCATATGTGATCTGCCATTATTCCTCTGGGTGATGTATTACATCTGAAGACTAATTAAGATTATTTAAATGTCAACTTTGTTAAATATTCCCATGCTGATCAAATCACACAAGAAGGTAGTAAAAATAAATATTTATATTAATGCAACACTTGAAAGTCCCCATCAGAATTGGAACTGCATTGTTTTGGGCTCTGACTAAACTCAGAAAAGAAAAGGGGAGGAGGTTCACTTTGGCATTTCCAATGGGTTGAGATTGGTTTGTGGAAGAGCTTGGCAGAGTGTAATTTGACTCCTTGCATGAGGGGCTGAAGGAGGTGACTGAGTGTTGAAGCTGGGGTGGATAAGTGTGGAGATGAGGTTACCGGTGAGTAAGACAATATGAGAAGGAATGAAGGATATTTGAGAGAGAAATAATTGTGTGTATAATATAACAAAGGAGAAAAACAGATTTTCTTCTGTAACATCCAAAGGCTCAGTTCTTCCACTGAAAACAGAAACAAAATTCTCTTTGATAATTTGATAGTTGGGATTGGTCCTGCCTTGGGCAGAGGGCTGGACTTGATGATCTTCCGAGGTCTCTTCCAGCTCTGTGATTCTATAATAGTGGGAACAGTTAGGCTCCTAGGGTACATCTACACTTGCTCCCTAGTCCAATCTAGGGATGCAAATGTAGGAGACTGAAATTGATAATGAAGCTGGGATTTAAATATCCCACGCTTCATTAGCATGATCTCGCCGGCACGTTACTCTGCCTCAACAGCTGTTTCAAAAGTAAAAGTGCGCGCCGGGACGGGTTAGTTCGAACCAAACCCCTTGGTTCAAACTTACGTTACTCCTCAAAAAATGGGATAATGTTCACTTCCAAAACATCTGTTGAGTGGAGTAATGCACTGGTGAGATCATGCTAATGAAGCGCAGAATATTTAAATCCACGCTTCATTAGCAATTTTGGTCGCCTACGTTTGCATCCCTAGTTCGAATTAGGGAGCAAGTGTAGACGTACCCTAGCTAGATACTAAGGAGAGTGATAAAGACACTTGTTTAAACTATCAGCAATTATAAGACTTTCCATCAAAAAGCAACAGAGGTAAACTTCAAAACTTTGACAGAAAGTAAACAGAAAGCAGAGATAGTGGCAGATTGGATAGCAGCACCCTGCCTCTCAATTGGAAATGGCCAATCAAGAAAAATGGTGAGAGAAGATAAACTCCCAACTACAGTGAAGACCACTTCCAGGCAGAAACATGTACAGACAGGCCCGCTGATGGGAGGGTGGGAACAGCAAATAGTGTAAGTGCCCTGGGGCCTAACAATTCTAAAGGGACTGGAGTTCCAGGCCCTTTAAACCACCACCAGGGCACACTGGGCAGTTCTAAGGACTTGGAGGAGGGAAGATACTGCACACCAACCAGTGTTGAGGACTGGGGGGCTAACATGATGTGCTTGCTGCCCTGGATCCTTCTGCCTCATTCCCGCCCCTTCCAGGAGCATAGAGCAGGGGCCACACAAACACCTTGCCCAGGGACTCAGCATGGTCTCTTTTATGTTATGACAAAAGTGATGTAGCCTGTGTTGCTAATAAAATACTATCAATTCATAAATTTTTCTTTTTTAAGCCCAGAATGCACCATTATGATCAGCTAAACTGACCTTCTGGATACTATTGGCCACTGAATTTCATCCAGAAGCTCCTGGATTGAGTCCAATTATGTGATTAAACTAGCATACAGCTTTCTGAAAGAGTTACTAAATTAAAACTTTGTAAATGGGGAGATAACAAAAAAGGAGCATCTAGTTTTACTGTCATAGAAATATAATTACAGGCACAAAAATAAATGCTCCAGATTCTTCATAAACTCAGCTTTGGTTATAGTAATCTTAATGTATCATACATTCCAGACAACAGAACTGAGAATGTCACCTGTTTCCATCAGCATTTATTACAGATAATAGGCCTTATTCTCTGCTGTTTATAGTGACCATATAGGAAATTGGGATGCTTGGGGGGTGTGGGGAAGTACAGTTGCATATGTAAGACAAATAAAGCCCCTAATATCAGTACAGTCCAAATAATATTAGAACATCTGGTTAACCTGTGACACCAGCTTTATACCAAGGAGTTACACTTGTGTAAATCTGTTGTAACCAAGTGACCAGGTCCATTGCCCACTGGGCTCTCAGTTTTGGGCTCACACTTGGGGTATGTCTATACTATATGGCTCCGTCGATGGAGCCATGTAGATTTGTTTTTTTGGCAAAGGCAAATGAAGCCATGATTTAAATGATCGCGGCTTCATTTAAGTTTACATGGCTGCCGCGCTGAGCCGACAAACAGCTGATCAGCTGTTTGTCCGCTCAGCGCAGTAGTCTGGACGCTCCCCTGCCAACATCAAAGCCCTTTGTTGGCAGCCCCGGTAAACCTCATCCCACGAGGAATAATGGGGCTGCCAACAAAGGGCTTTGATGTCGGCAAGGGAGCGTCCAGACTAGCGCGCTGAGCGGACTAACAGCTGATCAGCTGTTTGTCGGCTCAGCGTGGCAGCCATGTAAACTTAAATGAAGCCGCGATCATTTAAATCGCGGCTTCATTTGCCTTTGCCTACAACCCTAATCTACATGGCTCCATCGATGGAGCCATGTAGTCTAGATACAGCCTTGGAGAAAGGCATTTCCCAGCATGCTATACTCTGATAGTTAGTTCTAAGAGAGACAACCAGCTGGAGGTTACTGTTTGTTAGTGTTCTGTAGCAGATTGTTGTAGATTGTGCTTATCACCTTTCTAATACATATTCTAATTCCATTTTATTTTCTCTTGAGGTATATCTACACTACTGTTTTTTCAGAAAAACTGATATTTTTCCAAAAAAACTGCACTTACATCTACACTGCAATCGCGTTCTTTCAAAAGAAAAATCGAAAGAAGAGAGGGTTTTTTCCGACATTGGTAAATCTTTTTCTATGAGGAAGAAGCCTTTCAGAAAATGGCATGTGTGGATGGGGAAGAGAGAGTTCATTTGCAAAGAGGAAAGAGGAAAAAGCACAGATGCCCTAGTATTCCACCCATAGTAATCACACCTTACATGCACGATAGCGTCCAGACTGAATGCATGCTATCTGTCGAAAAAGAAGATCGCTTTTTCAATGTGCTTTGGCAGTGTGGACGCTCTCTTTAGGAAGAAGTTTTTTTTTAGAAGACCTCTTCCAGAAAAGCTTCTTCCAAAAGAAGTCTTCAGTCTAAACATAGCTTTGGGTTTTACTTCCTCACATTCTTACAGAGAGTACCTATGTATGACCATTGTAATAATCCAACAACACAGAGAGACTAGTATCTTCTCTTTCTGAAGAACAATCCAATCAAACGAAGAACTTTTGTAGCTTCTAGGGTAATAGTAACTTTATCCTTCCTATGGGCCAGCCATGAGTAAGTGGAACAGCCAAATATACATACCCATATAGTGCACAGTATAGCCATTCCTGTGTTCTTATGAGAAACTCAGGGTGTGTACAAAACTGAGAGTGATAGTTAACACTCTATGGGTACGTCTAAACTACATGGCTCCATTGACAGAGCCATGTAGATTAGTTTACTCAGCAAAGGGAAATGAAGCGGCAATTTAAATAATCGCCGCTTCATTTAAATCAAAACGGCCACCACGCTGTGCCGATCAGCTGATTGTCGGCACAGTGCGGCAGTCTAGATGGGGATCTGCCGACCCCAGAATCCTTCGTCAGCAGATCCTTTATCCCTCATGAAATGAGGATTACAGGATCTGCCGACGAAGGGTTTTGGGGTTGGCAGATCCCCGTCTAGACTGCCGCGCTGCGCCGACAAACAGCTGTCGATGGAGCCATGTAGTTTAGACAAACCCTTAGTGATGTTTTGTCTATATTGACAAAGCTATTTTTCTTTGTTTTTAGCAGCAAGGTAGATAATAAAATCCTAAAATAATTGATGGAGACAAGTCACTGATGTACACTGAAATGTAGGTAAGGGAAATCAGCACTCCATTGCTGTCCATGAATGATCTCACCTAATTTATTTTGCATTAAAACTAAAATGCCTTGTCTGGTCTATGGTTTTGCAGCAAGATATTTAATGGTGTTAGTTATCCCATGATAAAATCACACTTCTGTATCAGTGAAGATATAGCCAGAATGTATTAGCCTAAGAAAGGCTGTAGCAGTATCCCATGGATGAATTTGAGAGCTGCTAGATGTGTGTATACAAGTCAGCCCAGGTAGCGATGCTTCCCGGTAACCAGCTAACCAGCAGCCCTGCGGGACCGGCAGCTGGAAGCCAGCAGCCCTATGGGTTGGGAGCTGCTCCAGCAAGGCCGGGGAGTGGGGGGCACTTCAGCCTGGCTGGAGCAGCCCTCCACCTGTGGGATCTTGCGTATAGGTTAACTGGTTAAACATAATGTTTAACTGGTTTACTGATTAAATGGGATTTTACATCCATAGTAGTGATTCTTTTTGATGAAGTTGTGCTACTATAGAAAGAAAATAGCAGATGATATTTCAGTTTATTAAGATCTTATTGTTTTACATTAGAAATAATCTAATAGTTATATAGGGCCTTTCACCCTGAAGGATCTCCAAGTGCTTTACAACTATTTCTTGTCTCCAAGATTTTAGTTAGTGATTTTGGGTCTCCCACTCGAGACATTTTAAAGGATTCTGGTATTCAGAAAATGCTTCACATCCATTCTTTTAAATCAGGCCCCTCTAACATGTCTCTAATTTGGAACCCAA
This sequence comes from Pelodiscus sinensis, assembly GCF_052426305.1. Taxonomy (NCBI): domain Eukaryota; kingdom Metazoa; phylum Chordata; order Testudines; family Trionychidae; genus Pelodiscus; species Pelodiscus sinensis. Next base: position 185,097,926 of record NC_143053.1, on the reverse strand, counting down.
ACACTGATATACCAAAAGCATTATGTATTCTTAAAAATCTTGAACAGTATATATGTGCACCCACAGATGCCTAGTTAATATTTGGAGGAAGATATGTTTTTGGCCAAATGTTATTTTATTACTTTTACGGTTTCAAACAGAAAGTTGCATATATTCAAAAAAAAGTATGCTCCATTGTACAGTCACAAGACAACACAATACAAGTGATCAATACGTGATAACTTCAGAAAATTCCTAGAGACTAACCTAAGTGCGCTGGTGCATTTAGTGAGCTGCATCAGAGCAGTTTCAAAGATAGGTTAAATTTTGAACAAAGAACTTAAAATAGTAAAGAAAGGAGGAAATTCACAGTATGTCCTGTAATAAATACAAAGTCACCCTTAGCAGTTTATTTTGCCAAGTGATTCAGCGGGTTGTTAGTGAGGGAAGAAGCATGTGGTGGTAGTTAAAGTTGTGGAGTGGGAGTCAGAAGAGATTCTATGCCGCATATCTAAGAGGAACAGTACAGAACACATGTGAGAGGGACGGGGACATGGTGTCTTTAAGCCACCTTTGCATCTTCCCAATCCTTGGTTGCTCTAGGGGCTGGAGATGCTCCCAGTATAATTTAGATAGTCCCAGGACCTAAGAAGTGGAAGCCTCCTGGGGCTATCCTATGGAGCAGCATTCTGTGTTGGGGCCCCACCAAGCTTGCCCCTACATCAGGGATTGCAAGCAAGTTCTTTTACTTGGTATAAAGGAGTTGGTATAAAGGAGTTGGAGTACGGGTGAGGTTTTCACCCCTAGCTTCTATTCTCCACTTTACCATTGATGAACTGTGTTCAAGCTTTAACCTTCTGCCAGATTTTGACAGTAGCAACATGGGCTAGGTTCAGTATCTGGGGGTTCTTAAAACTAGAAAAACAAAACCATCTTAAATCCTTCTCCAGAAACCTGAAAAAACTAAATACCTCCCCAGGGTTCCCCTAACAGGCAATATTTCACCATTCCCAAGTACTGAATAATATAAAGACAAATTTTTATTCAGGTAGGAGGGAATGCAGTATTAATTTGGACTAACTCAGCAACAATGACTGAAGTATGCAAATAATAAGTAAAACGCCCAACCAACCATACAGCAACTTTGAACATTTCACAAGAGCTGCTAATTCTTAGCATGTCTTGTTTAAATGGCATAGCAGGGACTGCTGTGAACATCTAAAGGAGTCATACGGTGCCTTTTAGGCTGTATCCTGAAAGTCTGCAAGACACAAAAGATATGAAGTAACACAATGAGAGTGGAAAATGAACAGCTCAGGATATTGGCTATGTTTCACCTCAAAGTTATCTGAATTTGGCCTGGGGTAGCCACAAAAAGTCATTCCTCTCCAACATCCATTCAATGATATATGTGAAATAAGCCTGTAGTCTCAGTCCAGTTGCTAGTAGACTGGATTTCATATTACCAAAAATTGGCATCTTGATGGCAGCCTTAGCAAATGGGATGCATAAAGTATGAACAATACTCTCATCCCAAAAGTATAATGTGTCATTATTCCTTTGGGCTAAGGAATTGCAGCATATGGTCTTCTAAGGGAAGTTCGCAGAACAGTGTCCATAGGCACGCCTTAAAATGTTTTATGTGATAAACTAATTAAATATGGTAACATCCGGAATGGTTCTGTGGTTGGCAATTTGCATTTTCTTGCAGTTATGATCCAGGGCTGAGCCCCAGTTATTTAAGGATTCCCAATTACTCTCCTGGGAAGTCAGACTGACAAAACTCTGCAGCCCAGTTCTGGCAGCAGAACTTCCCCACCACTGATATATTGCCATATAATAACCATGAGTTTGGTTCTGGAGTACTGTCTTTTTTTTTTCTGCGCTAGGAAAGTTTGAAAAGACTTCTGAAGGAGACACATTGCTATGCAGTGATTCCTAATGTGCTCCTCAACATTTCCCATCTAGTTCTTCATGACCATAAGGAAGATTAACGAAGCATAGACTTCGAGGGAAGGAGGCAATATAACATTAGTAGAGGAAATTAAGGTGAATCCTCTGGGTTCTGAGGAACAAATGCAGGAGCCATTAAAAATAAACTAAAATAATGTAAAGAACTTTAACATATTATTTACAATTCTTTAGTACAATAATCATCTTGACTAAACTAAACTGCAGGAAGTAATCAGCAGTATGTTGGTTGCTCCAGCATAAACAAGAGCAATTAGTTTGTTTAAAATCAGGCTTACTTCAGTTTCTTTTCTATATGCAGGAAAGAAATAAAATTAGAATTCTAATCATATGACAAATCACTTAACCCCAACGTGTGTTACTGAGGCATAAAAGCTACTGGCTAAGCTATGACCTATATACACAATACAGTGCCACTTTGTAAATGAAGTGTGAATATCATCTCCTATCAAAGCAAATATTAAAAATCTTTTATGATATTATTATTATTATTACTTATGTTTACATATAAGCAAACAACTTAATTAGTTAATGAAGTGTCTTGAAGACATTGGCCAACATGCCCTATTGCTTTACCAACATCAGTTCTTTTTATGGGTCTGTTAAGAATTTTAAGTAGATACAGTGCAATGTAGAAAATGACAAGATGGAGCATGAAGATCTGTGGCTGAATCCCTGTAAATCATGTCTCAACAAACAGAATGCCATTATTTAAAAAGACACAGTTTCTTAGAAAGAAAGCTGGAGATGCTGGAAATGAGTCTTAGAGTATAATTACAGTCATGGAGCAACAGTAATCATGGCTTATGTGGGAAAAATTGTTTCGAGATATACTTGATGTTTACTGTAAAGGGACAGCATCAGGTAATTTACAGGCTTAATAGTTAGGTTTTGAAATGTAGAGAGAGGGAGATTACAAAACAATACAAACAGAAAGGCTTGCTTTGTTTCATATTCAATCGATTTTCTTAAAAAAAAAAAAAAAAAAAAAAAGCTGAACATTCTCCACAGTGTTGGAAATGTAAACAAAAGAGCTGGTCATGGAACTAGCTAATACTAGTGAATGAAAACCAGAGAGTGAAAGTGAAGCTGTTTCATTGTCCAGACCAAATGAACTGCTGAATGTAAGTTAAGGTATTCAGTTTTAATAATTTAAGGAAGCATTCACTGCACTCTCTGAAAGAGTAGTATGGCCTCTGTTCCTCAGAAGCTCTGGGGGAATTAGATTCATCTCTACTCCACCTAACTTCCAATCTGGGCAGTGTCTTAATTTAGCCCTTTAGTTAGTTTCTTTTTTTTCCCCATTCTGTCTTGTTCTGTGACATGCCTTTAGGTATGTGGGATATTAGAAGAATGCAGTTGGCCTAGTCCACAAGAGTCTCATTTACAAAGTTGCTAGCAGATATACACATTTTCTCAATTTAGGCTGAAAAAGAAAAATTCAATTTTCTTAAAATGACTGCAGTGACATTCTGGGTAGGCATTCAGTAAAATGGGGGAAGGAGGAGGAAAGAATCCACAAGAAAGAAATCTTCTTTTTTTATAAAGCAAAGCAACTGTAGGGACTTCTAGTTAATAAAATCCAACATACAGTGCTGTGTAGCAGATGAAAATTCAAACACCACATAATAACTCATCTTATACAATACTTGTTTAGGGAACAGCCTGAGAAAAATACAATTATTTTATGTTTCAAATAATCTTTTACTCTTTAAAGCAACTTGTGTATATTCTTTAACAGCCACATTCTACCAAGTGAAATAATATTGAATGCTACAAATTTTCTCTTTTAAGTCTCCAGCTAAGGTATCTTTAATTCAAAATAAGAGGCAAAACCAAAAGTAATTAATTAAACCCAGAAGTTTAAACTCCATTTCTACTTTAAAATGGTAACATCCTCTTGCCCAATCACTGGCAGCTAGCATTTGTTGTCCATTTACAGCTGTGATATAAAAAAAGAAACAGGATGTTTTGATTCTTAAGTGGGCTATTAATTCATTTAAGAAGTTGTCAAGCTCGAAGATATACATGTGGATTTCTTCATTTTTCTGCATGGCTGTTCTATATCTGAAAAGCAAGCATCACTGAAGCCTCAAAAATGATGTTGATACTACTTTGACGTCATACTTAGTCCTATAAGCTCCTTCCCCCCACAACTGTACAACTGTGAATCAAAATTCAAAGAGAAAAAAATTGAGCAAGTTGTGGCATGAGGCAATTCCTCTTCCTTTGATCCAGAGAAAAGACCATGACTAGTTTTAACCACCAAAATTGGAGTCCTCATTCTCCATTCGATTAGTCAGTTTTAAGCCAATATAATAGTGTGGGAAAACCAGGCCCTCTGTTTCTAGTCTTGATTCTGTATGTGTGTGATTGTTTTGTTAATGATCAGCTGTGTTATATTTGCCTCACTGGACCATGACAGTATTCATTTTAGAAATGGTTTACAAGAATTTGATTTTTAAATTCTGCTGTGTGCTTTTAATGGTGAAATTTTATTTGAAGAACTATCTACAGGGTCAACGTCTGTTCTCATGTCAGTAAAAGTCCACTAGTTTATGTAAAAATCAGACTTTGCCAGACTATTTCAGCCTCTTCTTGCCCACTGCCCCTACAGTGCACCATAACACGCACAATGCACCATGCTGTAAAATTCAAGGGTTTATGTTACATAATTCAACAACCTAATATATCTTGATGTAACATCAAACATGCATTCCCTTGTAATAACCCATGCAATATTTGTAAAACTGTAGTAGATTGTCAGAAGTGCATTTAACATCTCAATTACAATTTCCTAATATTCAAGCACTTCAAAAAGAATTTTACACTCTTATCTGCAAGAAATAAAATATTCTACTGAGAAATAAGAAGCACATTCCTTAGATATTGCTTGAACTAAGAAGGGTGGGGTCATTTCGCAACCAATCACTTATGCAAAGTTTCCATATAGAGTCACGCCTAATGATTTTACAGATAATAGTATATATTACTTCCCCAAAATACATCTTACAAGAGACAAGAGAAAATATATTTAAAGAAAGTTGTTCTAAATGTTAATATCCTGTATGTTTCACATCTTATTTTCTCCATCAAATTTGTAAACTCTAATTGGAGCTTAACCTGGAAAAAATTTCTTGACATCCTAATTCTCCCAGAATTTGTTTTAAATTACTTGTTGTGAACTTATTTTTAACTGTTTATTTCAAGGGTACTGCATTATACCATTTGCTTTCATCATACCTTTCAAGGAAACACAAGCACGAACATGTAATAAAACTGTTATAGTACTTGTTCATGCACTTTTCTTGCTAGCTGACGAGGCAAGCAATTATACTGATCTAGATATTAAATGCATTTATTACATGTATTTGATTTACTGCAATATCTCTTTTCAAGCAGGAACCTTCCTGGAACAAGTTGTGGAAGTTTATGAACAATAGTTCACCAACTTCTCATGACACCTATGTAAAGAAGAGGGTTGCTCATAGATCACCTCTTCAAATTCCAGCTTGATTCTCAAAATGTTTCATTCTTTGACCTGCCTGGAGGAACTGAAGTACCATTGGTGGCACTCAGACAGTTGTTTAAAAACTAGTGATGACACGTTGTATCTACTCACTTCCTGGCCAGTAAAATATTTTCTTCTTTGCACCACGTACATGCATCACCCACAATTACATTATCTACATTCTTCTAAACAAGCCCAAAGAGGACATGGATTTCAGCTAGCCAGCTACAGAAAGCAAAGCATATTACACCTTCCTAGGGTGTGGTACAATGGACACAGACACATGTACACACACGGATGTCAGAGGGCTGAAGGACAAATAGTGTGACTTCCACTGCTTCCAGTGTGGTCTGTGCCTAAGTGGAACAACTGAGCCTCACAATCATTATTTAGAATTATTTATGGTGTCAACAAATCCCTTTTTTGGATAAACTAGTGTTCAGCCTTTTTTCTGTGGTTTCAGAAAGGATTTATGGAGACTAATCTATCCAGCCTGCTTCCCTTGTAGGCTCTCTCCAAAAGCCAAGGCTCTCCACATTTCATCCTACCAGCTGTACTTATGAGTTGAATCACATCTTCTAGCAATGATGTCCAGAGCTCAATTGACTAGCTGTCAGCTGTCCAAGCTTAAAAATGCTTGGAAGTGCACCTCTTGTTTCCTAGGGAACTCCTCCTGTGTTGCCTTTGGATGTTCCAAGACACCCAGGAGATATTTCATTACAGTTACTTTTCATGTTTTTGTGCATCCCCAAGTAATCAGCACATCAAAGGTACATTTGCATTTCTTATTCTTACAAATTTCTAAAGCTGTAAAATGAATTACTGACCATAGAAAGCTGATTGTTTTTGTTTCTGTGACATTCAAGAGCTTTCCTCTGTAGGCCAGAAATCCTCCTTTACCAAACTTAAGTTAATTCATCTACGCTTCCAACTTAGGCTGCAGAACCCTACTACCTGTTCCCACACTTGCCCTGTGAAGCACCATTTAACCACCGCAAACCAGCTACAAGCAGCCTTTCTCCAGACCACCTGCGCATTATAGGCCAGAAATACCAATATCTTGTATCTTACTCTCCAAAGACACAAATCTTTCACAACCCACACTCCTAATATAGTTTGGCAATCACAACCACTCACTTTTTATATTCCATGTAAAGCCCAGAGACATTGCCTTCCCCATCCACTCTGAGCCAGAGAGCTCACCATACCCCATCTATCCTCCTTTGTATACCTACTAGACTTGTTTGGAAAATGGAGATTTTTTTTCCTGCAGACATTTTTTAACCTCAAACCCCCCCCCCCCCCCCAAATTTGGGGGTTTGACCAAAAAGGTTTTTTTTTTAAACAAAAACTCAAAATATTTTGCAGAAAACAGCACTTTTGATGGAAAATTTTTTTGGTAAGCCCGAATACATAGCATTCACAAGTTTGATGAAGCTCTGAGATTCCACCTTCAAAAGCTTATTCCCATATAAATTTGTCAGTCTTTAAGGTGCCACAGGTCGCCTCATAATTCTTATTGATACACTGCATCTGCATAAGATAGATAGTGAGTGTGCAGAGATACTTGATCAAAGACAAGGTTTTGTCTGTGAAAAAACTTCTCTCCTTTGGCTGAAACTCTAAAGTGTTCACTGTTACTTCCGTTTTGTGTAGTGAAACATAAGAACAGCCAAAGGTGTCTGCTGGCTGCACTTCTGCCAGCAGCAGCAGACGAGAACTTCTTGCAGGCACTATTGGAGGGGAACGATCCTCATCCTGCACCTCAAGTCCTTCCCATGCCCCAATCCCCTGCCAGACCCAAGCTCCCTCCCCAAGTTTGTGCCCTGAAGCCCCTCCAATGCCCCTTCTGTATGCTGTCCTATCCACACTCCAACCCCCCCCCCCCCTTGGTTACCCAGAATTTTTAATTTACTGGCACCTCCTCTTCCCCCAGCATGCTGGATAAAAGGGCTTTCACTTACTGTATATATTTGTTCATTAGCCCATTTGTTTATAGAATGACCTCCCTAGATGAATTGATAAAAGGGGCAAACTGTTTTGACCCTTTCATAAGCCAACCCTATATTTCAGTGGTTGGCAAGCTTCAGTTCCCGCCTTGTCAGGGTAAGCTGCTGGCACGTCGGAACACTGTATTTACCTAGAGCATCTGCAGGCAAGGAGCCCTGCAGCTCCCAGAGTCTATGATCTGCTGATCCTGGCCAACAAAAGCAGCAGGAAGTGGCAGCTAGCATGGTCCTCAGCCTACGCCACTACTCGCAGCTCCCATTGGCTGGGAATGGCAAATCACAGCCACTGGAAGCTGTGGGGCTCCAGGGCTGCAGACACTGAGATACAAAAAATGTCCTGGTACATCAGTGGCTTACCCTGTGAGGTTTGCCAATCCCTGATCTGCAGTGACAGTGTAGGCCTGTGGATAAGCTGAACTCTGCCCTTTGATGTGTCATATGTTTATTAAAAACATTCTACTGATGAACAAGTATTTGTGATAGTTCTTTTTTGAACCCTGTTTATCCTTTGCCTTTCCAACATTCTCCAGCAAGGAGTTCCACAGATGACTGTGTGTTGTGTGAAGAAATATTCCTTTTGTTGGTTTTAAACCTCTTGCCTATTAAATTCATCTGGCAACTCCTAGTTCTTGTGTCATGAGGAGTAAATCACACTCCCTTATTTACTTTGTCCACACCCATCATAATTTTATAGATCTCTAACTCTATCATATCTCCTCCCTTATTTGTCTCTTTTCAAAGCTGAAAAATCCCAATCTTTCCTCATATGGAAGCTATTGAACACCTTCCCCAGTAATTTTGATCACCTTTTCTGAACCTTTTACAGTTCCAATAGATCTTTTTTGAAATGCAGTGAGCATAATTGCACATAGTATTCAAGGTGTGGGTTTACCATGGGTTTATACAGTGGCAATATGACATTTTATCTCTTATTATCTACCCCTTTCTTAATGATTCCCAAAATTCTGTTAGCTTTTTTGACTGCCGCTGCACATTGGGTGGATGTTTTCAAAGAATTGTCCACAATGACTCAAAGATCGCTTTCTTGAGTGATAACAGGTAATTTAGATCCCATCATTTTATATGTATAGTTGGGATTATGTTTTCCAATGTGCGTTACTTTGCATTTATCATCATTGAACATCATCTGCCATTTTATTACCCAACCTCCCAGTTTTGTGTGATCCATTTGTAACTCTTTGCAGTGTGTTTTGGACTTAACTGTCTTGCGTAGTTTTGTATCTGCAGATTTTGCCACCTCACTGGTTACCCCTTTTTTGAGAACATTTATTAATATGTTGAACCTACTGGCTTTTCATTCATTGGTTTTATTCCTCATTCTTATCATCCACATTTCATGTATCTCTTCTCTGTTTTGTAACCATTCAAAATCACATTGATTTTCATGGAAACACCATGTGATCATCCTATAATTTGTTATCTATGTATTAGCCTTTTAAAGATCTATGTTGTAAATAACTTCAGTTGATTACAGTTTACAAATCAATGATCCATTGTCCATCACTTTTATTTGTGTTGACAGTAAACATTCTTATTTTTCTACATCCACTTTTGTATTAGATAAAATCTTGGTGCTTGCAGTTCATTAAAACACAAAACATGCATTTAAGTAATGCTAAAAGTTGTAGCACCAGTCTGAAAAGAGAAGAAAATTCAAAGGTAAGGATGATGCTCTGTCCTTAGCTCCCCTTGTTGTAACTAAGGGTATGTCTACACTAGCTCGTTAATTCAAGATAGGTAGGCAAATGAGGCGACCGGAGTTGCAAATGAAGCCCGGGATTTAAATATCCCGGGATTCATTTGCATTTTCCCATCCGGTCGCCATTTTGAAATTTCACTAGCCCGAACTTACTGCCGCACGGCTACGCATGTCATGGAATAACCTGGAATGAGGAGTGACAGTTAATTCGAACTAAGGACTTAGTTCGAATTAATGTTTCACTGCCACGTGTAGCCGCGTGGCAGTGAGTTCAGGCTAATGAAATTTCAAAATGGTGACCGGATGGGAACATGCAAATAAAGCCCTGGATATTTAAATCCTGGGCTTCATTTGCAACTCTGGTCGCCTCATTTGCCTACCTATCTCGAATTAACGAGCTAGTGTAGACATAGCCTTAGTATTGTAACATATGGTATTTCTTAACACCTATTGTGTACAGACTCATGAAATATCTGGACATAATGGAGTGAATTAAGGATATAGATCAATATTTTCATTCTTGGGTAGCCTAAAGTTAGGTTTCTAGATAAAAGATTTTGGTGGCTAGAGATCAATTTAAGAGGCTAAGACTCAGCATTCAGGTTTTAAATGTGGGCCATAATTCCATGGGTTTTGCAGATTCAAATAAAACTCTTAATTTCATTTTAATTGTTTCAGATTTGCGCAGCATATCTGATACATGCGGAAGCCCCGAGATTGTATTATGCCAGACATAACTTTGGAAGGGCAAGCATTCCAACAGAAGCTTCAATGGATGCCAGCAGGAAAGAAGTTTTTAAAGAAAGGAATTCTCTTCTCTTCTCACCAGGGGAAAATTGCTTCCTGACAGCTGAGTTTTGATCTTTGCTGTAATTTGCCACCACTGACAGACTTCGGGCTATTACAGTATGAGGTAAACAGGCAATTGTAAGAAATAATATTTAATAGCTATACTTCACATTTCTATAGCATCTTTTATCTAAGGATCTCAGAACTGTTTGCTGACATAAACGAATGACCTTTCATAACCCCCAGTGTCCATGCTAATGTTGTTAGAGCTGCATTAAATATTTATCATTATCCACAGCATGCAATGCACTGATCAGAGGGTACTGTTGATTCTCCTGTGGACAGCAGCAGGAGCAAATGGGGTTGTCCAGGTTCTTGCATCTTTCCTTGCTGACGAGTCTTAGGGGTGGTATTGGATGCTATCATGTGAAGATCCATCTATCTCAAACAGATCATTGAGTTTGATTTTATAAGGGTCAGCTAATTGAGATGCATTAGTCTTTTCAACACTTGTTTTCGTCTCTAAAGACTAATCTCAGTTCTGCTAATCTCTTGTCATAAATAAACCTTTCTATTGCATTCACGTTTCTGGAGTTTTCTGTACAGTACTTTAACCAATTTTATCATTTTTAAAACAATATGGTGACCAGAACAGGACACATTTATGTCCCATTAGCTTTCTTTACTGCTGCTGTAACTGGACACAAAATTAAGTCTTAGATCTATCAATACCATCAGAATATTTTCATCTACCATAGTAAGAAATGTAGTACCATTTAAACTGATCTTAGCTCAAGAAATAATTCTAGTCAAGCACATCACCTTACACATGCCTATGAATTTTTATTCTTTAGGTCTTTTGGTTTGATTTGTCTTTCTTTGGTTTTTTAAGCTTATCAGTTCTTGACTTTTCTTTATTTCTGTTGTGCTGTTTTAGGTATTTTGAAAGAAGTTATAAATCATGATATCTATTTCAGTAAAACTAATCTCGCATTCATTAGACTTGCAATAAAGCAAAACAAAAAATGGTAATAGCAAAATTAAGAACAGGAAGATCAAGTACTATTAAATCCTTCCAAGTTGACAAAGGCCTTATTGGCAATGAACGTTAAAGAGCTTTGAGGTAAATTTTCCCATTTAATCTTAAATATGCACCGTTCTTCACAGATCCTTCAAGTAGTAGTAATTAAGCAGTTTTTACATTGTAAAACCAAATTTACTATGAGTTTGTTTTGGTAAACTGGTCATCCCCACAGCCAGTTTTTCAGGTGTAATATTTAATGTACCAAAGAAAAGTTTTCAAACGGCAATAAAGGTATATTTTAAACATTTAATTGTGCAACAAGAATGCCTTTGAGTTTATATTTTGTAACCTTTATTCCGCAACCCTTGCTTTTTAAAAAAAGCATTATGCTTATTAGTCAGTAGCTGCAAATAGTTTCCATAATACAACTTTGGAATTGGCCCCAGCATGCAGCATTTTCAATTTAGAAAAAAAAATATTTCACCAAATGCAAAGTACTAAATGCTAATTCGAATATATTGATTTCCCAAGTGAAGATGTTTTTCCTTCTTTTGGTTCAAGAAGAAGTATTGTACAGAGAGGTGTGTCCTGGTATTTATTGGTTTAAATTGTATTGGAACAATACCCTATAAATGAATGCTAAAGTCAGTGGGGCTTTTGTCTAAATAAGGACTTCAGGATTTTGCTCTGACATATTTGGTTTGAAATAATTTCTTCCTCTCTCTCCCTAGAATTTTGGTCCCAGAAACAGGGCTAAACATCTCATTTGGGGAAACATCATTTTATAAAAATGGAATATAATCATACAGGAAGAAGCTATTTCTTGGGATTAGTGAATGCCTCTAATTGAGGTTTTGTAAAAGGCAGAAGTTCTGGCATTATTTTTATTCACCTAGTGGAAAATTATTGCAGCCTATTTCATATAATTAGGATCAAGAATGGATTTGGCATCATGTGCAGCAAATGCCGCTGGATGCTAATCTGGTGTAGTTGGCGTGATTGTCAATGCTTGTCTTGTAGGGAGTATAATGGCAACAATTACCCTGTGAAGACAGAACTGAAATAGGAGGTAGCAAAACTGTGTCTACTTGTATCCAAATACAGAGTGAGTAGTGACCTCAAGCAATAACACAATACACCTGTCTCGAAACTAATTAATAATGTTTAGCCTTCCTGGGAGCTGGGTCTATCCCTTCTGCTATCCAAGAAGGGCCGAACAAGGCTGCACTGGAGATTGTCAGAGGAGCTATTTATCCAGTGTGAAGCTAAAGAGGTGATCCATGAAGATATACAGGCATCTAAGTTCACAGTATAGGCTTCTCTGGGATCCACCAAACTCCTGCTTGGCTGCCACCTGATCCGGCAGTTGCCTCAACTCATTTTATGCCTAATTTTTTCCCCTCTGGACATGCATGCTGCAGCCTCAGTCTAGGCACCTACCTGCAGCCTAAGCATGTGCTCTGGCATTTCACGATAGGGGTCCAGCCTCTCTCCTGCCTAAGCCCCAGAGCTTGTCATAAACCAGGAAAGACAAACATTCAGCCACCTGGTCACACGCAGGGGCCCAATCTAGAAGTCATGCACAGAAAGTGCCTACTGGACCTTCAGGCAAGTTCACACAGAACTCCCAGGGAACAATGGGGAGATCTTCCTTATAACCTTTAACCCAGTGTATCAAGTATTTACATAGGATGTGGGAGCCCTCTAATTTCAAAAAGGATGAGGGGTGGAGAAAGCCCCACCAGCCCCCAAAGGAGCCACAGCTCAGAGGAACCACTGGGCCACCCAGTGCACTTGCCCTCCACCTGGCCTGTGCGGCCATCCCCTCCTCCACAGGCCCAGCCCGGGGAGCAATGCAAGGGCCGGCCTATATGCCTCCTGCCTGGGCCTCTGCTGCCCCAGCCTGGCCCCCTGGGAACAAGCTTCTGGGCAGGATGTTCAACCTACCCCCACACTAGGGACAAGCTGGTAGGCAGGGTGCTCCCTCCCCGTCACCCCAGGCCACTCTGGGAAGATGCCAACAAGCCACTTCCAGCCCCTGCTATGAGCCCCCCTTCCCCTTAGCTTCCCCTCCTCCCAGTCCCCTGCTCTGATTTCTGCACACCTCTACAGTCCATCCTGAGCCCCTCCTCACCCCCAACCCTCACACCCCCAACATCTCTAGCCCCCTCGCCGTGAGCCCCTCCTCAAATCCCCCCCATGACTAGGATTGCCAGATGGTTTCAACTAAAATATCAGACACACTTGACAGTACATCACAATGTACATTACATCTTATTTAGAAAATACAGGACATTTATGTTTTCTCATTTATATTTTTTCAATTTGTTTCCTGAACAGAAAGCTCGAATACTGGACTATCTGGTTGAAAACAGGACACCTGGCAACCCTACCCCCAACTCCTGCACCCTCCCTCACCTCTAGCTCTCCACATCTCTAGGTCCTGCTCTGACTCCTGCAGCCCCACCTCTACCAGCAGCAGCCCCCTGCCCTGAAGGATACAGGCAACACTGGGTAAGTTTTCTAGTGTATATAGGTACACACACACACACACACACACCTGTTGCTATATGTTCTGAGATCTGATTATACATAATATATATCCCATAATAATCTTTCCCCCACTTGCCTTTCACAATGTGGCTAAGCAGATGATGAACAGTAGCCTGCACCCATTCAAACTAATGGGCTCAAACAGGCAACTGTTTTTCTTGGCAACACTCCAGAAATGACATTTGCTAGTGGTTGTTTATCATGTGTAGAAACAGCAGCTCCTTGCTACTCAGTCTGGAGATCATTCCTTTAAATCTAACATTGTCTATTCCTTACAACTATACTGTAAGATTGTATTGTAATGGTCAAACTTTGTTATAGTATGTGATACTGTTATTAATGCTTTATTCCTGTTACTGTGGAATAATCTGTTTTGTGCCAATAACAATCTAAACTCTACAACACTTTAGAATCTCATTTTCTAATCTTAATTCTAGTATATTTTACACTTTGTTGACATAAAAATATGACAGGAAAGGTATGAAATTAAAACAGATTAAATATTCTCGAATAACCCCATGTATGGATGCTTATTCTGGAATAAGAGTGCCTGTGGCAGCATATGCACACCCCGTCACAGGGGTGAGGGTGTTCACTAGTGTGTACACTGCCTGGCCGGCTGCAGGTTCATTGGCAGTTGTTATATTCCATAAAGATCCACCTGCAGTCTAGGGTTGTTGAGCTTAGTGGCTCAAGTCAATAATGCTGTCCCTTCTCTCGGGGCAGTATAGTCTACTGGTCAGAGTCCATGAATAGCCCTTATTCTAGGGCAGTATGGCCTAAGGGTCAGGGTCAGTAGGCAGCCCTTGTCTTAGGTAGTATGGCCTAGTGGCCAGTGTCCATAAGCAGCCCTTGTCTCAGGACAATGTAGCCTAAGAGCCAGAGTCAGTAAGCAGCCCTTGTCTCAGGGCAGCATGGCCTAGAGGCCAGAGTCAGTAGGCTTGGGGGCCAGTGCCCTGGTAGAGGTCCCAGGCCCACCCTGCTCCACTGGGTCCTGACCCAGGGCCCTGTGAGCAGCGGAGCAGTCTACCACTCCCTCAATAGGAAATCCGGCCAAAACATGCCGAGTATACCTGGGCGGGAAAGGCTGCTCCTGCATCCTCCCTGAGTCATTTCCTACCGGTGCTGGTGGGGCGGCGTCCCATGTAGCAGCTGGGTCTCCCGGTTCCCTGGCAGTGACTTCTCCCTGGGGCTCCACAGTGGCAGTTTCCTGGTTCTTTGGTTCTCGCTGCCAGGGTCACTGGCTACTGCAGTTCAGGGGCTGGGGCTTGGGCTTCACTGGCCAGCCCAGACTGATCTGCTCTCTGGCCTTTTATGCTGCCCCAGCACTTGGAGCATGCCCAGTCTGGTTGAAGGGTCCGGACTTCCTCTGCCCACAGGGTTTTTACCCTTCCTGCTCTAGTGTGGGGTATGCACACCCCATCACAGTGCCCTTATCTGAAATAGCTTAATCTGTAAACTGATTTAGAACAAGGTACTCAGGGCAGAATAAGAGAATTCACACATGGAATTAATAACTATTCCAGTTAAACTCCCCAATGTAGACCAGTCCTTAATGTAATTGGAATTAACAATTCCAATATTATAAGGAATTTCAGGTAAAAGTTCCTGTCAAATCCTGTTCTCATTTACAATCAGACAATTCCATTCGGGTGTACAAGTGCACAGGAGCACAAGATTCAGCCCTTCATCACCAACAAACTGATCAGAGCTGCTCTTACAATTGAATGGAATCTGAGTCCCGTTGCTTATTTCTCTCTTCCTATAAATGCATCCATTAAGGAAGAACAAATCTGTTCCTATTAGATCAGCACAGTCCTGAACACTCACCCTCAACTTGAACCAAACTGAATTGTATCTAGGATTCTTAAGAGTTTCCGGATGGAAATAGAAGAGCCAAAATACAGTAAGAGAGGATTTTCTCATGGTATTTCTGGTCCAACCTAGTTTCCAGACCAGAATGCGTAAGTATCTGAACTTTTTTTTTTTTTTGCTTATCTGAACTGAGTCTTTAGCACCTTTTGAAGTTCTTCTGGCACTTCACTGACAGTCTGAGATTACATTGCACCACTTGTAATTAATGGGAGATTTTCTTTTGCCTTAATGGGAACAGTAAAATTACCCCAAATGTCTTCTAAAAGCCCAGTAAGCAGTGGAAGTGTTGATAATGCTGCTAGACAATACTGACCTCCCATGGTTCAGCAAATTCTCAGGTCAGGTCCTGAAAGTGCCAGACTAGAGAGGTTTGACCTGTACTCAAACAACAAACCTCAGCAAGGATGTGTTTAGAATATATTGAAATATATGAAAAACACTGATAAAAGCATGAGCAACAACAGCTCTTAGTAACAGGTTAATAATCATACAGGTTGAACCTCTTTAGTCTGGCACTGTCTGGTCTGGCAACTTCTGTGATATGGCATGAGGTTAGTTAGCCTGGGGTCTGCTTTCATGGGTGTGGCCAAGTTTGCTTACAGCCACCAGTCCTGGCTCTCAATGTTCTGTGATGCTATTTAGCTCTAATTTCCCCCTAAATGTCTTCTAAAAGCCCTGTGAGCAGTGGAAGTGTTGGCAATGCTGCTAGACAATATTGATCCCCCATGGTTTGCAAATGCTCTGGTTTGGTACCGATCAGGTTCTGAGGATGCTGGACTAGAGAGGTTGAACCTGTAGTCAGATAGCAAACCTCAGCAAGGATGTGTTCAGTGATAAGCATTTATCTTGTGTTGAATCTTGCACCCAATCAACATGCCATTTATTAACTGTACAGATGTTACTGGCATTGCCAAAACATACACATCTTAAAAGGCAGTATCAATATACTGTGCAGTGATAATAATAGAGTTGGCCAAGCAGCATTGTTTTGTGTACCCATGAATTGCAAGATGTGGCTTGCCCTCACTTACTATGACCTCTGTAAGTTATGCTGGAATCAGAGCAGGAGAATTTATGCAGGCCTGAACTGAATGAAGTATTTGCAAGAAACACACTTTCCATTTGAGTTAATGCATGAAATCAACAAAGCTCTAAAATTACCTCTGATCATGTGTGAGATCCCTGTCTGTTTCCAGTGCTGGACTCCATTATTTTTGTCACTGATAAGGAGTGAATATGTCAATTAATTACCATCTTTCAATTAATTGTAATTGTGACTTACGTTCACCTAAAGAAATTATGCAATATAAACAGCAGTACATCAGAACTAGATCTGTTACTTGCTTAGTGGTTTGCTGACTATGTGTTTGCTACCAAACAGATGTCCCACTTTTCTTCAGGTAATGGACATAAATACCTAATAGGTAATTCAAGACTGACATCTCTGCTGCAGGATCTCATTGACTAACACTCAGCTTTGTTCTTATCTTGTCAAATTAGCTCAGTGTGATATTGATGGTTTTGTTAACTAATAGTCTCAATAGGGATTGAAAGAACACCCATATTTTCAGTTGGCCACATACATTCAGTGTGATGGCAACTAACCGAGGATAACTTTTAAAAAGCTTCCTATTGCAGCATGAACTCACCAACACAGCACCTCCCTTGTGGCCAGACAGAGCATTACAGGAACAGTTCCTCTCTAGCACCTCCTTGTGTCCTAGATCCACATTGGTCTGCCAACTCATGGCCTAACTTTTCAGCTAGATCAGCTCTCAGTCCAAACCTCTTCCAGGATTAGCAGAAGACAAATTAAATCTCAACTCAAAATAGCCACTTGTGTGTTATTATCCATAATATAAACTCTAGTTCTTCATAGAAACCCAGGGCCAATGTTACCAAGGCCAAGAACCTGACTAGGCCAGGTAACTTGGTTTAGGCTGTGCTGTCTCACACGCCACTCCTACACTGTCTCCCCCCCACGTAGGACACAAAATGGACACAGTGTGTTCTGGTTGCTCCTGTGGATGCTACAGCACTCAAAGCATGGAGCCAGAGCTGCTGCAAAGCAGTGCCAGGCTCACTGTGCCTCATTGTGTGTTTCGTCCATACTGCCCAAATGCTGGTCCAGCAGGACGAGGACCAGCCTGGACCACAAGTTCTCATCACCCAGGTCCTGGGTCTCTTGCCGCTGCGCATGTCCCTCAATCCTGCGGAACGCAGCGTCTGGCAGGAGGGAAACCGCATGCTGCATGTCCCGAGTGGGCTTCCGTTGGGCACTGAGCCAGGCTTGGGAAAGGCAGAAAAACTTCCTTAATTAGAAAATACTGGACATTTAAATGTCCGGTATTTTCTCAAATTGTTTACCGGACACAAAGCAACCCTACCTGCCTCAGGTAGCTCGGGAGGCTTCAGCTGTCTGAGAGGTCCCACTGCCATGTGTTCTGGGACCCAAGCAGCCCGATGAGGAGTTAGGAGGGACAGCCATGGGGGGCTGTGGAGGTGACTGGTGGCCTGCTCTAGGCACGAGGCCATGCACTCCATCACCAAGGTGAGGGAGGAGCACATGGCCACGTGCTGGCATGCCAGTTGGTCTCAGGTGGCCTTCGCTGCTCCCAGTCAGCAGCTCACTCCTGGCACTCCTCTTTGAACCCCCAGATGAGGAACTGCAGGCAAGTCATCTGCTCCCTCATTAGGTCTTCCCGGGTTCTTTTCCTTCCGCGGATCCCATGGAGTCAGGTAAATGGCACAGGAGGTGGGGAACGCACCAAGCTTGCAGCTGGCCCAGCTATGAAGAAAAGTTACAAGGGCAGTTATCACAGGAGACACTGTGTATGAAGCCTAGCCGTAATCTCTGAGCCGACACTGAAGGTCTCGGTTCAGATGATAGTGATGTGCTTCGAGCAAGGCCATATGTTGCCTAGACAGTGGGCACTTTCCTGCAGGGGCACAGACATCCCAGGGAAGCATCACTACACTCATGGCCTGGGGACAAGCAGGCATGGGAAGATGCCGGCCAGGCCAGGAACCTGCTGGTGGGAGGTGGATTGGGGCCACCTGGTTCCTTCCATGTCCCACACATGCCTGGTCCAGCAGAGAGGGAACTTGTATCCCTGTCCACAGGAGGCGGGGAGGGGGGAGTGTTGGGGAAGGTGTGTGTGAGTGGCAGAAGCTGCTTTCTGGAGAGAGTGCTAATGAGTTTCCCTCCTCTTCCTCCCACTGGTAGGTTCCCATGAAGGGGATCAGACTCCTGTGCATTGCCGTGCTTGACCAGGAGCAGATGCTGACTGAGTGTGGGCAGGACCCTGTGCTATGTGCAGCACTGTTGTGTGGTTCCATGATCCCAGACTCCTTAGTGGTGGCTTGTTGAGGGAAGGTTGCCCACCACAGAGGCTGGAGTAAGGCAGGCCTCTCCCGGAACCTTGTGAGAAAGACCAAGGGGTTCCTATGTGACAGCATCATGGGGCTGAGTGCTCCAGACTGGTGCTCCATGTGCGTCCACATGCACAGGCTGTTGTGCAACCCCCAGGACAAGTAGGCTGAGCAAGGAGCATGCAGCCTCTTGCAGTGTGTATATTGGGAAAGTTATGGAACTTGCCTGAAGTGCCTTCCCCAGGATCATCTGAGGCCTGCGAGACAATCGGGGAGTGGGGACTGGCTCCCGGGTGAGGTGCAGCTCCTGGCTGGTGGGCATGGTGTCCTGGCTGGCCTCCTCCTCTGCAACCCTACCCTTATTGATGCTGACACCGGGCATGTCCTGGCTAGACTCGATGACAACAGGGGGGAGGAAGGTGACTGGCCTCCCTCCCAGGATGGCATCGAGCTGTTTGTAGTAGTGGCACATGTGTGGTGCTGCCCTGCAGCATCCGCTCTGCTCCCTAGCCTTGTTGTAAGCCTGTTGGAGCTCTTTAATCTTCATTCGGACCTGGTCGAGCATCCAGGTATGGCCTCTGTCAGCTGGTGGCAGAGGAGTAACAGTAGTTCAGACTAGGCTTCCTAGTCCGAACTACCTAGTCCGTGCCGCGTGTAGCCGCGCGGCACGGGGTTCGAACGAGCCGGGATTTAAAAATGGCGGCGCCCAGTTTATGCAAATGAAGCCCGGGAAATTCAAATCCCGGGCTTCATTTGCAAGTGCGGCATGCCTACATTACCCTCCTAGTTCGAATTAGGAGGGTAGTGTAGACATACCCTTTGTCTTTTAGCTATTCATTCCCAGACATTCTGGTTTTTGTTTGTATTTGTTTTTAGAGGTGTAAAGATTGTTAGAGCAAATGTAATATTGCTTTTGGATATTAGATGGAGCACACTTTCAAACGTCACTCTCTTTTAACCAGGTCTGTAAGTCTGTTTTTATTGTTAAAACAAATCTAGAAGGGTATGTCTACACTAGCCCCCTAGTTCGAACTAGGGAGGCTAATGTAGGCATTCGAAGTTGCAAATGAAGCCCGGGATTGAAATATCCCGGGTTTTATTTGCATCTTCCCGTCCGGGCGCCATTTTTAAATCCCCTTAGTCCAAACTGACTGCCCACAACTACATGTGGCAGTCAAACGTTAACTTGAACTAAGTCCTTAGTTCGAGTCAACTGTTCCACCTCGTGTAACAGGGCAGGAGAGGGGCCACTTCTGGGCCTTGCCAGGCCCCACGCTCTCCCCTAGCTGCCGGGGGAAGAGGGTGGAGGGAAGTCTCAGTGCACCAGCGAGCACTGGGGAAAGGGGATGGGGGAGGGTAGAGTCAGGCGGGATGTAGAGTGATGTGATGATGTCACTCTGTTGTCCCGCAGGAAAAGTTTTTTTATATAGAGAGAGAAAAAGAAAAGAAGGAATATTGAATCTCTTGCGTTGCTTGGACTATCAGATGCTGCATAGTCTGATGTATCTTGTATGCAACATACCAGCAAACATTTTACCAGTAGCATATCATCAAACATTTTTTTCTGAACGAGGAGAGAATCCTGGACTTCATGGTTCATAAAAGGGGTTGCCTAAGATCCCTTTTTTGTCTGATGGCAGGATCTGTTTAAATATTGCCTCACACCAACATACTATATTCATAAGGCTTGTAAAAAGCAGGGTTGGGTTGATGGGACAGCCTTTTTAGTTGATGTCAACATGTTCTATTGGTGTTTTACTCCTACATTTTTCTTGGCAATATGCCAACCATTGTTTAAAAAATTGATGTTGGCATTTTTTAGAAGCTAGGATATATAAGAAAAGTTCATATGTACTTACTGTGCTCATAAGCTTTGTTCCATCTTATGGTTATTTCCCAAAACTCATAGATTGATCAGTTAATGGACAATGTCCAGTATGTAGGAAACAAAACAGGGGTCAACTTCCTTACATTCAGTTTTTCCTTAATCCTTCCATGGGTATTGCCACATACATATTTATTTTGCATTGTCAAAGAACCTTGTTGAACTTCTAAAAATCCAGTATTATTAATTCTCTAGTAGGCAGGAATCAATGTTCCCTCTAATCTTTTCCATCCATGTGCAGAATAATTTTTTATGTGCACCGAGACGCAAATAGAAACACAAAATCTAGGTGTGGGCATTCTAATAATCAGCTGATCAGCATTTGAATTTCCCCTGAGTGGTCACATAAGTGCACAGCTAATAGGGAACACTGGCAAGAAGAATTAGAAGGAGTTTTCCTATTCACCTAGCTAATTTGGTTTTATTGGACTGAGAAATTCATATTGTGGTTTAGTTTCACAATACCATATCAACGGTTGTTAAAAAAAAAAAAGTCTTCCTGGTTGCCACTGCATTGTGTAATGTACCTGGGATTCACTGCTGGGATGAACTAGTAATGTATAAATTCAACATTTTCATTTTAGATCTAAAGAAAAATTGCCTAAAATATATCTTTCCTGGCCAGCAAATTAATTTCTCTTAATCCAATATGTAGAGATAAGGCCCCTGCCTTTCCTTGTTCAATAGGTAAAGGTTCAGTATGGAGGTTTTTTTATCACTTAATGAACATCATGTTTAGCAAAGCTGTTAAATGATAGCTCAAGTCAAACATCTTGATTAATAAATCAATGTTCATGAATAAATTATGTATATGAGTGATGAAATGGTAGTTTAGTTTTTATGTTATCTCCATGTAGATCAATAAATGAGCCAGTTAGTATCCATTGTAATTATGGTTACTGTGAAGTGGACACTCAGGATGAGATCCACAAAAGGACTGAGGCATTGTAACACTCAATACCACAGCACCTAAGTTTTAGGCACCTAGAAATTCATAGGAACAACACTGAGATCCACAAAGGATCTATGTGGTACCCTATGCTATGAATGGGAAGAAACAGGTATCTAAGAATCCAATCCACAAAAACCTTTATGGTTGGATGTTCCCTGCCCAAGTTAGCAAATGAGAGGTGTAGGCAGCAGGTAACGCAGGCAAGGGAAGGCATTGCATTCCCAAAACTGCCTATGCTCCCCAGCTGCTAAGGAGGGCTGGGGCTGTGGTGTGACAGCCTGGCTTTCCGACTGCCCAGGAGGCTGGGGCCATGGTGAGGTAGCCCTGGCCCTCCAGCTAACCAGGAAGGCTTCAGGGCTTGGCTCCATGGGAGAGGTTGCTGAAGGGATGAAGATGGGACTTACCTTCCCCAGCCGGGCCTTCAGACACCGCCCATGGTGGGAGGTACTGACAACAAGGATGCATGCTAAGCTAAACCCCTCTCTTGGAGATAGATTCCTAAATCTAGGTTCCAGTGAGTCCCTTATCTGTGCTTAATGATTCACAAATGGGAACCCACCACTAGGAGTTAGGTGGCTTATTTGCCTAAGCCTCTGCTTAAGAATGACTTAGGTGCCTGCCTTGTTGCAGACAAAATGAGGAAAGGAGGAAAGCCCAGTTTATAACTTTTACCTCTGTAGTTAGTACACTACCCTGTGATGTGGAGGACCCAGGTTCTTATTAAAATAGCCTGGCAATTATAATGTGTGAATTATTTTAGGGAAATTCTATGGTTGGTGTTACATAGGAGGTCAGACTAGATTATCATATTTGTGCTTTCTGGATTTGAAATCTGTGAATTGCTCTCCCGGTCTATGTCTACACTTGAGGCTTCTTGAGCAAGAAATATGCAAATGAGTCTAAGTGTGGAATATCGCCAAGCCTCATTTGCATGCCAAATGAGCCGCCATTTTTGCAAAAGAAGCTCTTGCGCCAGGAGGAGCTGTCTACTCTGTCCCTTCTGGCGCAAGAAAAACCCTCTTGTGCAATGCCATTATTCCTGAAAATAATCGGCATAGCAGCATTGCACAAGAGGGTTTTTCTTGCGCAAGAAGGGGCAGTGTAGACAGCTCCTTCTGGCGCAAGAGCTTCTTTTGCAAAAATGGTGGCTCATTAGATATGCAAATGAAGCTCAGCAATATTCCATGCTTAGCCTTATTTGCATATTTCTCGCGCAAGAAGCCACGAGTGTAGACATAGCCCCAGTGATGAGGCTATTATTAACTGGATAAAGGCAAACAAAATGTCAGAGGTTGGGTTTGTTGCTTTGGATTGACTGAGGACAAAATGTGACCTGGTGCTCTGTGTGTGTGTGTTAAGTGAGCTCTTTGCTTCATGAATGGATGAAAATTCATATTCTTTTTAAAAAACAGGGTTTTGGAACATTAGCACACTTGTAGAGGGGAAAGGACGTGGTGCTGTTTTGTGAAAAGGCTTGTGTGCTCTTGAGACTTGGGTAAATCTGTAAAGATCCATTATAGTCAGTAGGCATAACCAGGCTGGTCTCAATTTCAATGGCTCAGCTGGCCAGTGACTTCAGGAGTTGCAAAAACTGGGACAAAATACTGAGTTTTATAAAACCACCAAGCACTCAAGGATAGACGTTCCTGGACTTCAGGGATTCATGGCCTCCTTAAGCACATGGTAAGTCCCTCTTTCTCTATATAAAAACTGTATTACTCAACTGTATGAAATAGGGCTTATTATACAGCTTCCCCATCACATTACACATGTAATAGTATAAGGAGGAAGATAATTTGTGAAAGAACCTCTCAGAGAAACATCTAGAAGTCTGGCTATTTATGAGGAGAATTATCCAACCCTATGGAAGTCCGGCTCCAAATTCCCTGGCTTTCTATCTTCACATGATCACTTTTTTTCCCCACAGGCCCTGCAGCAAATCCTCTCCCTGACAACTCCCCATTCCTCCACCAGCCGTTATTCTCTCATTTCAGCTGACCATCTAAGCCCATTTTTTGTCTTTGATAGACTGTAAATGTCTATCTTCTTTTGGCATGATTTAGGGTCATTCCTCCTTCTGTGTGATAGAAGTCAAAATAGGTCATAGCTCCTATCACCCTCATGTGTATAAGGGGTAGTCTTAACTAATGCACAATCTTCAAGAAATACTTTGTGATAAAGTGGTTTATCACTAGGAAGAGGGAGACCGGAGAGCCTGGTTGGTGTAAATGTAAATGGGTAATTGGTGTTAATTTCCTTTAGTGTGATGGGGCATTCCATATGCTTTATGAAAATATGCTTATGATATGAATATGTCATAACTCAGATATGCTTTACGCAAGGTGGCTCATGTAATACATCATTGGAAAGGTTATGATTTACTGAATCTGATCATCCTATTTGTATGCATGCATCATTGTAGATGAAATTAGACATATTCACTTCTTTGAGTCACTCATTTTGCCGGCACTTCAGGGACTACAATGGAAAAACCGGGCAGTGCTGATGACCCATCAGCAAGATACGATGAACTGGAAAAGAGCTTAACCTTTCTGCACATGTGTCTGTCAGTCTGTGAAAAATGGCTACAGGGGACCTACAGTGACATGTGACCATGTCACCTGGTACTGGAACCCATCTTGAATTCTATACTTTTCCATGAGAAGCTGGGGAGGGAATATCAAACAGTGAAACAAATAACTCATGCCTTATGCAAATCCTATTTAAGGGTGGGAAATGGGGTAATTCTGGTCATCAATTCTTCCTGGCTACTGCATCCAAGATGGCTGCTGGAAACAAGACTGAACTGGAGGAACTAGGCCCAGGCTGGAAGGGTGTCTGGCCTGTGAAGATTATTAGAACCACATACAGGGTGAGATTTTATGTGAAACTAGTTTATTTAGTTTATCTAACTAATAGTATTTTCTGTCTGCTACCTCGCTGACCACTTGAAATACACGTTTTTAGTTAATAATATAAACAGTTCATGTAATTTCTAATGAGGGAGAGGGGGCCTGTGCATACCTTCCATCACAACAAGGAAGGAAGCAAATTTCATATAACCTTCCTAAGAGAGGGAGGACATCTGAGTGCTGAAGCAAATCCCTTAAGCTGAGTCTTCCCAGAGCTTTTCTCAGTGTCTGTATCTGCAGCTGGAGGTGGTCTTACCTGTGGGTTTTGCTGGTGGAGGTTGGTGGGCCTGACCCATCAAGGCCAGATAAAAGGAGGCCTAAGTTGGCAGAGAAGAGGGGCTTGGTAGTGTCTGAGCATCTCAAACAAAATGTTTAGGGTCATACATCTGTGTGTGTGTGAGAACAAGTTGAAACAAGTCATAGTTCCTACTCCCTCATAAGGGGTAGTTTTAGTTAATGCCCAATCTTCAAAGGATGCTTTGTGACAAAGTGGTCTGTCACTAGGAAGGAGAAGACCCAGGGGACTGGTTAGGTACAAAGGTAAATGGGTAATTGGTATTAATTTCCTTTACTTATAAGGGAAATATGAAAGTAGAAACTAGCTGCAACCTATAATCTGCAGGGTTTGATTATCCTTTCCTCCAACGGATAGAATTAGCCTGTGAGTACCCTAAACAGTAGTCTCCTGAAGCCAGCAGCTGGGAGATTCCATTTTGAATCAAGTAGAGGGTGTTATGTGGTCAGAGGGCCTGCTAAGGGATGGGATAAGGAATCATAGGGTGCATCTATACAGCACCCTTAGCTCGAAATAAGCTACGCAATTTGCACTACACAAATTGTGTAGCTTATTTCGAGTGTATTTCAAAATAGCTTATTTCGTAATTTGGTGCTGTCTACACAGTGCCAAATTTCAAAGTAACTCGCTATTCCAAAATGCCCCTTAACCCTTGTGAAACGATGGTTACTGGGATGTTGGAATTATCTGCCTGTTATTTCTAAATCTAATTTGAAATAATGGGCTGCTTCAAAAGACACAAAATAGCTATTTCAGGATACTTCTGGTACCCTGAAATAGCTCCACAGTGTAGATAAACTCTAGGCACTACATTTTCTTTTCCCCAGCAGTGTTCCACACCTGCTCTGCCCCAAGGCCCCACCATACTCTGCCCCTCCCCCAAGGGCCTTCCCCAAGGCCTTGACCCAACTCTGCCCTTCCTTCAAGACCCGCCCCGCTTATTCCACCTCTTCAACCCCTCCCCTGAGGCCCTGCCCACCACCCGCTGCTCTCTGCCCTCCCTCAAGCGCTTCCCTCAGTCATACAAACAGATGATAGGCAGCTGCAGCCCTACAGCTCTGGATGGTGGGTGCTTCATCCATGGAGTTGGCACCTAAGTAAGCCACACTAAAGCCTGCTCCAGGCTTGAAAGATTCAGTTAGCTTAGGGGGCTTGCTTCAGCTTTGGAACTCAGGCTGCTTTAGGCAAAGGCCTGTTTCAGTCTTTCAAGATTTAATTTATCCTGGAAATCTAGTAGAGCTTATACCTGCTTGAAAAAATTATGTTTAGCTTAGACAAAGGCTTTTTCTAACCTCTGGGGTTTAAACTTTATTTTATCTCAGAACTATGTTGTAGTGAAATTGCTTATGGGAATTTTTGTAACTTATTTCAACTCCTACAGGGCCTATTTTTAAAAGTTTATGTTTTCTCAATATATTATCTGCTCCTGACTTATTTTTCTGTCTTTTCCCTTCATGGTCAACTGCTAGGTGACAAACTTCAGCCTGATGTTGAAATCCAACATAGCCCATCTCAAAAGGTGACAATGTCCCGTAAAACCTTCACTGGTAGTTTTGCCAACATTCAGCTCAGGAGAATGTTTTGTTACCCATCTTTGAAGAAAATTGTACTGATATGTACAAAATCTCCTGAAGGGAAGTATTAGCTTGAGGAATCTCTGCAAAGGCCAAATTTTGGGTGCTTTTAATATTGCTAGAAATGTAGCTGTGTTAGTCTGTTGCAGCTGAAACAAAAAACAGGACTGTATAGCACTTTAAAGACTAACAAGATGGTTTAATAGGTGATGAGCTTTCGTGGGCCAGATCCACTTCCTCAGATCAAATAGTGGAAGAAAATTGTTACAACCATATATACCAAAGGATACAATTAAAAAAAGTGAACACATATGAAAAGGACAAATCAAATTTCAGAACAGAAGGGGGATAGAGGGGAGGGGAAGGGGGAGAGGTAAATGTCTGTAAGCTAATGATATTAGAAGTGATAATTGGGGAAGCTATCTTTGTAATGGATAAGATAATTAGCGTCTTTATTCAAATTTGCGTGTAAAGTGTTGAATTTAAGCATGAATGACAGTTCAGAGGATTCTCTTTGAAGTGAAGTCTTAAAAGGTCTTTGAAGCAGGATGCAGGTAATCAAATCGTTGAGACAATGTCCTTTCTGGTTGAAATGGCAAGAAACTGTTTTTTCATTGTGATCCTGTCGGATATCTGTTTTGTGGGCATTGATCCTTTGGCGAAGTGTCTGAGACGTTTCCAATGTACATAGCGGATGGACACTTTCGGCACATGATTGCAGAAATATAATTTATTTAAATCCTCTGAACTGTCATTCATGCTTAAATTGGACACTTTACACGCAAATTTGAATAAAGACGCTAATTATCTTACCCATTACAAAGATAGCTTCCCCAATTATCACCTCTAATATCATTAGCTCACAGACATTTACCTCCCCCTTCCCCCCCCCCCAATCCCCCTTCTGTTCTGAAATTTGATTGGTCCTTTTCATATGTGTTCACTTTCTTTTAATTGTATCCATTGGTATATATGGTTGTGACAATTTTCTTCCACTATTTGATCTGAGGAAGTAGGTCTGGCCCACGAAAGCTCATCACCTATTAAACTACCTTGTTAGTCTTTAAAGTGCTACGCAGTCCTGTTTTCTGTTTAATATTGCTGTGGAGGGAGGGAGGGTTGTTGTTATTTTTCAACACCACTCTGATTAAGTGCTGGTTGTAATAAAAGATAGTAAAATTATACAAAAGAGTTTAATATAAAAGTAGCAAATAGAGAGCATTTCTTTCACATTCAACACTCCTGTTGACTTCACTGGAAGTTGTGAGTGCTTGAGGAGTGCAAGATGCTGTACGTAGCCAGTAACACATTTTCTTCAAGTAATTCCCGTCTCCAGAGAACTTTCTCTGAAATATACATGTAGATTGTTATTAGAAAACATGTAACATTATTTATGTTATTATCTAGATGGGTCTCAGAACTTTTTTATACATTTTTTTTTTCAGTAATGATTGTCACTTTCATAGCACTTCTAGATCTCAATTTAAAAATCCATTGAAGTCAATGGAAAGACTCCTGCTGATTTTAATCAGCATTAGATCAGGCCCCTGGTGTAGAAGGAATAAGACTAGAAATACAGAAATCTGAGGATTTGACTGGAGGGAGTGACAGATGTGTAACTTGACTCTCAGATCTGTTGGGGTAGTGGTATCCAAAAATAAAATAAAAAATCAGCCATGTCAAATTTATCAGCCACTTAGATATTTTTCAGTATGCTCAACAGGAAATAGTTTAGCAGCAGATCAATTTCAAGTTAATCATATAATTTATAATTGTGTATTAAGATTTTAAACCCTAGATTGTTACCTTTGCAGCAATAGATTTCCATCAGTAAGTTATGCCTAGTGTGCAAAGTACTATAGTATTATGGCAGAGTCAAATGGAAGATCAATAGCAAAAGGTTAATATTTCTGTTTTCAGTGGCTGCTCAAAGCACTGCCTCATGTCATTACATCAAAATTTGGTTCTTGTATCCATATGGCAAATTTTGCCTTGGATATTATGCTCTCCCTGTGGAGCTGATCCAAAGCCCACTGAAATCAATAGAGAGTCTCCCATTGACTTCAGTGGCTTTGGAGCTGGGCTTAAATGCGTCGATTCATTCCATTGACATCAGGCAGTCTATTAGAGGCAAGATGTGCTGTGTGCTTCCGAAAGCAGCATTTTGCCCTTGGGGTCCAGGAGACTCGTGTTGCAGTCTGACTAATATTTTCAGGACAAGATTAGAATGTTTTTCTCCCCTGCATTTCTCTTTATTCATTAGTTTAGGATGTTTGCTAGACTTCTCTGAAGCATACTTTCAACTTTAACTCTTGACTAACAAAACATTTTGCTTGTGACTATATGTACAAGCAAGAAAATGGGTGGTTAGAGGGAAGTTTTGAATTAAAAAAAATCAAAGATCTCTCTTTCTGCAGCTCTAGCACTACACAGTACATGCCATGAGTTGAGAAGCATGATCTACAGTTTAACAATAGGAGTCGTAATAGAGAGGAATTGTTCATTTTTCATATCAATGTTTTAATGCAATGAACTGGGAAGGCTGTCAGCTGTGCAGATTGGCTTAAGGACAGGACTAGAAACTCATTCATTCAAATCCCAGCTCTGCAATGACTTGCAGTGAGGCCCTGAGTAAGTCATGTGGCCTTTCTTGACCTCACTTTTCCCATCTGTCAAAAGGGAATAATAAAACTAGCTCCTCATGGATGCTGCAAGGTTTAATGTATTAGTTACTGGGCTAGATTTACTTGGTTACTGCTATTCAACCCCATTGTAGTTGCCTGCTTGTTAATGAGAATATTCACTTGGGCCACTGAGTGTAAGCTGTTTTGGAGATGTAAAGGGCTGTGTAAATGCCAGTATTAACTGATTACATTACGATGGCTGACACACCTTTGCAAAACCAGTACTGAGTGTGTCTTGACAAACGGTGTTAGGAATGTATCCCTAAAGATACTGAGTCAAATTCTCTCCCTTGAATCAGCTCTTTTCAGAAGCAGAAAGGAACTGGAATCTGGCCATTGCTGGCCAGCTGAGAATTACTTCAACAGCAGGGAGCTCTCAGCTGACAGCATTCTGGCAATTCAGAGCTGGAGGATGGTTCCTCCGGGGCTGTTGCCAGATGGCTTACATTACAGCAGTGGTTTTCAACCTTTTTTCATTTGCAGACCCCTAAAACATTTCAAAGGGAGGTGCAGGCTGCTTTGGAAATCTTACCCACAGCTGTAGAAATATAGACCATTAGACATAAAAAACCACTGTTGTATGGTGATTACAACTTTTTGTGGACTCCCTAGACATAGTCTGCAGACTCCTCAGCGGTCCAGAGACCACAGGTTTAAAACCACTGAATTATAGTATTCCCCAGGCAGTTCTAACCTATGCCAGAGCTGGAATTGATGCTAAAGCCCTGCAGGGCAAAATATAGTTCTCCATTTCTACTTAGCTGAGCATGTCAGGGAAAAAGAGAATCTGATTCCTCATATTTACTATTTCTATGGCTTCAGGCTATGCTGATATAAAGACTTTGTTGGTAGTTCACTTAACATATTTAGGGAATAGTTCAATCTTTTCTGTAATACTATAACTAAGTGAACTGTAAATGTGTAGTGTTTTGTGTGCACATATTTCTTTTGGCATAGATAAAACAATCATTTCTCTCCCCAGCTACTGTTTAAATCACCTGTTAAAATAATTGTGGTTGCATTTACCAACCTCCCACCTAAGCTTAGGGGATAGCAGCTGAAGAGGTACACTGGAATAGCTTCTCACCAATGTGCTAATAGTCACAATTTTGACAACATTTGTTAGGAAATGCATGGTGCTTTGTCTGTAGAGAATGTTTAATGAATCCAGTGCTGAGCCCTGGCACTGTTAGGTGTGGCAGTTCATAGTCCCTCGAGCCTCTGGGCTTGCTTCATCAATTATAAATGTAAAAAAGATTACTGGCACCTAATAGCTTAAGCCCCAGCACCTCTTTCATTACAAACTAAGCACTAACCATATCTCTCCCTAGCTTCACTTCAGAAAGGGTATTAAAGATACAGGATTGTTCGGCATCAGTAGTTACACATATTATAACAGATTATTTTGAATGAACTCACATAGGAAAATAATACAAGACAGAAACACCCTATCACAGGTAGGTGAACACTTTTCACAGAGAACTCTCTCTGTCTGATCGATTAGTCCTCATTCTCTGCACAAAACTTTCTAAAGCTGAGCCTGGGAGCTTAAATTCATTATTTTGCTAGACACTAAAAATGAGGCACTGAAGACAGAAACTGAATGTATGGATTATTAAAAGGGTGGGATCCCTGTAGATCATGAGCCAGATCAAACCCTGGCTTCCCTTGATCTGGCCTGCAATGAGGATCATGGCTTCTCTTTCCTCCCCTCCCCATCGCCCTCCAACAGCAGACTTGGAGGGTTTGTGCAATTTTGCTACAATCTATTAAACAGTGAATACGTTTAACTCAGATGTTACTGCATTTCAATGGTGGGGTGTGCTGCTGTGTGTAGCTCGTACATCAGTTTATGAAATGCTTTCAAATACTCAGGAAAAATAAGTTCCGTGTAAATGTAAGATCATTTCACAAACATCATATCACCTGCTTACATTTCTTTGAAGACTGGAGACATGTTGCCATATCGTTATCCTACACCAAGTGGAGTTCATTTTTAATTTTAGCTCACTGAAGATGAAGAACTTCACAATGTGTCATCTCCACTGTTCAAACATAGACATATACATCTTAGGGAAAATTAATACTCTAGAGTAATGGACTTACAGAGTGCCTGAAAAAAAAATGTGTGCACATAACTCTGCATCCAGCAAAAAAGCCAAACAAGGGGAAATATCAGAGAAATGTATTTTATTTATATATATATAGCTAACATGAAGCCAATAGGAATTAGCTTTGTATATCACTCATGCATCCACATATAAATTGACACTCTCAGGGTGGTGTTTATGAATAGAGAAAGTATAATATTTACCAGTTTACTTTCCCTTTCTCCCCAAATCAATATTTGGAAAAGCAATTTATAGGGAAATTGGGAACCAGAAAAATGAAATAGTCATGAATTCTCTCCATAAAGAGATTCACATCATCATGCTGCTTGCTGTGAGAACTACAGAAATTGTGAAGCTGCCATCCTAGGACTTGCAGGTTGTATTCTTCTGCTTGCCTGTGGTAAATAAACCTCATATTTAATTTTTCATTTTCAATTATTTAATGTGATACCCTGGGCTAATGGCAAAGGTTTTGGTTGGCTTTCAACTTACCACCATCTCTGATAGTACAGAATTGGAATCTGGCTTCCAGAGACACAAGGTCCTATTGTCACAGTCTGTGAGAGATATTTAGGCTCCTTTCTGTGAGATATCCTTTGGGTTTAGGGATGTAAAATCTTGTTTAATAGGTTACCTGGTTAAACGTCATGTCTGCTGCAGGCCCTGTGGGACTGGAGAAACACCCAGTCCGCGACAGCCCCCACTGGTTAACCGGAACCAATAAGCATCATCTGTTAAAGGTGATGCTTACCGGTTAACCAGTTAACCCAAATAGGGATGTGAATAGTTATCTCCTTTCGTCTACCGTGTACTTTGCCAACACACACACAGCCCATGACATGGAGTCCCTCTCTCGGGAGGCTTGATTCTATTCCACTGAAATAAATGGGTATGTCTACACTGCATCCCTCTTTCGAGAGAGGAATGCAAATGCTACTGAGTGAAATTGCAAACGAAGCGCAGATTTGAATTTCCCGCGCTTCATTTGCACAAACTTGTCCGGGCGCTATTTCGAAATACCCTATTTTGAAAAAAGAAACGCTGTTTAGATGCGGTTATTTCAAAAGAAAACCCTTCTTTCGAAATTACCCTTAAACTTCATTTTATAAGGAGTAAGGATAATTTTGAAAGAAGGGGTTTCTTTCGAAATAACCGCGTCTAGACAGCGTTTCTTTTTTCGAAATAGGGTATTTCAATATAGCGCCTGGATGCGATTATGCAAATGAAGCACGGGAAATTCAAATCCGAGCTTCATTTGCAATTTCACTCAGCTGCATTTGCATTCTTCCCTCGAAAGAGGGATGCAGTGTAGACATACCCAATGACTCCACATAGGAGCTGAATGTGGTATCACCTGGAGTCTGCCAGGCCTCTTCTTTTTGTCAGCCAGAGGGATTCAATACAGAACAATTCCTGAAGAACACTGCTTGTTCAGTCTTTTACCCCTGTGCAGCATGGGGCTGGGATCAGGAGGCAAATCAAGGTCCAATCTGGTAGCGTATCACTGTGTGCGGCACTTGTTCACCAACCCAACCTTTGCTGTGATTACATCTAAAGAATTAGTGGGGCCTTCCCCTAAAAGATTTGGATCCACATATTGTGATCATTAAGGGTTTTGTTAGATGCGTTAACAAGAATTTCCCAGAATGATTTGTCATGCCTAGGAAACTTCTTACAGCAGAAACATACTGAGTTCAGATAAGGTGAATAATACCTTCAGTTTGTCTGAATCTAGCTGAATTCCTTGTTTGTTAATTATGTTTCCTACACATTTTATCTGCTACATTCCAAATTCACATTTCTCATTCAGAGTGAGACTAGCTTGTTGGAAGTGTCTCAAAACTGCATGTAGTCGCTCATCATGTTCATTTTTATCTCCACCATATCACCTGCGTGTGCACACAAAAAAAGCGCCAGACAATCCTGACACAATGTGAGAGGGAATGTTGTACAAACCATGTCGGTCCCAGGATATTAGAGGGACAAAGTGAAAGTGAAAGAGACAAGCTTTCAAGCTACACAGGGCTCTTCTTCAGGTCTGGTTCCACCTTGTCTTTAGCAGTAATACTCTGAGTATTTTTCCCAGGCTTGAATCAGAGCCCTGTGTAGCTCAAAAGCTTGTCTGTTTCACCAACAGAAGCTGAGCCAATACAAGGTATTACCTCACCCATCTTGTTCCTACAATGTGAAAGATTCTCTTCTTGAAATGTTCTGTGGCTGAAGATATGCCAAGTGATGATTGAAACAGCACCTCCCAAACTGAGGGGTGAATGTAGTTCATGGTGTAGATTCTTTAAGTGTTATCTAACTTTGAGAAGACTTTGGCTTCTGATAATTGAACTAATTTATGGTCATCTGTGGGAAGCATGTGGCTTTCTCTGAACTTGTAAAAGTTGTGTAAAGCCCACACAAATCCAAATTTTGCCATCAGACTTTGGTACTACAACCATCCCCACACACCAGTCAGTGAGTTCTTCTACCTGGAAAATAATCCCATATTTTCCATTCTTTTTCGATCTTCTTTGCCTTTTCCTAGAAAGCACATAGGGATGCAGCATGAGATTGTGGGAGCAAAGGGAGTCGCTGGTGGCACCAGTTTTATTTTGTACTCCTGACAGCTTTCCTAGCCCTGTGAAGATGTGTGGCTACATCTCTTGAATAGTTTTGCTTTGGCCACTAATGCAGTCCAGTTGCTTTCAGTGTAGTCCTTGTATTGCTGGCAACCCTAGTGGAGCTGTCAGTCCTTGTATTGCATATACCAGGGGTTCTCAAACTTCATTGCACTGCAGCTCGCTCTGACAACAAAAATTACTACACAATCCCAGGAGAGGGGGCTGAAGCCTGAGGCCGCCCAAGCCACAATGTCCTGGTGGTGGGTGAGTGGAGGAGGGGGGGGGGAGTCAAAGTTACATCACTCTTGGCAGTGGGCCCAAAGCTGAAGCTCAAGGGCATAAGCCCCAAGCAAGGGGTCTGCAACCTGAGCCCTGCTGCCCAGGGATGACACCCTCAGGCTTTGCCTTCAGCCCTGGGTGATGGGGCTTGGGCATCAACTCTGGGCCCTAGACATTCTAAGCCAGACCTGGCAACCCCATTCAAAAGAGTTACAACCCATTTTGGGGTCCTGACCCATAGTTTGAGAACCGCTAAAATATATTATTTGTTGCAGAGCTTCTGATCCTTTCTCCAGTTTCCCAAGGAACTGGCCACAAACATCTAATACATTGTTACACACCCCTTGTAAAACTTTATTTGGTCTTTGCAAATCTCCTTCCGGGGACCGATAATAATGATTGTCAAGAATTGCAGTGACTGCTGTCCCACTGTCAAGTCAAAATTTGATGTTTCAACCATTGCAATTCATGCTTGAGTATCAAGGTGGTGTGTATTCTAATAAGAATGTGCTTCTTAGAAGTAAGGTCTTATTGTCATCTGATAATAACACTCCCTCTGGGATTGTTTCCATTGCCCTTAGTGACCTGCATGCTTTTGCAAAATGTCTCATTTTGTGACATCTCCTACAATCTGCCTTTTTTATGCTGTTACCAGCTATGGCTTGGTGTCTTGCCACATCTTCTTGAAGCTTTTCCAAGGTTCTTTCTCGTTAAGGTTCTTTGGTTTCCTCTTTTCTAGTTGTGAATTCTTCTTACATTGTACATTTGGCCTGATGTCTCCTTTTTTCTCATTTGTGTCTTTTCTCGTTACTGAGTCAATATTACCTGGTGCACTCTCCCCTCTGCTGCTACACTGTAAGTCACGTTGCTGGTGTGTTTTTTTGTTTGTTTGTTTGTTTTTTGTGGTTTCTTGCATTCTCACTTTTGTTAAGATCTGGATCTAACTGAAGCTGAGTTGATACGCTGCCATTTCTTATAACAACAACTCTCATTTTTCTTATTAATTCTTCTCTTGCATTCCTTATTTGCAATGTTCAGCATGAAATGTAGTAATAAAACAGCATGTTAAGTATGAAATATAGTAATAAAACAGTTTCCCCTTGTACCTCCCACCTCTTATTAAATTTGGCCCTGTTATATAATATTCTGTCTGCCCATGAAATGGCCTCTTTCACTTAGAAATATTCTTTCTTTTCCTCAGGAGAGGGATAAGAAACATAAGATAACATTTGCATCACCCATGGCAAAAATCAGGGCATTTACCTGATATTCTTGGTTTTCTGTGTTAAATAAAAAGCAATCTGAAATTGTTCAAATCCATGGTTCCTGAAAGGCCAGCTTCCTGAGCTGCCAAAAATCAAATTTCTCCAACAGCCATTTGTGCTGTTATGGACCCCCTCTGCTATGCTGATACAGGGCTCTGCCTCCTTCCTGCTGCTGTTTTCATAGGTCTTCTTCCTCATTTTTCCATTTTCTACTCACTCACTGCTCTGGCAGGCTAGGGGATTTCTTTTCTTTCCGTGACTCCTTTAGAGAGAGGATTCCCTCACTCAGGAAATGCGAGGACATAGACACAAAGAGCCATGTTTTAAGCTCCAACTAGAGAATTCCCAAAGTTCCTACATTTATTAAGCTCCCCTCCGCAACACTTCCTGTTCCTCTCTGGAGCAGCAGGAACTCTATAACTGCTTCACAGAAAGCAGCGGAAGGTCTATATTTTGGGACAAGTGAGGAATGGAAACCATGACTCCAGTAAGTGCTTCCCTCTTCTTCAGGCACTTGGAGAACTACAACCACGTAAACACTATAGCCTTGTCTATACTACATCAATGAATCAAAGAAGATCTCTCAGGAGGTCGCTTGTCTCTTTCCCCAACAGAAGTTGGTCCAGTAAAGGATGTTACCTCACCCATTTTGTCTCTCTAGAGAAAAGAGTGAGTGCAATTCGAACCAGTGGGATTGCATTGGTACAGTTTGCAACAGTGCAAAGCCCTCACCCTAGCCGTCTGTTTCAGGCGCATTGCGCTAGTCTACACCCTTCACGTAGTGAATCTTCTGTGTGAAACTTCTGTGTGAATCCATGCCTTTCCTCCCCCACTTACCATTTAAGCTACAGCCCAAAGAGCTATGTATGGTTCTTTGTGGTTTTGATCTGTTCTTTTTTTTATAGTTGCTCTGTAACATCTAGCAACCAAGTATGCTTATCAAGTATATCTTTTTTGTTTTGTTAATAAAGCACCTTTTTTTAAAAGTGGTGATTTGATTCTTGTATCCTGGAAAGAAACAGGAGGTCTGTGTGTGCATGCATGACTGAGAGGTCAGCTACCAGAGGCTGTAGTCCCCCCCATTCGCCCCCCCCCCCCAGCTCTCTTGTGGTATAAGAGCTTGGTGTTACCCCTCTGAAAGAAGTCCAAGTGCTTTCTTCCTGCGTTAAAGAGGAAAGGGGTTTCTTTTGTTTCACTTGGTGGCAGCTACTCCTCAAGACCAGGGGACCTGTGATCTGGGGGAGCTTTTAAGCACAAGCCTATAGAGGCAAGGTATTTTTTTAAGGTCTCTTGCAGGCCCCCACCTTCTGCACTTGGAGTGCCAGAGTGGGGAACAGCCCTGACATACACTTATGCAATACGTTTAATGTACCTACTTGTGCCCCTACTATACATAGACTTGCCAGATGCTTTCATCAAAAATCCCGAACATGGCAGGGGAAAAAACTTGGTTGAGCAAAAAAAAAAAAAAAAAAAAACCCCAAACAAAAAAACTGGCAGAACAAATAGTTGCTGTGGGGAACAAGAATCCCCATACTCCTTGCTTCCTTCCTGCCCATGCCAGATGCAGCAGAGCAACAATGTCTCCACCAGCCTTCTGTCCAAGAAAAACAGAAGATACTGGACAATTTACATGTTTGGTATCTTCTGGGTTTTTTACTGGACAGGAGCCAGAAATAACAGCCTGTCTGGGTGAAAACCAGACACCTGGCAACCCTAACTATACAGTCTCTGCAGCTTTGCTTTATTTAAAATCTCAAATATTCTGTGACCTCTTGTTTTTGTTAAAGTAATTTTTCTCTGGACTGAAGATGCTAAGTAAATACTCAACCCAGTTACATTTCTATTTTGAAGCATAAATCCTTTCAAATCTGTTTTCCAGAGGAAAATAATATACTTGTGTCGTTCCATTTCTCTAAGACTTCTAATAGTAGGTATCAATTTATCCATATTTACTGTTACGTATTTTAAAGCACATGTTGTTAGGTGCTGCACAGGTGACACACAGAAACCAGGTCTCTGCCTTGAAGAGTTTATAATTCCAGGCCTAATCCAACAAGATGCTTATGTGAGTAATTTTGCACATCTGAGTGGTCCCATTGCATTTAGTGGGACAAGGCACCCACATATTTGTGGGATCAAGTTCTTCATTTTCTAATCTGTGTCTCAGCCTATTTTTAAGGTCACTGCTCTGAGTTCTTATGAGCCAATTGGGTTGCTTGACTTTACCTAATTTAATTTTGATGAATTTAATTTTAAGCTGTGTCTCTTCTCAGCAGCCTATTAACCTTACAGTGAACTCTTCCTGTAAAGGGAGATTGGGAAAGGAGACTGTCTAAATCTGTTAAAATATTAGTCTGCTTTTATAAGTTGTACAGCATTATATGGCCGAGAAATAGTTGGCAGGCACAGCACTTGTTCAGGGTACCTGCCCATCTACACCCAGTGGGCACTATACTGGGATACAGTCAGACTCCCATTGAAATGAATAGCAAAACGTTGGCTTTGCTTAGCACCATTGGTCCCAGTTCATCCCTGTGCCACAGCAGAATGAAAGGGAGGTGACGTGTGCCTTCCAGTGTTGAGGTCGCCAGGGGCTGACTTGACTCCCAGTGATTCTGTACCTCTTTTGCAATGGACCCTCCTGGGATATTCCAGAGGATCAGGATCAACGGGCACAGGAACTCTGCTTCCCCTTTTTCTGGTGTGTCCCTGAGCCAGAATGCAGAAACCCTTGCATGGGGTCAGAGGTGACACAGCTGTCGGAATAAGTCATGTATCTGGCAATGTTTCTTCTAATCTTTTCCATCCTTGTGTAGCATAAATTTGTATGTGCCCCAAGGCATGTTTGAATGTGC